>NC_138202.1:47532317-47862317 GCF_964194415.1 Vipera berus
TGCTTTTTTTGTAAAAAAAAAAAAGTGCCAGAACTCACACATGTCATACACCCCGACTGGCCTACCCTACAAGGTTCCATCCAAAAAAGGTGCCGGAACTCTGTTCTGGGAGTTCTATGACAAAAAGATCCCTGGAAATATGAATAATCATAATAGAGTATTATATCAATTCTGAAACTCCTCTAAGGGTTGAGTCTCAGTAAAGGTATGGCTGGGAAAATGCTGTTCATTAGCATGAATATTCTGGGGAATGTTACTGCCTCATCTGTGAATATACACTGTTGCTGGGTTTTGTTTGTTTGTTTGTTTTTAATTTTCTCCAACAGCCAAGACAGATGCTGCAGCTGGATCACCCTCACATCCAATCAATAAATCCTTCTGGTTTCTTCTCTGTGTTCATTTGCCTTCAAAACTTTGAAGCGCCCATCTATATTTTGCACAAGGAATGTTATGTTTTTTAATGTCATTTTTAATTGTTTTCTTCAGGTGCTCAGAGTTCGATACAAGATGGGTGGCTATACAAATTCTGTAAATAAATAAATAAATTCAGAAAATGTAGATCCAGAAACTTTGAAAAGAAAATTATCAATTAGGAGACAAAATTCTGATTGCATTTAATCTAAATAGTTGTAGACAAAAAGTTACCACTTTGGTAACTTTAACTCCTTATAGCTCATAGTCAATATCCTGGTTTTAATCTATAGAAGGCACAGCATTTTAAGAGTGATTTAAAAAAAACAACAACTAATTTTATTATTTTCTTAAGGTCTGGGAGAGTTTGTGGCTGAGTAACATGCTTTACCTACAAAAGATCAACAGTTCTTCTGCAGATAGAATCAAGATCATATAAAGTATTAACACCACTTTATAATGCCTTGGTAAGACCACACTTCGAATACTGCATCCAGTTTTGGTCACCATGATGTAAAAAAGATGTTTAGACTCTAGAAAGAATGCAGAGAAGAACAATAAAGATGACTAGGGAACTGAGGCTGAAACATATGAAAGTTACATTACCTTTACCTTTTTTTAGTTTAATGAAAAGAAGGACTAGGGTGACAAGATAGCAGTGTTCCAGTATTTAATGTTTGGCCACAAAGAAGAGGGAGTCAACCTATCTTCCAAAGCACCTGAAGGCAGGAGAAGAAGCAGTGGATGGAAACTAATCAAAGACAGAAGCAACCTAGAACTAAGGATAAATTTTCTGACAGTTAGAACAATTAATCAGTGAAACAACTTGCCTCCAGAAGTTGTGGGTGCTCCAACACTGGAAGTTTTTGAAGAAGAGATTGGACAAATTTGTCTGAAATGGTATAGGGCAGGGGTCAGCAACCTGAAACAGTGAAAGAGCCACTCGGAACCGGTTCCCTCACAAAAGGAAAAACTGGGAGCCGCAAAAAAAATGTGTGCACATGCACATACATGCGTGCATGTGCAGAACAGGGTTTGACTGAAGAGTGGAGCCAAGGCAAGATATGCACCTACCCTGCATATTTGAATTGATTGGTTGAACTTTTTTAGTCCCGCATTATTTTTTTTGGACTGCACATGGCAGAGCCGCGGGTTGCAGACCTGTGGTATAGGGTTTCCTGCTTGAGCAGCGGGTTGGACTAGAAGACCTCTAAGATTCCTTTCAACTCTGCTATTCTGTATTCAGTTCCATTTCCAGTATTTTCCAGGAAAGACTCCTATCTGAAAACTTGGAGAATTACCACCCTTCAAAGTACTGTCTGTACCAATGTTTCTCAACCTCAGCAACTTTAGCAATCAAGCAATAAACAACAGTCTAATTAAGGAACTACCAAGGAGAAAAATACACCATCAATGACAGTGACAGGGCAAGCAATGTATATAAATGGAAAACAAACTCCACTCTTTTCTACAACTGAATATGTTATATAGTTGTGTACTGGAAATGTCTGCAAGCAAACAACCACACATAGAATTAAGGACTCCACACACTTCCCTCTTTCTGAAGATTTTATTATGAATCATTGCAAAACATTGGACTGAAATGTAAGGCATGAATTTTACAAGTAAAATTTCCCCATGCTCTATCATGTTCTGGAAAAAGCAACTAAAATGGAAAGGGCTCTGTATTTTAAAAGCTAAGACATGTGATTTATGTAAAAGAAAATCTTCACCTTGCTAATCTTGATTTTTAAAGATATGTTAAATGTTATTTCTGAGAGTGGAAGGATTGAACTAAAATCTAAACCAATATGACTAGCATACTTCAATAGTGGAGAATTGGAATTATGTCCTTATGGACCAGGTTACCTGACTTTCAAAGAAGCAGAAATATAGCAATAATGGGAAATGCCAGTTACATGAACATCTGTTACCAAATCTTACAGATATTATATTGGAGTCTCTTTTTGACCTTTGAGAAATCAATGGAGGATAGGCATAGTGCCAGAGGACTCAGAAAGGGCAATTGATATTCCTATCTTGAAAAAGAAGAAAAAGAGGAATTGAGAAGCCACAGTATAGTCTGACTGATATCAATCCTAGGCAAAACTGGAGCATATTAGTTGGTTGGCATGTGAGCTTTTATAAAATAATGCATTGCTTGGCAAGGCTCAGCATGGGTTTATCAAGAATAAATAATTCCAAGCCAATTTGATCTGCCTTTTTGATGAAGATATTGGTTTAGCTGTCCTTGAGAATATGGACATGGAATACCCTGACTTCATTAAAGCATTCCAGGAAGCCCCTAATGAGATTCTAATAGAATGAATGGTAAAATATAACTAAACTATGTTACCATTATTCTGACATACAGTAGAGGTGATTGAACAAAGATGCCCAGGAAGTACAAATTAATAGCTCTCACGAGGTGTCAAGGGGCATACCAGAGAGTATATTAAGGTCATGTCTAGTTATGTACATTTAAAAATGATTTGGTTGAGGGGCTAAAGCAAATGACTATTAAAATATAATTATCAAATTTATATTTGACCCAAAGATAAGGGAGATAATACTTTGAAGGGCAGTGCCAAGACTTTGGAGCATATTGATTAGCTGGAACAATGAGTGAAAATTTGCAAACTAGGGACAAATGCAAGATCCTACATTTGGGTACAAAATAACAAAGGCATGCATATGAGATACAATCCTGGGTTGTATAAAAACAGAGGCGTAGAATCAAGATCACGTGAAGTATTAGCACTGCTTTATAAAACCCTAGTGAGACCACATCTGGAATGCTGCAACCAATTTTGGTCACCATACTACAAAAAAGATGTTGAGAGCTTGGAAAAAGTTCAGAGAAGGTCAAACGTCTGGAGATTAAAACATATGAAGAACAGCTCCAGGACTTGAGTTTGGCTACTCTAAAGAAAAGGAAAAATAGGGGTGACATGATAGCAGTATTCCAGTATTTGAGAGGCTACCACAAAGAAGAGGGGGTCAACTTATTTTTCAAAGTTGCAGAGGGCAAGACAAGAAACAATGGTTGGAAACTGACCAAAGAGAGAAGCAACCTGGAATTAAGGAGAAACTTCCTAACAGTGAGGACAATTAACCAGTGGAACAGCTTGCCTTTAGAAATTGTGGGCACTCCATCACTGGAGGATTTTAAGAAGAGACTGGACAATCACTTCTCTGAGAGGGTATAGTTTCTCTTGCTTGAGTGGGGGGCTGAACTAGAAGACCTCAAGGTCCCTTCCAGCTCTATTCTATTCTATTCTATTCTATTCTATTCTATTCTATTCTATTCTATTCTATTCTATTCTATTCTATTCTATTCTATTCTATTCTATTCTATTCTATTCTATTCTATTCTATTCTATTCTATTCTATTCAGATGGGTTGTGGAGATCAGGTCAATAATAGTATATGAAAAAGAACAGATTTTGATTGGAAATCAGAAAAAAAATCCTAATAGGTAGAGATATTCAACAATGGAATATACAACCCTGGACTTGCCCTCACTGGAGGTATTCAAACAGAGGCCAGAGGGCCATATGTTAGAAATTCTGTGATAGGGGATTCCTGAGCTTGGAAGAGGATGGATGGGATTGAATGAGTTGCAAAGTCCTTTCCAATTTACAGTTTATTATTCAGCAAGTATCCTAATATGCTGATACATTCTAGAAGGCCAGACTAAAGAAAGTGCTTGATAGAATGATCAATGCTATAATGATCTTGGCTCTCTGTAATATGTCCTTTAGAACATAGAAAGTATTCTGTTGAATCTCATGGAAATCTTCTTTCACATACTGACCTCCTTACAAAATATCATGCTGAAAGAAGTTGTGGATTATGAAAGGCAGAATAATATATTTATATATAAATAATATCTAAAGAAATAATAAAATACCTGAGTCCTGATATACATAATGAACAGATTATTATTTCAAACTCTGTCAGAAATGGAATTACATGTGTGTATTAATCAAAAATTGCATTACTGTAAATATTGATCCATTCATTCATTCAATTTATATGGCTGTTGATCTCAAAAATATGACTCTTTATTGGCTAAAAAAGAACAAGATAAAAATATTGTAGCCAAACAATAAATAACTAATAGAGGATCTGAGATGGAATTATGCATATAATCTAAGGTATTAGTAAGAAAAATCAGTTCAGTCAGGTTTAATGTTTCTTACGTATCTGTTAACAGCAAAGTGGGTGAATGCCTGAGTACAAAGATGAAGAGAATCTGTTTTGAGCTTTTGGGAAGTAGAAGATCAATCAATGCTTGATCTGATGCATAACATTTTAAGCACCATTAGAAATAATCATCTTGCAATGTCAAAATTATAAGGCTAGGGGTATGATATTAGAATATCTTAATTCAGTGTAATTTACAGTATGTGTCAATATTTTTTTTTTCCAATGGAAAAATAGTATTGTCTGTGTAGTAATGGATTTATCTTCCCATGGTCTACTCTTGGCCATTGTTTAAAGATCTTGTAATGAACATATCTTAGGGAGGTAGTTAAAAGTGTGAATGCTTCTGAATATATAGTATCTGTTACCATTATAAATAGATCAGCCATAGCCTATTAATTAAAATTGCCCTTCTCACAAAACTGAAATATAGACTTCCAAATTCCAAAGAGATGAGGCCAGAAATATTTTTTCTACATAGTACTATCCTGTTTCAGCCTTTAAACTCTTTCTCTCACACAGCTGTTAGCTGAGAATTGCAATTTATTTAGGTCTGTGCATATAAAGAGTGTAAATCAACCTCGTCTTTTGGAAAGAAAGCTTCCCAGGGATGTTTTTCTTTCAGCAGGAGTGCACTGAAGAGAAGTCAAAATCCAGTCCAAAGTTCAGAAAGCCAAGTTAGATTTGCCAGCCAGTCCAAGTTTAGAATTTCATGAGCAAGATTCATGAGCAACAATGACACACCAGAGCAGAAGATTTTCTGTGAAGAAATATGGATCATACCTGCCTCTTTAAATCTGGCAGCAACTCATTATCTTAAGATAGATCTCTTTGTTTGGCAGAAGATCACTGAGTGTCTTGGGGGAGGGTTGTCTCATCAAATGACTGTTGTAGTTGTCCTGATGCCATCTGTCTTTGATCAGCCTCCTGTGATTCCTGATTTGGTATTTCTTAAAGCTGACATTGCACAGAATCAGTTGGAGAAGCTTCTTCAGAGTTAAAGTCCATGACTTGGGCCATCACAAGTATCACTGGAGGGTTTTCATATATTTCTCACAAGTATTTCCTTTTCTGACTGCAATTTCTATGAAGAATTATTTTATTGCCTGATTCTATTCCTCGTCTGTGAGTAGAGCTCAAGAACTTAAGAAAAGTTTTATCAATATTCCCTAATCTTAAAAATAATGCTGGGTTCAGTGGGCTTTAACTTAGATGTGCTAGGAGAAAATAGTGAAAGCAGAAGAAAGGAAGGTACTTATGTAAGACAATTCAGTAAACAAATTGCCTTCAGTATTCATATTTTATGGCCTACAGAAAAATTAAGTACTTATATAATTGATTGTAAAGACACAGCTATGTTTGCCATCTGCTTTTTAAAAAATATAATTTTATTGAAGATATTTATAATAAGATAAAAACAATACAAATACAAAAAAATGAAGATAAGGAGAAATAGTGAATAAATAAGCGAAAAAAATAGAAAAGGAAAAGGTATAAATAATATATTATTAACAATATACATTGTTAATAATATAATATATTATTAATAATAAAATATTATTGTTTCTAATATTTTGGACAGCAGTTATAAATGGATTTATATTTTATCCCCTCTCTATAAGGTTACATCATCTATTTGTCACCTATTAGAGCTGCAAAAGAGGCTTCTTAGTTTTGTATCTTGAGTTTTGGAACTCTTACTCTTTTAATTCTGAAAAGCCCAATTACTCTATTTGCAATGTAAGACAATTGTGTGCTACAAGAGTTATTATCAAGAGCAATTTATTAATGTCTTCAAAATGTTTCCTTAATGAGGATGGATGTATAATTGCATGCTATTATTGTAATTATTTTTATATTTCAGGCAGGAATATGACAAGAAAGGTTCTTTATGCAGAATTAATTTATTAAAATGGATGGCGAGAGATCACACTAGTTTTCATACTTGCACCTTTTTTCTTTTGAACTTCAGCTTGCTCAGTGTTTGCGAAATGTAGGAGCACACTTTTTTCATGTGTGCAAACATAAGTAAGCAAACAATCCATGAAAAGTTGTAAAAAGTGATGGAGTCATATGAAAAGACTGATTAATACAATACAATACAATACAATAAATATAAATATAAATAATATAATATAAATAATATAATATAAATAATATAAATAATATAAATAATATAATATAATATAATTAATATAATATAATATAATATAATATAATATAATATAATATAATATAATATAATATAATATAATATAATATAATATAATATAATATAATATAATATAATATAATTAATATAATTAATATAATATAATATAATATAATATAATATAATAATATAATATAATATAATATAATATAATATAATATATTATAATATAATAATATAATATAATATAATATAATATAATATAATATATTATAATATAATATAATAATATAATAATATAATATAATATATCCAAAAAAGAAAAAGGTCCCATAATAATAATACAATTAAGGACCACCTTTATATTTATTATTTCAAAAAAAATGATGTTATTGATTGGCAATTGTAACCTAATGTACCCTAGAATTGAGATAAACATGTATCAAAGGTCTGTCAATTGGACATTTTCAAATGGTATAGGCTCTCCTGTTTGAGCAGAGGGTTGGACTAGAAGACCTCCAAAGTGACTTCTAGCTTTATTCTGATTGATTAATTGAAATTCCATGACTCTGGTAACTTAATGATAAGTTACTACGTAACTTAATGATTGTTATGAGACTAAACTTTCAAACAAGATATTCTTATTGAGCATCTCATCGTCATGATTTCAAGTGGTTAGCATTAGGTAAGATACAATAATTCAGGCTTTAAAATTGCAATGATCAGTTCATGATGTGATCCTATTTAGCATACTGTGGTATTTATTGAGTCTATGTCTGATGAATTAGAATGGAGTCAGATGATTTATAAAGTCAGGGTGAAGCCAGCATGTAGGCACAGAGGGAATTTCAAATAGCATTTTGTTTCCACTTTAAAATATCAGCTGCCATACATATGGGGTGAACATTATGTTTTTATTCCATGGTTCTTCAGCCTTGCCAAGCTACTATGTCCTTCTTCTGACACTTATTTTCCCTTGAAATATCAGCTTCAAATGGGCAGTTCTAAGCTCTTATTAAGATACCCTTCCCCAAGAACAAGAATGCTCACTATGAAGCAAAAAAATATCAAGTAATGTTCTTTTTTCTAGCCATATATTTGATGCTGTTAAATTGCAGCCATTTGTTTGATCTCCTTTACACATTTGTATTTTAAATCCCTCATTTCTACTTTTATGAGATTAGTAATAGGTTTCAATCAAATACTTTGGCTGTATGTGCAATAATGTCAGTTTTTTTTTTCCCCAAAAGCTGTACTCCACAGAATTGGAGTCATTGCTTCAGCTTTCTCTCCAATCACAGTATGTAAATAAGTCTTCAGACTTTACAGTATGCATAAAAGCTATCCAGAAGCAATCTTTTTTTAAAAAAAAATGCTTACAAAGTAGTATTTTCCCTTTTAATGAATCATATAAAAAAACTTTACTGAATTGTCAGTTGCAAAGTGGAGAAAAGTGCATTTTTCAGTAGTGAAATATGTTCTGCTGTAGATGTATCAGCTGATAGGGCTGAGAAGAAAGAATAATTTGTATTTGTACTTTGAAAGTGGAATAGTCAGGACATAACATGGCTCCAGTCTTGGGAATTGGATTGTTTTGTTGTTGTTGTTGTTGTTGTTGTTTTTTTTCAAGGGATGAAATGGGGGATATCAGCTCTGTAAGGCCTGTGGAACTCAACTCAGCTTTACAAAGCTTCTATAAAGCACCCAGTAATGAGCTAATTTTTAAGCCTCATCCACACTTGGCATTAAAAAGAAAGTTGGATATTGGAAGGGAAAAAATCAGGAACTGTATGGTTCTTGAAATGATATCTCTATACCATAGAACCAGTGCTTTTTTTTTGTAAAAGAAAAAGGTGCCAGAACTCACACATGTCATACAACCCACTTTGCCTACCCTACAAGGTTCCATCCAAAAAAGGTGCTGGAACTCCGTTCTGAGCGTTCTATGAGAAAAAAAAGCCCTGCATAGAACAGAAGATAAAATGTCTGCAAAACACTATCTGTTTCAATCCTGTCTTGCATTTGCATTGCTGTTTTAATTTAGTAACCTATAAAGAGAGAGAGAGAATATAACATATAACATTGCCATTATCTATCACATTTTTAACCAATGTATTATTCCTAAGAATGCATATAATAATATATTGTATTAGAACATAGATTCAATCAATTCTTAAGAAATAGTTTACATTATTTGTATTTTTATTTATTAGTCAAATTAGAATTGCCCATCACACCTGGAATACTGCAACCAATTTTGGTCACCATACTGCAAAAAAGAGGTTGAGATTTTGGAAAAAGTTCAGAGAAGAGCAACTAAAATGATCAAAGGCCTGGAGACTAAAACATATGAAGAATGGCTGCAGGACTTGGGTTTGGCTAGTCTAAAGAAAAGAAGAAACAGGGGCAGCATAATAGCAGTATTCCAGTATTTGAGGGGCTGCCTGAAAGAAGACGGGGTCAAGCTATTCTCCAAAGCACCAGAGGGCAGGACAAGAAACAGTAGTTGGAAACTGATCAAAGAGAGAAGCAACCTGGAATTAAGGAGAAACTTCCTAATAGTGAGGACAATTAACCAGTGGAACAGCTTGCCTTCAGAAATTGTGGGCGCTCCATCACTGGAGGTTTTAGTGAAGAGACTAGACAGTCACTTGTCTGAAATGTTATATGATCTCCTGCTTGAGCAGGGGGCTGGACTAGAAGACCTCCAAGGTCCCTTTCAGGTCTATTCTATTCTATTCTATTCTATTCTATTCTATTCTATTCTATTCTATTCTATTCTATTCTATTCTATTCTATTCTATTCTATTCTATTCTATTCTATTCTATTCTATCTCAGAAGCTATATATAGATATTAAAAATATAAAAAACAGCATTAAAATGAGGATGATTAAATCTAAACAAAAATAAAAATAATTTCTATGTATCAAATTAAAGCTATCTGCAAAAGTATAAAGCTAGGTTTACCACCCTGTACCCTTTTCAAAATGACTATCCAAGGAACGTTATAACTGATCAAATTATCTAACAATTTCAGTTGTAAGTATAGTGACTATGATCTTTAAAGTTAAAGAAAACAATATCTTTTAAAATCCAATATTATCAATCTTGCCATTTTAACGTGCAGTTCTGACCCCTTGGAATAAGTAACTCGGTACTGTGGGTGCCTGTTCCTTAAAAGAAGCACGTGTGATGCAGAAAATGGCACTAGATTTGGGAAATGAATGAATCTAGTGCAGAATGGTAAAAATTTGACATGAAGTTTAGTTCCATGGGCATGTAATGACAAAAAGTTAAAAAAAAACATAGCCAAAGAGCTCCTTCGACTTAAGATCATTAGAAGGAAATTGGGAAAACAGATCACACAAAGAAATAAGAAACTTCATAGCAGATTGTGTAGAACTACAAGGAAATCAGATGTGGGATCTTCAAAAAAGAAGGGGGGGATTGTTCTGTGGAACTGAGATGAAAGAAACAAAAATTGAGGAAAGGTTAGATGCAAAAGACTTGAGTGGACACAATCAGATTTGGGGTGGGGAGGGAGGACAGAATGATAGAGAGGACATATCACCATTTAGAGTACCTGGTGGTGGAAAATTGATAATAGGTACATTTATATTAGGGACGCGGTGGCTCAGTGGGTTAGGACACTGAGCTTGTCGATCAGAAGGTCGACAGTTTGGCGGGTCGAATCCCGAGTGCCGTGTAACAGAGTGAGCGCCTGTTACTCGTCCCAGCTTCTGCCAACCTAGCAGTTCGAAAGCACGTAAAAATGCAAGTAGAAAAATAGGGACCACTACGGTGGGAAGGTAACAGCGTTCTGTGCGCCTTTGGTGTCTAGTCATGCCGGCCACATGACCACAGAGACGTCCTCGGACAAGCGCTGGCTCTTCGGCTTTGAAACGGAGATGAGCACCGGCCCCTAGAGTTGGAAACGACTAGCACGCATGTGCAGGGGAACCTTTACCTTTACCTTTTTACATTTATATTGAATCGGCTAGAGCTGGAAAGAAGTTGAAAGGGATGCTGCTGGAAGGTTCCTGGGAGGAAAAAGGGGATATAATTAAGTTTTCATACTGCTATCTTGAGAGGATCAACATGGACATCCAAGTCAGACAAAACAGGAGCCCCAGTATCCAATCTAAGTACATGAATCAAACTACTATACAAAGCATTCCAGCTAACTGTCCTAACCATCCCTGTGTATGGTGGAAGAATCAAAGCACTCTATTACATTACCTCCAATGCCTTCATCCTCTCTGTAGGCAGCATAAGTCAATCCAGTTGCCTTTGACAGCAACCTTTAAAGTGAAGATTCTGTGGGAATTAACTTAAAAGAAAATAATCCCATTACCTAGATACCACAGCATCCTACATCTATCATCATTTAGAAAAGGGCTGCAATGTTACCTGGAGGAAAGGTACCATAAGGAGCTGAATAAATGCTAAATTGGTTCTGAAGGGCCTTTGCTGAAGGTTGGCAATAGACGGTTGTAGATTTTTTTTCCCTCTAAGTCTCCCCAGCTATATTCAGCATTTATCCATTATTATAGAAGAACTCAATTAGTGACTCCACTGGGACTTTTGGCATAGCCCTGCTATCTACAATTTAATAGCTACCATATATCAAAGAAATCCAATTCCTAGGTAAGATCAAATGTAAATGACAGCAGCCTGTAGATAAAATAAAAACCTTTAAATCATGAATGTTATCCTAGCTCTTGTAATCAGTTCATGGTTTTTCTTCATAATTTACATCACACATTTGGCCAATTAATAGTGCTGGTTACATTCAAACAGAACTCCTTAATTCTCTGGTGCAGCATTTATTTAAAATAAATTGTTTGTGATTGCCAGTATGAACTTATTACTGTTAGGAATGAGTGATTATCCTATCAATGAGATAAGATTAGCACTGTGATTATCCTATCAGGGTAGGACAGGTGATTAGTTACCCTGATGACTTATGCTAGATTAGGCTTGTGTGTGTGTGTTTGTGTATATATATATATATATATATATATATATATATATATATATATATATATATATATATATATATATATATATATATATATATATATATATACCGGTATATATATATACCGGTATATATATATATATATATATATAAAACAGAGGGAGGGAGTTATATCACTTATATCCTGAAGAACCAATTTTCTTGGGATAAAAAGTCAAAATATACAATTAATGTGCACATCTTCAAAATGGCTAGCAAAACTGGAGATAACTGCTAATATTATTTAATAAATTGATGCAGAACTGACAGACTTAGTCTTTAAAAATTAAACTCTGAAGCTGAAATTTAAGAGTCATTCTTGCTTTCACTAAAGTTTCTGAGTGTGATTCAATATATATATATATATATATATATATATATATATATATATATATATATATATATATATATATATATATATATATATATATATATATATATATATATATATATATATATATATATATATATATATATATATATATATATATATATATATATATATATATATATATATATATATGGACCTCTGGTCATTCGGGTTTTTTCCCGCGTAGAAATGAAGGTGTAGGCGCAACGTTTCGACGGAATCCCATCCGTCATCATCAGGCTGGTGGCTTCTGCTTCCTTCTTCTGGGAGAAGCATGTGGTAGTGGCTGTTTGTTCCTCTTTTTTAAACTGCCAGAGGGGGTGTGTTCTGTGGGTGGAGGTGTGCTCTGATTGGGTGGGGGATTAAGTGTGTTATGATTGGGTGGGAGTGTGTTTTGAATGGTGGGTGTGTTCTGATTGGGTGGGGGTGTGTTTTGAGTGGATGGGCTGGTCTCAGCTGCCAGCCTTAGACCTGAGCTGGTGAGTTGTGCTGCTTTTGTTCGGCTTCGTGTTTGTGGTGGTGCCATGTTTTTATAGTGGGTGTCAGTTTGCTTATTGTGTGGTTTGGAGGGGTTTAAAGTGGCTGATGTTGCAGCTGTAGTTAGGTTTCAGCCCATCCACTCAAAACACACCCCCACCCAATCAGAACACACCCACCATATATATACAGTATATATATATATATATGTCATGCTCGAAATTGTTGGCACCCCAGAAATTTTTCCAGAAAATCAAGTATTTCTCACAGAAAAGTATTGCAGGAACACATGTTTTGCTATACACAGGTTTATTCCCTTTGTATGTATTGGAACACAACAAAAAAGGGAGGAAAAAAAGCAAATTGGACATAATGTCAAACAAAACTCCAAAAATGGGCCGGACAAAATTATTGGCACCCTTAACTTAATATTTGGTTGCACACCCTTTGGAAAAAATAACTGAAATCAGTCGCTTCCTATAACCGTCAATAAGCTTCTTATACCTCTCACCCGGAATTTTGGACCACTCTTCCTTTGCAAACTGCTCTTATTGGAAGGACGCCTTTTCCCAACAGCAATTTTAAGATCTCTCCACAGGTGTTCCATGGGATTCAGATCTGGACTCATTGCTGGCCACTTCAGAACTCTCCAGCACTTTCTTGCCATCCATTTCTGGGTGCTTTTTGACGTATGTTTGGGGTCATTGTCCTGCTGGAAGACCCAAGATCTCAGACGCAAACCCAGCTTTCTGACACTGGGCTCTACAGTGCGACCCAAAATCCTTTGGTAATCCTCAGATTTCATGATCCCTTGCACACATTCAAGGCACCCAGTGCCAGAGGCAGCAAAACAACCCCAAAACATCATTGAACCTCCACCACATTTCACTGTAGGTACTGTGTTCTTTTCTTTGTAGGCCTCATTTCATTTTCGGTAAACAGTAGAATGATGTGCTTTACCAAAAAGCTCTATCTTGGTCTCATCTGTCCACAAGACGTTTTCCCAGAAGGATTTTGGCTTACTCAAGTACATTTTAGCAAACTCTAATGTTGCTTTTTTATGTCTCTGTGTCAGCAGTGGGGTCCTCCTGGGTCTCCTGCCATAGCGTTTCATTTCATTTAAATGTCGACGGATAGTTTGCGCTGACACTGATGCTCCCTGAGCCTGCAGGACAGCTTGCATTCCTTTGGAACTTGTTTGGGGCTGCTTATCCACCATCCGGACTATCCTGCGTTGCAACCTTTCATCAATTTTTCTCTTCTGTCCACGACCAGGGAGATTCGCTACAGTGCCATGGGTTGCAAACTTCTTGATAATGTTGCGCACTGTGGACAAAGGCAAATCTAGATCTCTGGAGATGGACTTGTAACCTTGAGATTGTTGATATTTGTCCACAATTTTGGTTCTCAAGTCCTCAGACAGTTCTCTTCTCTTCTTTCTGTTGTCCATGCTTAGTGTGGCACACACAGACACACAATGCAAAGACTAAGTGAACTTCTCTCCTTTTTATCTGCTTTCAGGTGTGATTTTTATATTGCCCACACCTGTTACTTGCCCAAGGTGAGTTTAAAGGAGCATCACATGCTTGAAACAATTTTGTTTACCCACAATTTTGAAAGGGTGCCAATAATTTTGTCCGGCCCATTTTTGGAGTTTTGTTTGACATTATGTCCAATTTGCTTTTTTTCCTCCCTTTTTTGTTGTGTTCCAATACATACCAAAGGGAATAAACCTGTGTATAGCAAAACATGTGTTCCTGCAATACTTTTCTGTGAGAAATACTTGATTTTCTGGAAAAATTTCTGGGGTGCCAACAATTTCGAGCATGACATATATATATATATATACTGTATATATATGGTGGGTGTGTTCTGATTGGGTGGGGGTGTGTTTTGAGTGGATGGGCTGAAACCTAACTACAGCTGCAACATCAGCTACTTTACAGAATGATAGAGAGGACATATCACCATTTAGAGTACCTGGTGGTGGAAAATTGATAATAGGTACATTTATATTAGGGACGCGGTGGCTCAGTGGGTTAGGATGCTGAGCTTGTCGATCAGAAGGTCGGCAGTTTGGCGGGTCGAATCCCAAGTGCTGCGTAACAGAGTGAGCGCCTGTTACTAATCCCAGCTTTTGCCAACCTAGCAGTTTGAAAGCACATAAAAATGCAAGTAGAAAAATAGGGACCACTATGGTGGGAAGGTAACAGTGTTCTGTGTGCCTTTGGCGTCTAGTCCTGCCGGCCACATGACCACGGAGACATCCTCAGACAAGCGCTGGCTCTTCAGCTTTGAAATGGAGATGAGCACCGGCCCCTAGAGTTGGAAACGACTAGCACACATGTGCGGGGGAACCTTTACCTTTATGTTTTATAAAGTTGAGAGATGCAAAAGGGAAGGCAAAGGATAAGTGGGGAACAAATTACTATACGCCATAAAATTTTACATTCAGTAACATTACAGATACTTTGGATTGGTGTAAGGAAGTATTCTTTTCTAGGCATCTAAGAAATAACTTTCCACATTGTGTCTCTTGTTTGTGTGTCTGTCTTTGAGGCATTGTTACTCCTAGTGTCTATCTGGACCAGTTCCTACAATTGTATATTTTTTTCTGCAAGGTTTTGGAAGTGATGTGCCACTGTCTCCTAAGTGGCTAAACTGGGACTAGAAGTCATGGCCTAGCCTGATACCTTAACAACTACACCAAACAAGCTGAAATACATACATACACTCTGAACAAGGATAAGAGTCATACATCGTAAAATGACCTGTCCTTGATTTTATTTATCATTTTAGTATTATAAGGCATATTTATCATTTTTGCTGCCTAATCAAAAGTTGCAGACATAATTTTCCCAAGAGACAGGTCGAGTTAAATAAAGCTGTGTTCATACATCTCTTTTCTAAGTCTTTCAAGATATCACATTTTTAAAAGAAGCAGCTTGTATTACACTTTTATAGATAATTGCTACCAGGTAATTTATGGAAGCTAAATGGCTACTCACAGGACAGAGAATATACTGTAGCTACTGATAAATTAAAGCCAGCCCAGCAGCCTGTGCAGAGTCTTTTCTCAAATTAATTTAATCATATCAGCATACTCATATTATAGAAATCAAATGCAAGGAAGAAAGACATAAACCTAAGATGTACATCAATGTATCTCCAACTCAGCAATTGCTGGTCATTTATTGTATATTGTATATGTACTTTCAAATGGTAAAGAGGAGGAAGGGTTGGACTTAGCATAAGTGTAGAAAAGAGACCATTTTCCTGATGGTGCTGAGTGAATCATAAATAGATTGAAAAAAGAACAAAAAGAACAGGAGCCATCTAAAACAACAACAAAAATAGACCATGGTATCCTCAAACTCCTTATATCCTTAGCTACTGCTAAGCTTGTAAGCCGCCCTGAGTCTTCGGAGAAGGGCGGGATATAAATGGAATTAAAATAAATAAATAAATAAAATAAAATCCTTCCCTTGACATTTTCAGATTTTTTTAAAAATATTAACTGTGTGTAGTGGAACATGGATAGAGTAAATTAAGAATACGAAAGAGCTGCAACTAACTGCAAGAACTGATGCTGGACAACTTATATGACCTAAGGAGCCATCTAAAACAGAGGTCACCAACCTTGCTCACGTCAGGGTTCCGACAGATGAACTCTTTAAAGAACTTCAAGGTACTGTTTACCCTAAAGAGTCTTTATTTGAGTAGCATAGCATTGGCTTGTACATGGTCAAAGCCGAAATCTGAATTTCCCTCCCCTAAGCACATAGAATCAAAGCACAGTTCCCTCCTCCAATTAACAGTCATAAATCACATTCTCCAATTAGTTTGAAAGGCAGACCTTTCTTCCAGTTCTCCAACCCACCATCTCTTATCATCTCTTATTTCAAACAGCCTTGAGAAATGCTCTACTGCTATGTTATTATGTCTAACTAATCCCCATACACATTCTTCCTGCCCTCAGCATCATCTAATTCTAACTGTAAAAGTAACACACAGATTAAAGAGAAAATGGCTGCATCTTCATATATTGTCAAAGCAAGAACATCCGATGTTAGCAGCATTGACATCTCAGTTGGCAGACCGGAGGAAAAGGGAGGGGGAAGCATTTTAAAGATGCATATGTCTTCATGCACAAGCACGTGTGCAAGGGGATCGCAAGCACATGCACAATGCAATCAGGGCAGTGCTAGCACCCACTAGCCCTGCCCCATTCTTACATGGTGCAGCACCCCATTTTCATTCCCCATGGTATGGTGGCAGCCCATTTTTGTGCCCCATGGTGCAGCATCCCATTTTTGTGCTCTGTGACACAGCGTCATCTTGGTTTTGCACCCTGTAGTGCGGCGGTGGCCAATTTTTGTGCCCTGCAGCCACAGTGCTAGCACAAGTGGGGATATGTGTGCATACACATGTGCACACTGGCCAGCCAGCCTGCAGTCCAGTGCCCAGCAGGCCATGGCCCTCTACCAGCCCTGGCCCAGAGGTTGGGGATTCCTGATCTAGAACAACAAAAATAGTACCATGGTATCTTCAAACTCCTTATATCTTTCCCTTGACATTTTCACGCTTTAAAAAAATATTGTGTGTAGTGGAACATGGATAGAGTAAATTAAGAATAAGAAAGAGCTGCAACTAACTGCAAGAACTGATGCTGGTCATCTTATACAACCTAAGGAAAATGCTGTCAGACAAAGCACATCCTATGCCTGTCTCATCTAGGGAAAAATAATAATTTTGAAGATTCAGGATGTGTGAGTGAAACAATATTACTTACCATAGTAATGCAATACCTGAGACCAAAAATGACTCCAACCTCTAGCTCACTAAGAGGAAAGTCTAATTGGCCTGTGAGCTGGCAATGTGATTTGCACCCACAGAGAATTCTGAATTCAAGTTTTATCAATGTCAGTGTGATTAGCTATTCTGGAACTCTATCCATACCCTTTTTTTGTGAGTATGTATGAGTTCAAGTCAGTCTTCTCCCCTGTTAAATACATAGAGAAGTCCACACAATGATCTTGGCTAAAGTAGTTTGCCCTTACCTTCTTCCTTGGACTGAGAATGGCAGGTTTAAGGTCATCCAACTGGCTTCAATGCCTAAATCTCCATTTCTAAGCTAATGTCTCTAACCATCACACTGGGCTGGCTCTCTCAAAGGGAATGTTCCACAGAGGAATCCCTGATTCCTTTCTTTGTTTCCTATCATCTTCTGATCTATTGACTTTTTTTTGAATTTGTATAGTAGGTGTGTAAAAAACACTAAATATCCCTTCGGATGCTTTTGTTCTGCAAAGTCTGTTCAATATTCATTCATTAATTTTAATTACTGCATATGCAATAATTCTCAGCAGTACTGGGGAGTTGATATGTACTGGGGAGTTGTCCCTTTGGCACAAGACATAGAAGAGGTATGCCTTATGCTAAATAAATAAACAGACAGAGCAATTCTATCAATGTGATTGATTTCGTTTTAACTTCCTTGGGTTTTGCAAGCCATTTAAGATCTTTTATTCTGTTGTATTTTGCGTCAAATAAACAGCACAATATTTCACTTAGAGACTATCCAAGCAATAAGAACAAATACAATAATAGTATTTATGTAAAAACCTTATTTAAGGGTTTTTGTTGTTGATGTTCTTATTGAACAGAATATTTCAATGCATGTAAAAAAAAGGGCTAAACACAGTGGTTCTATCTTCTGATGCATTCTGATTTCATCCATTATCTCTAGGTTTGTTTGGTTTAGAGGTGAAATCTAAGATAGAATTGCCAGTAATGGTAATATAAACTCAAGTAGAATTCAGCATCATACATTATGCATTGGAAGGTCAGCAGTTCAAGAACCAAGCACCACATGATGGGATGAGCTCCTGCTAATCTAGCAACTAAAAAGCACACAAAAATGCAAGTAGATAAAGAAGTACCACTTGGGTGGAAAAGTAATAGCATTCCATGCACCTTGGTGTATAGTCATGTGAGCCACATGATCATAGAAGCATCGTAAAACAATGCTGGCTCCCTTGGCTAGGAAACAGAGAGAAGTAGTGCCTCCTAGAGTCAGATACGATTGGGTAGGGGAAACCTTTACCTTTAAATATAATTTACATTCCACAAAGGAATTTGTATTCTGAAAGCCTATCACTTCTATCAACTAGATCAGGGGTCTTCAAACTTGGCTCTTTTATGACTTGTGGACGTCAACTCCCAGAATTCCTCAGCCAGTGTGCCTGGCTGAGGAATTCTGGAAGTTGACGTCCACAAGTCATAAAAGAGCAAAGTTTGAAGACCCCTGATCTAGATACTACTGTTCATAGGCTCTTTTATCAGTTTAACCACATCAAGAACTCATAACTCAAGAGCAGGCAATCTGTTAATATCTGGAAAAGGCATTTAATTGTTTAGGGCAGGGGTGTCAAACTGCCGGCCTGTGGGCTGGTTGCATCATGCGGAGGCTGTTCCCACCCGATCTCCAGCAATGCAAAAAAAATTGCGATATGTCGCGACACGTCACATGACGCGGCGAGTTTGACTCCCATGGTCTAGGGCAGGGGTAGGCAACCTCGGCTCTTTTATGACTCGTGGACTTCAACTCCCAGAATTCCCAAGTCAGCTGGCTCAGGAATTCTGGGAGTTGAAGTCCACGAGTCATAAAAGAGACGAGGTTGCCTACCCCTGGTCTAGGGGATAAAGGTAAGCTGTTGTTGGCTAGAGAAGCTAAGCACATTACAAACATTTGTTCAGGCTTGTTGGGGGTAATATTTGCTTCTGATTTTAAAAGATGTTTTAACTTTATGGATGTAAACCACAATCAGTCTCTCTGTTTCATATCTATATGAAGCTGCTGGGAGAGGGCATCCAACATTTCAGGCTGCAATGTCACAAATGTGCTTATTATATGTATCTTTACATTGCGACCTCAGGTTCAGCTGAGGTTACTGTTGTTCCAGATTCTTGACTCAGATTTTAGATTTAGATCTAGTTTAGTCTAGTGAGACAAAACAAACCCTAGTATGATGGGATTTGTCTGTATAAATCATGGTTCTCTGACAAACCCAATCTCTTAAACAGGTGGCATTTCTCCAAGTGAACAGGTCTGAGATTTGGAGGTCCTGATAGACTTGTGGTTATTATTGATTGAGTAGGTAGAGCCAAAGCTAAGAGAGTTTGTTTCTTTGTTTAATTTATTTAATCAGCTTCTATAGCCACCTATCTCATTCAATAACTCTGGGCAGCTTAAAATTCAATATGTATATATTACAGTTAAAATACTAAAACATTTAAAACAATAAACCCCTGACAGAGAGAGCCATCTAGAAACATGAAATATAAATAAAAATAAAAATAATAAAAAACACAATAGGAACATCCAGATTAAATATGCATAGCCAAGATACTTTGCCACTTAATAATAAAGTCAGGAAATGGGACCCTTAATACATTCAGTACCCCAGGCACAGGAACATAGCATGTTTTTTAGGGACTTATGAAAAGAGTAGGGACCAGTGGTGGGATTCAGCTGGTTCATACCAGTCCGGCAAAACCAATATCTATTTTTTTGCTGAGATGGTGAACCAGTTATGATAATTCTGTTTTCTGGAACACGTCTTTATTCAACTCCTTCCAGGTAAGAAATCCCACCCCCACCCCCCAAAGTCCAAGAGAGGAGCAATGGAAACCAAGTGGAGACACAACACCTTCTATCACATCACTTAGGTGAACACTAGGTGCTGCTTCGCAGAGGTAATTTCAGGAATAGACACTTCATTTCTCTAGTTTCCCGATTGGTGCATATGGGAAATGGGGTGAGGCCACCAAGTATTAGCTGGGGTTGTGGCTCTGGAGCTTTTTCCTGTCTAGCTATACAGAACACAATTAATGATGTGTTCAAAGAGCTAAAAATATTGTCAGAACAATTGCTGTAAGTTCAGCAGAAATGAAGAAAAAGGTTTTTCAAAGATGAATATAATATGTTCAGAGAAGTCGCCTAAGTGTTTCTAATATATCAAACACAATGACTATTAGTCTAATCGGCCTACCTCTAAAGGAATGGGATACAACTCCTACACTGGAAAGATGGTTAAGGATAAATCACACAGTCGATGATGCCCAGATAAAAATGAAGAAAATTGCAAGTGAGGACACCAATCAAGAAGCAATATGGAAATATCTTAAGTAACATTTATTGTTTTTTGTCAGGTATTATTTTTGCATTAATATTTTAATACTCTTTCTTATAACATAATCTAGTTTTGTGTACCTCTTTTATTGTTCTTATTTAAGTATTAAATGAATGAAATAATAAACTACCTTTCGGTATATAATTTTTTTATACTTAAACCAGTCATTAGAGCAGAGGACCAGTTGTTAAATTATTTGAATTCCACCACTGGTTCTGACTATTCTAATCTCTGAAGAGAAGATGTTTCACAGAGCAGAGGCCACTGCAGAAAAAATTCAACATCTAATCCCCACCAGTTGACACTCTTTGGCTAATGGGATCTTTGAAGTTGCAGTCCTTTCTGGAGCCGGAAAACCACGAGACAGAAAGAGATATGAGCTACAGTGGCTCATCTTATATTGGATTGGATTTCCATAATGTGTCATTGAAGGTCATATGGAAACCATAGTTGATTCAATATGAGTAAACTACTTGTTGACTTGGTTTTTAACTAATTTAAAAGAGTTATTTTTCATACACAAACAATACAGCAGTTATTCTTCCTGTTGTGATTCAGGGTCAGCCTGTGGGTTCGGCAGTTGGGTCGGACGATTCAGAGGAGGAGGAGGAGGAGGAGAGGTTTGGAGAGCCTGCAGAGGACAATTCTGAGGCTTCGCAGAGCTCTCAGCCAGGCCCCTCCCATCTGGTTACTATGCAGACCCAGCTGTGTGAGCCTGACAGCGTGGATGAAGATGACCCACAGCTGGCCCTGTTCAAGGATGCCCGACGCAGGAGGCAGTCAATCAGGAGTAAACAGAGGAAGGCAATGGGGCACCTCGGAAGGAGGCAGAGAGAAGCCACGCCTTGAACTGTTTAAAAGGGGAATGTGAGGGAGGGCTGGTTTGCTGAAGGCAACCGTTTGAATAGCTCCTGTTTTAGTGGTTCATATTTTGTTTTGCTCAGTTTGCTCTATTTTGGATCTGTTTTGTGTAAATAAATTTGGCGGGCTTACTTCCAGCCTTTTGTAAAGGGGTTGTCCCTGCCTTTTCTGCAGGGCTGGTAGTAGGCTGGAACAGAACACTTCCTTCCTTCTCAATGTAGGTAGATTATTTCTCTTTTTGAGTTGCACCTATAGGTAACCAACCCTATATTGGTTACCAAGTGCAACTCAATGTCCAAATGTTTACCTTTAAAGCTCTACAGGCTAGACACCAAGCCACGTTCAAGGCTGTCTGTTCATCCTTGGTTAATCTATTTAAGAAAATCCTTCTAGAAGTTGCTATATGCTCCAGATGTCAGATACAGAGGTTGAAGCCATAAAATGTTTTTCTATCACGGCAATGATGCTTTGATGATTCCTCTTCAAGCTATATGAAAACCAAACTTTATTGATATTTAATTGTTTCCTTTTACATATTTTATGTATTGTAGATATTTTATTCTGTAATTTTCTTAGCCATCTTGAATTCAGTGGAAGTTATTAGCATATAACAATAGATTATTATTAAAATATTTTGAAAAATAATAAATTTTATTACTATCTAAAAAAGTAATTGATTAATGGTGATTTTGTCAATGAAGATGATGTCAAAAAAACATGTGAAGCATAACTTAAAACCATCAACCCTGACAAAATCACCAACAGCTAATTGTATAAGGCAATTTTCTTTGTAACAACTTATAACCTATGGCTATATATTTAACACTATCAAATAACAACTGTAGGGGAAGGAGTGGCAGAACCTGGGGGCAGATTTAAAAGAGGGATCAGCCTAGAATCCCTACATAGCCACAAAGAAAGTTCAACCTCCATTGAATTCCATTCACCCTTATCTAATTCCAAGCAGGTGTTTGGAATAGTTAGGAATAGCCCTGTACACTATTGAGTAGCAATAAATCAGTTTAATTGGACTTCCATGTGTGGACCTGATCTTTTGTACCTGACAAATCTATCTAATCCTAGTTCCTTAGCAAGGACTCAATAAATGGATAAAAATGCCAAACCTAGTCTAAACATCTGGCTGATTGTGCAACCAGCCATAATAATGTAATGTAATGCACATTTTGAATCTCATATATCAATATCAGCCAAAGAACTGGCAGCTGTGACTTTTCATTGCTATGCATATTATAGTAATATTAATTTTCTGGTTTCAGAAAATTGCACTCTTGCTTTTCAACAATTCTGTTCCAAAATTTAGTAGCAGATTAAACATAGTCAAAGCTGCCTTGGCTTCCTAGATAATATGTATCTACTTTTGATACTGTGATCAAAATTCTTTCTTCAGATTAAATAGTGTCGTAGTTGTCCCCAGTCTGAATGTTATTGCACAGAAATGTGAACTGTAATAGAAATTCTGCCTAAGAATAATAAAATTCTTAATATTTATGGGTGCTATTTTAGATTTGGGCAGAATAATTTAATAGAACCACAATCAGTAATCACCATCATGGAGAAAATTCTTTCTATATGATGAGCTGCATTGGTTATTCAATAAGCTTCCCATTGACCAGGAAAGGTAATATTAAGAAAAAGGAACCTTTAGAGGGCAACCTTGTTTTATCAAGAAGGAAGCTATGGTCAACTTTATAAAATCCCTTACTGAAATGTAGGTACCACACATCCATAGCATTCCATTCTAGTCGTTTTGTCAAAAAAGCAGGAAAATTAGTCTGACATGACCCATTTTTTTAAAAAAAAAATTCATGCTGTTTTTTATTAATCACCATGTACCTGTCTAAGTGTCTGGAAACCCACTGCTTAATCATCTTTTCCAAGATTTTCTCAGATAATGATGTTAGGCTGTTAGGTCTGTAATTTCCCAAGTTCTCTTTTTCCTTGGTTAACGATTGGAACAATGTTAGCTCTTCAATCATCAGGCACTTATTCCAGACCCCAGGAGTTTTCAAAGATTATAGTCAGGGGTGCTGAGATTACATTTTCCAAATCCTTTAGCTTCCTGGGATGTAATCCACCTGGCCCCTGAGACATGAATGTATTCAATGCAGCTCGGTGTTTGCTCATCACTGCCTCGACTATTTTAACATTCATTTCTCTTCTGTCACTCGCCATAGTGACACTTCCCATAGACTGGACAATTTTTCCCTTTTGTGAAAAGATAAATGCAAAATAGAAACTAAGAAGTTCAGTCTTCTCCCTGTAGCCTGTTATCTTCTTACTATCTTCTTCAAACAGAAGACTAACCATTTCCTTCATTTTTTTCTTGCACACATATATTAAATGATCCCCCTTTTTTTTAAAAAAAAATGTCATTCATTGCCATCCTTAACTCATTCCCTATCTTGGTTTTCCTGACTCGATCCTTGCAGATTCAGTCTCTTTCCTGATATTCTGTTTTAATTATATATTCTTCTTTCCATTTTTTTAAGTTTATCCATTTTGCTGGTCAAATTATGGAAAAAGCTCTTTGTGTAATCACTCATGTGTGTGTGTGTTATATAGCACTTTTCCCTTATTATGTCTGGATATGTGTATGTCCTTCAAAACATTGCCCACAATGTATATGTGCTTCAAAACTTTAAAAATATATATTACTACATTGGGAATTGTAATATTATATCAGCATATAACTCCATTCCATTTTGCTTATAATTAGGAAAGTATGAATTTGCTAAGTTCACATCACAATATAAATTAATTTCTTCTCATGTTTATTTTAGGCTTGCTTTAATGCCTTATTCATGGGCACCTCAAAAAAAAAAAAACTTGTGGCTTCCGTACCACTGCAACTATCTTTTGGACAACTTCCAGCAAACTTCTATCCACAAGATTGACATGAAATTTTAAATAAACTGTGATAATATGCTTGCTTCCAGGATTTATTCATATCTGTTTATAGGCTCATGTCAAAACTCATCTAAACGTGTATCACTCCTTGCATTTATTGAACAGCAAATCTATTTTTCATGTAGCTAAAATGACAATATGTCAACAAAAGAAAATTTCTCTCATGAGAAATGAAATAAAAAGTGACTAAAATTGAAATTACACCATCCATTCCCACTTATTTTTATTCTCATTATTCATTTTTTTTTTAAATTTGGATGCTAGAAAGGGGTCAAATATCCAATATTTTCAGATATTACAGACAAATATCAAGTGGTGAGCACTGACTTCAGTCATTCTGTGTTTACATTGAATTGTGAATCTACTGTGTCTTTTCACATTAAAATAAGTCATGAATTAACAGAAAAAAGTGAGCATAATTTATAATATCCCTTCTGTCTGCACAGATGGAAAAGAATACTGTAGCTCCTGATCAGAAATAAGAGAATCAAGCTTAAATGAGTTTTACAAACATTAAGTACATGGATACACATATGGAGCACAGAATGTGAGCCCAAAAAGGGCACTGTGAAAATTCAGTTACCCAGCATAAAACATAGAATTACAGAAGATTTTGCTGTTCGTTTCATGTAAAACTAACATGTATTTATAATATTTTTACTCTATAGCAATCAAAAAGGCTCTCAGTAGCTTGTAAGTTTCAAAAGAATGCAGGTAGTTTTCAACTTACAACCATTCATTTAATAACCTTTTGAAGTTACAACAGTGCTGAAAAAGTGACTTATGACCGTTTTTCACAATTATGACTATTGTAGCATCCCCATGGGTATGATCAAAATTTGGATGCTTGGCAACTGGCTATTGGGGCAGTTTTCTTTCTGCTGTGGTGGAAAGAGATTGTTTTCAACTAGATGCTGTTGTACTGCATCAGCTACCACAACAGTTAGCAATTTGAAAGTTGTTGGTAAGCAGGTAATTGGCCTGTAGTTGCCTGGTGTTGGATTGCCTTTGCTGGATTTTTCATTTTTCAATTTCTCCTCCTTGTAGTATATTGTTGAACTGCTTGGCAATGAGTGGATATATAACAGTTAGATGTTTCAACCAAAATCCATGCAGTTCATCTTCACCTGGTGCTGACCAATTTTTGATCTTTCTTGCTCTTTTTTCTACCATTTTTGTTATTACTAGTTCTTTCATTTCAACTTTTGTTTTATTTGCATCCACCTCTTTTAACCAAGCCATATCCTTGTTGTGTTTTTTTGGGTTATCCCATATCTGCTTCCAGAACTGCACTGTTTCTTCCTTGTCAGTTACTAATTCATTGCAGTTTCTCCATTGATGGATTGGTAGAAACATTTCTGATTGGATTGAAATTGGAGGTTCTGCCTATAATTTGCAATTCTAGCTTTGTATCTATTGATTTTCCGGGCTATAGCTGTTATTTGCTGCTTTATTATTTACAGTGCTTCCTTGATCTTCCTTGTTTCTAAGTGGTATTTCTTGATTAGGTATTCTTTGGTCTTGTTCTTCAGGTTTTTTCTTTCATCTGTTCTAGCTTTCTTGCAAGTGATCTTAACTTGCTGATCTTATTTTCTAGTCTAATCTTCCATTTTTGTGGTGCACTGTTTATTTGTTTTTCTTCTTTGCTGATTTTCCATCTGAGGTATTCAGTTATAACTGCAGCTGTGCTGTACATTAGTTGGCTTGTTTCTTGCAGTGAATTGGTGCTTATACTTGATATTGCAGTATTTGCATCTTTTAATGCTTGTGCTAGCTGTTTCTTTGGAACAAGCTTCAATGCAGGTAGCCTTATTCTGTTGTTTTTATGCTGTTCTAGATGCTCAGTTATTCTTTGTTTCAATTCTTTTATTTCTTTAGTTAAAGGGCTTTGTTCTTCCTGAAGAAGAGGTGCCTGGTTTCCAAATGAGAACAGTTGTATATCTCTGCTGGATTATTCCTTCACTGCCAACTTCCCCTGGCTTGCCTCTACATTCTGAATTACTTCTGGCAAGGCTTTGATTTCTTTGCCCTGGGTAAACCTTTGCAGTTCATCCAATTCTGTTTCTGTCTTTATTTCATGTCATAAGTCGGTGTTGATCTGCTAGTCTCTGTTCTGATATTTCTGATTCTGGATGTTGTTCTTTCCAGAACTGGTGCATTCGTTTTAGATATCCTCTTCTTGTTGGACTTGATCTGTAATAACAGATCATTATTTTTTGGTTTTCAATTACTGTGTATTTGTGATGGGTAAACACCTTTTCTTCCAGTAGTTCTGCAGCTGCTGGCCATGGTTGCTCAGCCAACAGTCCTGAGTACTGTAACCCATTTTTCACCAGATATACAGGAACTCCAACATCTAACATGGACCTTGTTAACCCGGGTGACATCCTAGCCAGTATGGCATTCTGAAATTTATATGTCACCATATTTTTTATGGGAGAGACACTCTTTCTCTGACTCCTCTGATGAGACCTGTCCAGTATGGTTGAACCTCTGGCATAGCTCTCAGCTTCCTCAGAGTACACAAGCCCCATAACCACGTCAAGGTAGTGACTCACTGGGAGATTATTATTATTATTACTATTACTACTACTATTATTCATAAAACATGAAACTCAGTCAACTGAACACTCAAATTGACTGGCACTAATGGTTGACATGGGTTGCTGCCAGCATCCTAGCTATCAACCAGGTATCTCCTTAAAATGTAAGATGTTCCGAGTAGCGCAGTTTTTTGTAGCTTTGCTGAAGTTATTGCAGGAAGCTGCAATTTCTTGATGTATTTTGCAAAGGTTTTGGACATAGTTCCCAGTGCCCCAATGACAATGAGTATCACTGTTACATGTTTCATCCATAATTGCGCAGTTTTGATGGCCAGGTCACAGTAGTTTGTAATTTTTTCCAGTTCTTTTTCTTTGACTCTGGCATCTCCTGGTACAGCAATATCAATCAACTGTACGCTTCAGTTCTCTATGACTGCAATATCTGGCGTGTTGTGTTCCAAATGGCGATCTGTCTGTATTCGGAAGTCCCACAAGATCTTCATCCTCTCATTCGCGACAACTTTTTCCACCCTATGTTCCCACGACTTTTCAGACACAGGCAAGACGTATTTTTTACACAATGCCCAGTGGATTAGTTTAGGAACTCGGTCATGTCTAGCTTTGTAATCAGTTTGCGCATTTTTTCTGCACTCACATATTAAATGTGAAACAGTTTCAACTTTGTCGTTGCAAAGTCGGCAATTTGGATTGTCAGTAGATTTTTGTATCTTCACTTTCATGGCATTAGTTTGTAGTGCTTGTTCTTGAGCAGCCAGTATTAAGCCTTCTGTTTCTTTCTCGATGGTTCCCATCTTAAGCCATGCCTATGTCAAGTTGTTATCACATTTTCCTTCAATGTTTTTCAAATGCTGTCCATGCAAAGCTTTGGTTTTCCATCTATTTAATCTGTTGTCCAGCCGTTTTTCCTTATATTCTGCCTTTGTTTCTGTTATTTTGATAATGCTCTCTGTTTTCACAGCCTGCAGCAATTTTTCTGTACTTTGATTTACATAGTCATTCAAACTTGGGGGTCCTTCTAGATTCACAGCTCTCTTTAGAAGAGCATATTGGAGCTGTGACTAGGGGGGCCTTTGCCCAGGTTCGCCTGGTGCGCCAGTTGCGACCCTATCTGGACCGGGATGCCTTGCATACAGTCACTCATGCGCTCATGACCTCTCATCTAGACTACTGTAATGCTCTCTACATGGGGCTGCCCTTGAAGTCCACTTGGAGGCTTCAACTGGTGCAGAATGCAGCCGCGCGAGTTGTACTGGGAGTTTCCCGATACTCCCATGTTACAACTTTGCTCCGCGAGCTGCATTGGCTGCCGGTTGCCCTCCGGGTGAAATTCAAGGTGTTGGTAATGACTTACAAAGCCCTACATGGCATGGGTCCGGATTACCTACGGCAACACCTGCGGCCAGTGTCAACTTCCCTCCGTCCAGTGCGCTCCCACAGAGAGGGCCTCCTCAGGGTGCCTCCGATCAAAGAATGCCGATTGGTGGCCCCCAGGGGGAGGGCATTCTCTGTGGGCATGCCAGACCTGTGGAACCGCTTGCCGGTTGAGCTCCGGATGGCCCCCGACCTTCGCTCCTTCCGGCGCGATCTGAAAACATATTTATTTGAGCAATCTGACCTGGCCTGATGGGTTAGGGTTGGGGTTTTAATATGTTCTTAATTATTGTTTTAAATTTTAAATTTGGGCATTATATTTAATTGTGTTTTTTTTAAACTTTTATATTCTGTTTTTTATATTTATTGCCCTGTACACCGCCCTGAGTCCTTCGGGAGAAGGGCGGTATAAAAATATAATAAATAAATAATAAATAAATAAATAAATAAAAACTTTGTTTTTTTTCTTCTACAGTTTGGTGGATTTGCAGTAGCCCTCTGCCCCCTATTGTTCTTGGCAGGTACAGCCTGTTGATGTCACTTTGTGGATGTAGAGTTTGTGTGTTTTCCAGTCTAGGTGTTCCAATTCAACCAATGTCCAGTTGATAATTCCAGCTGGGTAGTGTATCACTGGGACTGCCCATGTATTAGTGGCTTTAATTATATTTCCAGCATTCAGCTTTGATTTTAGTGTTTTGAGGACTCTCCTGATCTATTCCTTTTGTGTTGACTCTTTGACTTTTCCATTCAAGATGTTATCTGCTTCCAATATTTGTAACCATCATCCTTTGCTAGTGCTTTCATAATACTTCCATTTCTCAGTTCTATTCCTTCTATTTTTCCCACTTTTCCTTGCTGCATGGATAATAGCACATTTTCCAAGTCCAAAGTCCATTCTGATGTTGCTGCTAAACAGTTGAACTGTGTTGAGTATTGATTCGAGTTCAGTGTGGCTTTTTGCATACAGTTTTAAGTCATCCATGTATAGTAGATGGTTTATCTTCCCATGCTGGCTTGAGATGTGGTATCCCAGTTTTGTGTTTCATAATATTATTGTCAATGGAATTGATGCGATGTTGAACAGTAGTGTTGAAAGTGAGTCCCCTTAAAAGATTCCTTGTCTGATGCTGATTTCACCAAGGTTCTCCCCATTTGCTGTTAGAACTGTTTTCCATTTTTGCATATTTGCTTTCAAAAATGTACAGATGTTTTTGCTGATTCCAAAATTTTCCAAACACACATTAATCCAACTGTGGGGTAATGAGTCAAATGCTTTCTTGTAATCAATCCCTGCCATTTGTTTTTTCTCGTTTTGCATTTTTAAGTACCATTTTGTCAATGAGCAACTGATCTTTTGTTCCTCTTGATTTTTTATAATTTCCTTTTTGTTCTGCGGGATACAAATTGTTTTCCATCAGATGATTGAATACTGAATTAGCCAGTATTCTTGTAAAAAGTTTGAACGTTGTTGGCAGACAAATAATTAGGCGGTAGTTGCTTGGTTCTGTGCTCTTTTCAGGGTCTTTCATTATCAAGTATGTTCAACCAGCTGTTAACCATTCTTCACTTGAGGCATTTTGAAGCATTTCATCAAACTGAGTGGCCATGTGGTGATGGAGGCTGGTGAGGTGTTTCAACCAGCATCCATGCAGCTTGTCCAGGCCAGGTGCACTCCAGTTCTTGACCTTCTTTACTTGTTTTGCAACCATATCAGTGGTTATTATAATATTCTCCATTTTGTTTTGTGTTGCTTGTTTTTGGATATCTTTGATCCAGGAGGCAGTTTTATTATGTTCCACTGGGTTTTCCCACAGTACTTTCCAAAAGTTTAAGGTTTTTTCTTTACATGGTAGAACAGTAGTTTGGACTTTATTTTCATCAAGTGACCGATAGAAGAGTTGCTGGTTTCTTCTGAACTGGACGTTTTCACAATATTGTTTTATTTGTCCTTCATATCTTTCAATTTTCTTTGCTCTTGCTAGTTATATTTTTGTATTAACTATTTTTCAGCTTTTCATTCTTTAGTTTTTCTTCTTTCAAGTATTTCAATTTGCTGACATTTCCTCGTAGTTTTTTTGTTTTATTTTCAAGTCGAATTTTTCACTTTGGTGTTCCAGTGGGTTTCTTTTTTGGCATTTTATAACCCAATTCTGCAGTTATAACAGCGGCTGTACTGTACATTAGTTGGTTTGTTTCATACAGTGTGCTGGATGGGATGGAAGTTAAAATGTTCACAACATTTAGTAAATCTTTCACTCATTTGCTATGCACTTCACGGATGGCAGGCAGTCTTTTTCTTTCTGTGTTTTCTTTTATGTGGTTTTCAAGCTTTTCTTTCAGTATTTTCGCTAGATTACTTAGCTCTACACTTTAGAGTTGTTGCACAGGGGAATCTTCATCCTGTGTGGTGGCTTCTTCCACTGGTTGGTCAGTTTTTTGGTCAGTTTGTTCAGGTATTGGAACAATTTCTTCATTCTGTTCTTTATCATTGCTTGTTTTCTTTTTAGCCAATGTTCCTAGATGTTGAATTTCCACATCTGTAAAAAACTTTATTACAGATAATGAAACATCTTTGATCCATTAATCATTGTTCAGTTACATCACTTTCTGGGTGCTTTTCCTTCCACAGTTGCATCATTCTTTTTTGAAATCCCCTGGCTGTTGGTTCTGCCTGGTAGTAGCATTGGATGATTTCTCAATTTTCTTCAGTTGTCCAGGTTTTGCACTTTTGTTCCAGTTGCTTTACAGTTGTATGCTCTGGTTCCCCAGCAGTAACAACTGAGCCCTGTGGCACATTTTTCGACAGATGTCCAGGAGCCGTAGCATCTGATGTGGTCCTTTTTGACCCGGGCAACAACCGATCCTGTATGGAATGTTTTTTTATTTCTTCTCATCATTGGTGATGGGAGGTCCCTGGGTTGGTTCACGGTGGCTAAGCCACTACCAATCCGAAGACCAGTAATCCCATAACCATAGGGAGTGCACCCAATAGCCATCCAGGCCCAGCCACGGGTTGTTGTTGTTGTTGTTATTATTATTATTATTATTATTATTATTATTATTATTATTATTATTATTATTATTATTATTATTATTATTATTATTATTATTATTTCAAAACCCCTCACAAACAAACAGCCTATTTTGATTTAACTTCATCCTATTTTGTTCCATCGAGATCCTAACCAGACATTGTAGTACCTTAATGACTATTATCAAGAAATATATAATAGTATAAGCTTTCATTTTTCATTAGATGAAAAATAAATATATCAGCTTTTATTTATATTAGCATTGTAGGGTAAGAACACAAAAACTTCCTTATAAAATGTGAAGGCACAAAACAAATATTCTCATGCTTTATTAAAAATAGCCACTTGAATGCAGAGAAAAACATAAAAACATAACCCATAATTATGAAAGCTGCAGCAGCCGCTTCTTGGAACATTTGAGTTCGAGCTCTCATATGAAATCTTAATAAAAGAACATCCTGAAAGGATTGTAGCAAAAAGCTTCTTAAGGAGTTACATATATTTGGGACCAAATGACCCTTATCACCTCTGGCATTCATTGGGGACAAATCAAGCCACAGAAGTTATGGTACATTTCAGAAGAGCCCAGTTCCATGCAAAGGGAAATGCTAATTGGCTTATTGTATTCCTTTGATGAAAGTAAATTGTCCCCTTTGATCTGTGGCATGAGATTTATTTTTAAACATCAAAGTGCTCTCCCAAAACTGAACAAGGATGAAAAGCTACATAAGCACTCTATTTTCCTGTCCTTTGAGGAATGGGGGTGAGTAATCAGTATTCCAAGTGCTGAGAGAATGAAAATTTGTTAAAGAGTTAGAAATGTGAAATAACAGCTCCATAAGGATTTGTTTTTGCCATCTGTAGTATGTCAAAGCTATTCAAAAAAAATTCAAATAGTTATTTTCAGAGTCATATCCTCTACAAGAACAATAATTTGGATGCATACACATTGACATATTTTTTTTTTAAAAAAAATAATTTTAGTATAAAGCAGACTTGTTATATTAACTCTGTTTTCATGGATGTCGCTATTTGCCTTTCAGAACCATCTTTTAAGGCTCTGACTGGTATGCAACCCTTATATTGCTTAGAGCCAAGTTTATAGGATAATCTACTTCTGGATGGTTCAGATGTGGTGGAGTGCAAAGGAGGAATTGCATCCCCAGGAGGGAGGGGGTGCATTCCAGAGGAGAAAGAGGCAACTCAGCCCAGATATTATGAATGAGAGAAAGAAGGTGAAGACGTTCCCAGTCTAACAGTTCACAGAGTATATTGCATATGCAGAAAGTACACTTGAGTCTACCAAGATTTTGTTTATAGGTATGAAACAATAAAGATCTCAGTTGGAAGAATTGACATATGCCGTTCTTGGATTTGGACAATTTTACTTCATTTACTTCATTAGGAGATAATTTTACTTCATTAGGAGAAGACAAATGTCACTCATTTTTGCTTTCTCTCTGATGAGGTTCATGTCATGCAATAAATAAGCAATTAATATTGATGATTCAGGAAGGGATTCATATTGTGCATCTTCTATTTTACTATTCTGATTTTTAACATTTATAGTGCAAGTTTTTAATAGGCAATATTTATTTTAACCATGATTTTGTATGGTGATTTTTAAGACTTATGAAGGGAGTGGATGGGAGGAAACTTTTCTAAATTGATGAATAAATCAGGAGTGAGAACTATTTCTTAACCTTTTCTCCTCTCTTGGATTGTGGGTGGCCAAGTAAATACTTCTGCTGGTAAATACTAACCCCTAAGCTGATCAAGCAAAACAGAAAATAAATAAACGAAAGTCTATATTTAATGCATTCACAATAAAAATATGGAACTAGAAGGCAAGAGAAATAAACCTAAACATATATTGCAAGGGGGAAAATGGGGTTATTAACTCATAGACATACAGTATTTTATTTTATTTTAGTAAACATTCCCGTGGAAAATTATAGGGCATTTTGAAAAACATATCAGGCAGGGTATTTAATGGTATAAAATTGGTAAAAGAATAACATTAAATACAATGTCTTAGGATTCCTGTTCCATTAGCTTTAGATATCTAGCCCAACTAAAATTGTTTCCTCTCATCTTGTACAAAATGAAAATGTTGCTACTTGGAATATGTCTCTGAGGTACATGTCAAACTGGACAGTTCAAATTCTATCTTTCCTGCCAAGATAAAGATGTCCTCCTATGCTAATATCTGCAAATTATATTTGGCAGAGAGCTGCTGTAATAGAAACATAATTATAATTGAGATATTTAAATGCTCCTGTACAATAAACTCTCTTCTGTACATCTGGTGCTTCTTGGAAACTTAAACAGCAGGGAATTCATTTTAATTTTTTTAATGCCATGTTCTGGTCTATAATGATGGCTATGAACTGTCCCACTAATTTCTCCAGTGTCAATTTCAAACACAATGGTTGTAGTTTTAGAATAGATTTCTTCAGGTAAATTCACTTTGCACTAGAACAAACCAACATTACTGCAAGCAGGAACCCACCCACCCCGCACACAAACATAATATAGAAGCTCTTTTCCTCTGCAGACAGCAAGACATGGCCTACAGCTTGTTTAAAATAAGCAAGTACCTATGAAAGCTAAAATGTTTTTTTCTAGCTGATCATTTTTTCACTCTAGAATAATTTATCCAGCATCTGTACCCTAAATCCCTTAAGACAGGTTTGTGATATTTTACTGTGGTCCAAAAACAATTTTAAATGAAAAGCTTAGAAAACCTGAGAAAACCTCTAAGAATCTATCCCTAGCATTAGTTTTTGGGAAAAACTCCAAGTAGACCTAATCTTGACTCTAAACACAACCTTAACCCTATACATATTCATTTTCACTGGCAATGGGATTGTCCAATGTATTTTACTGGGGTACACAAACAATTCTGAACAAAAAGTTGTCAATGTTGCTTACATAAGAAAACCTCTAAGAATCTATCTTTAGCATTAGTTTGGGGGCATGACTCCAAATAGATTTAATCCTAACCCTGGATTCATTTTCATTGGCAGTGGGATTTTCCTATGTATTATACAGGGGTCCACAAACAACTCTGATGAGAAAACCATTAAGAATCTATTCCTAGCATCAGTTTTGGGGCATGACTCCAAGTAGACCTAACCCTAACCCTAACCCTTGATTCATTTTCATTGGCAATGTGATTTTCTCATTTATTTTACTGTGGTCCACAAACAACTGTGAACGAAAAGCTGTCAACATCTCTTATCTTAGAAAACCTCTAAAAATCCATCCCTAGCATTAGTTTTGGGACATGATTACAAGTAGACCAAACTAACCCTAACCCTAGATTAATTTTCATTGGCAATGGGATTTTCATGTCTATATTACTGTGGTCCACAAATAACTCCGAATGAAAACCCTTCAATGTCACTTTCCTTAGAAAACATCTAAAATTTATCGCTAGCATTATTTTTTGTCCATGACTCCATTTAAAAGTAAGAGTTACAAATACAAGTGTGCAAATAAAATATTCCTAGATAAGATCAAAAGTCAATTATATGTTACACTTGCTTTCCCATGGTAGCCAGTATAACAGTTTTTGCAATACAAATCCATATGTCCAACCTAATAACTATTATCTACTTTTCCACAACCATGTTTCCAGATGGACTGGATGCAAATCTTAGCATTTTCAGCAACCATCCTGTGTAAAATTCATCTTAATTTATTTAAGGAAAGTTTATCTCTGTCAATGTTTCCCAAACTGTAGAAGTTCCAAATGTATGGTCCAGATCCCAGAATTCCTCAGTCATGGTCTCAATTGCTGAAAATTCTGGGAGAAATAATCCAGAGGAATGATTGGTTGAATCTATTGAGTAAATCAATTAGTAATTACAATGATACTTTCCCCATTAGAATTTGGATTTAACTCCTTGATTAAAATGAAATGAAGTACCACATACTTTCAGACCTCATCAAAGATTGATTCTGATGACAAAATCTGACTACCATTTTTAAAAGCAAATTTCCATGAAGATGTTGGCTCCTCCTCCTCCTCCTCCTCCTCCTCCTCCTCCTCCTCCTCCTCCTCCTCCTCCTCCTCTTGTTCCTATTGATGCAGCAATATAAAAAATTCATTAGCTATACATTTGGAATGTATCTTATAACATTCTGAGAAAGTTTTTTATAGAGGGATGAAAGTTCAATAACTACAGCATCCTAGCTTATTATCATGGGAGTTCTGGTCCAAAACTTCACAGGATTAGTTTAAGTCAGAAAAAAAGGTTGGAAAATTGTGGAGAGCAGAAAATAAGTCAATAAAACATTTATAGGAAATAATATCTTCTTCACTCTGTGATCTTCACTGCAGTACACCAATACCCATACCATCAGAAGGAAAAATAAAACATATGAAGCATCATTGCACTTTATATTTACTGTAGAGGCACATGTTTGAGTTAGGGGGGGAAGCACACAAAATCAGTGGACAAAAAAGATAAAATTCCCTAGGTAATGATAAATGCAATAATTGTGACACATTACTGAAAATTAATTCATGACCTAAAATATACTGAACTTTAAAACAACATTTTAGAAGAAATTTATGGATCAAATATTAAAAATAATTTAAGAACAAACCTGAGGTAGATGGGGGAGGAGAGAGACTATTCTTGTGAAGGATATAGAAGTCACCAAATAACCACCAAATTAAACTCAAATATGTAAGGTTATGAAATGTTCCGTGTATGAAAATTAAATTTAGATGAATCAATGTTATGATCTAATAAAGATTCTAAACTATTAAAATCTTAATCATAATGATCTGACGCAGAGCCAAAATAAGCAGATGTTCAAAACACCTGTGTATCTAGATAATCAGTAGGATTGTGATAATAAATGAACAGGTTTATTATAACATTTAATTAACAACATATATTAAAATCCTTCTGGATCACTTATTTCTGGTTCTAGCACAACTTTTGAATACTTGTTAATTAAAAAAATGCCTCATCTCTACCAGGCCTTGAATTTGTATTAATATATTCTTGACCAGCTTGTCTCTTAAGCAGCAGATTTTTGTCTTGCAGAAGAATACATTTTTATGTAAAAAAGTACAAGATTTATACTGCCTAACTTTTATAGAACCAGTTTCTACATCAAATTGATTCCCAGATCTGTTGACCAAAATAATAATAACATAAAAACAACTTTTTCCCCTAAAATGAGTATTATATCTTTGGAAACTCCCTAAACTGTTTTGAATAGCTGCTAGAAGACATTTCCATGACTCCCAAGATCTCTTTCCTATTAGAACATTCCCTTTTTGAATAAATAATAATAATAATAATAATAATAATAATAATAATAATAATAATAATAATAATAATAATAATAATAATAATAATAATAATTTTATTTGTATACCGCCCTTCTCCCGAAGGACTCAGGGCGGTGAACAGGGCAATAAATACTAAAATGCAAAGATACAAAAATTAAGAAAAGATTAAACATAATGCCCAATACAAAACAACAATAAATACAGTACGTTAAAAGCAATAATAAAACCCAAACCCATCAGGCCAGGCCGGCTTGTTCAAACAAGTAGGTCTTTAGATCACGCCGGAAGGAGCGAAGGTTGGGCGCCATCCGGAGCTCAACCAGTAAGCGGTTCCACAAATCCGGTGCACCCACAGAGAAGGCCCTCCCCCTGGGGGCCACCAGACGGCATTCTCTGACCGGTGGCACCCTGAGGAGGCCCTCTCTGTGGGAGCGCACTGGGCAGAGGGAAGTTGATGCCGGCCGCAGGTGCTCCCTAAGGTATTCTGGACCCATGCCATGTAGGGCTTTAAAGGTCATTACCAGCACCTTGAATCTCACCCGGAAGACAACTGGAAGCCAATGCAACTCACGGAGTAAAGGTGTAATGTTTTACCAATTTTTCACCTCTGTCCTGCATAATCTGACATTGCTTACAAACCTAATTATAACATCATATAATTTATGAATGAATTAAAGTATACCAGCCTCAGTTACTGCAGTTTTTTTCTCAACTGAACCAAAAGAGAATGTATTTAATCCAACTTCATAGGAATATTAAATTAGAGGTCCCCAACCTTTTGGGCACCAGGGACCAGTTTCATGGAGAAAGATTTTTCCACAGACCGGAGGGGCATGGTTTTGTGTGCTGCCTGCATCATACAGATGGGGCTTTGCTTGTTTGTGTGCACCAGTTGCACATGCTGTGGCCCAGTACCTGTCCATGGACTGGGGGTTGGGGACCCCTACATTAGATGATAACTGAAGCTGTAAGATGTTGATTGATAACATCTGCCAAGAGACATAGGCAGTAGCATTCCCTATACTCACCTGGAGATGACAGGAAATATTGCCTCTCTGCTCCTGGAATTGTCCAAAAATATATATGCTAATACTGTTCCTATTTCAAAGGACCCAGAAAATAGACTTCTGAAAAGGAAATTAAGAGTCTTCAAATAGTGCTTTCCTTTACACTATCACTCCTTTATGGATTACTGACTTGTTGTGGCAAAGGGGCTTGCATAACTCAATGAAGCTATGAGCTATGCTGTGTAGGGCCACTCAAGATGAGCAGGTCATAGCAGAGAGTTCTGACAAAATGTGATCCACTGGGGAAGGAAATGGCAACCCACTCCAGTATCTTTGCCATGAAAACCCCATGGACAGTACCAAAAGGCAAAAAGATATGACGCTGGAAGATGAGCCCTTCAGGTTAGAAGGTGTCCAATATGCTACGGGGGAAGAGCAGAGGGCTAGTACTAGTAGTGCCAGAAAGGATGCTCAGCTGTGGATGTATCTGGTGGTGAAAGGAAAATACGATGCTGTAAAGATTTATTCTCCATAGGAACCTGGAATGTAAGATCCATGAATCAAGGAAAGCTGGACGTGGTCAAACAAGAGATGACAAGACTGAATATCAACATCTTAAGAATCAGCAAACTAAAATGGACAGGAATGGGTGAATTTAATTCAGATGACCATCTGGTATACTACTGTAGGCAACAATCCCTCAGAAGAAATGGAGTAGCCTTCATAGTCAATAAAAGAGTAGGAAAAGCAATCCCCAAAATGACAGAATGATCTCAGTCCGAATCCAAGGCAAACCATTCAATATCACAGTAGTCCAAGTCTATGCCCCAACCACCAGTGCTGAAGAGGATGAAATTGACCGGTTCTATGAAGCCCTACAGCACCTTATATAATTAACACCAAAAAATGATGTCCTTATCATCATGAGGAATTGGAATGCTAAAGTAGGAAGCCAAAAGATAACCGAAATAACAGGCAAGTTTGGCCTTGGAGTACAAAATGAAGCAGGGCACAGGCTGATATAATTTTGTCAAGACAATACGATGGTCATAGCAAACACTCTGTTTCAATAACCCAACAGATGGCTCTACACATGGACATCACCAGATGGTCAACACAGAAATCAGATTGACTATGTGCTCTGCAGCCACAGACATGTCAAACACAAGGCCCGGGGCCCAGATCCAGCCCATGAAGTGGTTTCATGTGGCCCGCGAAGCCATCCTGGAAACAGTGAGGGAATGGCCCCCACTGCCTTGGCCCTGGCCCAGAGACCCTCCTTCTTCCAGAGACCCTCAGATCTGTCCCACTCCTGCCCAGGCCCCCATAGGCAGCCTTGATGCGTACGATGCAGAGCTGGCCACGCCCACCCAGTAGGCCATATGCACTCTAGTCACGCCCACCCAGTAGGCCACGCCCACCCTGGCCACACCCACCCAGCCCCCTGAGGGCAACCGCAATGCTGATGCGGCCCTCAATGAAATTGAGTTTGACACCCCGGCTCTATACAGTCAATAAAAACAAGACCAGGAGCTGACTGTGGCTCAGATCATGAGCTTCTCGTTGCAAAATTTGGGCTTAAATTAAAGAAAGTAGGGAAAAGCACTAGGCCACTCAGATATGAACTAAATCATATCCCTGATGAATACACAGAAAAGGTGACAAATAGATTTAAGGAATTAGATCTGATAGACAGAGTGTCTGAAGAATTGTGGATGGAGGTTTGCAACATTGTACAAGAGGTAGCAACTAAAACCATCCCAAAGAAAAAGAAATGCAAGAAAGCAAAATGGCTGTCTGAAGGAGCTTTGCAAATAGCTGAGAAAAGAAGGGAAGCAAAAGGCAAGGAAGAAAGAGAAAGATACACCCAACTGAATGCAGAATTCCAGAAAATATCTAGAAGAGATAAGAATATTTATTAGAACAAGACATGTTAGAAGAACAAGTAAAAGATATAATGCTAACCTGGAGCAAAATTTTTGCCTATAGCATTGACCTAGACAATTGGCAATCACTATGGGACAGGAACAGGAGGCTAACATTAGCCACCACCTATAAAGAAAATTTATACAAGATGTTTTATAGGTGGCACCTTCCCCCCACAAGGCTAGCAAAAATGGATAAAAAAATCCTCACTGACATGCTGGAAATGTAGAAAGTCACCAGGGACCTATTATCACATGTGGTGGGAATGTCTAAAAGCTCAAAAATTTTGGCACCTGATAAAGAATTGGCTTGAAGAGATATCATCACAAAAAATTGAACTAAAACCCGAAACCTTTCTACTAGGGATTATCAATGATAAATTCAGCAAAAGTTATTTATATTTAGTACTGCACATTTTAAGTGCAGCAAGATTAGCTTACGCTCAAAAATGGAAAAGAAAAGAAACCCGTACTGAAGAAGAAGTAATAAGCAAAATCCTATCCTGTGCTGAAATGGATAGGTTAACATTAGAGATCAGAAATAAAACCGAAACGTACTATTATGAAATTTTGGAACAATGTGTACAAATGGCTAGAGTTAAGGTGGAACGCTGGGATGAATACCAACTGATTAGTTGATAGTTTAGAAACATTTTACTAGCACTTATTACAGGATGGAATTGAAAGATACTTAATCACAATGTAGAAGAATGAAATAATGTTTACCAGAAAACTCATAGATGTTATATGCACATTTTGTTACAATGTAGAAAAATTCACTTCTTTCTTTCTTTCTTTCTTTCTTTCTTTCTTTCTTTCTTTCTTTCTTTCTTTCTTTCTTTCTTTCTTTCTTTCTTTCTTTCTTTCTTTCTATGAGGTAATACTAATTGCAGTGTTGAAGCCAGGGAAGTTGTAACATGTCCACTTTTAATTGTATATTCAATAAAATTTGAAAAAAAAGAATGCCTTCTTAAATGAGCAGTGCAAAGAAATAGAAGAAAACAGAGGAGATCAACCCTGACTGCTCTTTAGAAGGCCAGATCCTGAAGTTGAAACTCAAATACTTTGGCCACCTAAAGAGAAGGAAGGACTCACTGGAGAAGAGCCTAATGATGGGAAAGATTGAGGGTGATAGAAGAAGGGGATGACAGAGAATGAGGTGGCTGGATGGAGTCACTGAAGCAGAAGATGGTAGAGGACAGGAAGGCCTGGAGGAACGTTGTCTGTGGGGTCGCGATCGGTCGGACACGACTTCGTAACTAACAACAACAACAGTTACACTATCAATGAATCACTGAACCTTCATTGATTGATCAAGAGATATCCCTTTAAAATATATTTAATTTCCACTAAGGCATCTTTACAAACTAATTATCAATTCACTGCGTATCTTGTATAAAGTTAGCCTAGAATGCATCAGAAGTATATCAGGTTTGAATATGGGCTTTGATCTGATCAGACAACTACTCAGTTGAGTTCTGACCTTTAGGACTGTTTAGAGCTTTAGGCAATTTTAAAGTTCTTTCATATTATATTGCAGCAGTTATATTTATTTTAATTTGGGGTCCCCATTGGTCTTGTGATATGGGCCAAAGAAAGATACTAAAAGTTAGCAAAGAATAAACAAGTATACCATAATATCAGTAACAATTGGCCTCTAATTTTTAAAATACCTTGTGAACCGCCCTGAGTCCTACGGGAGAAGGGCGGTATATAAATTGAATAAATAAATAAATAAATAAATAAATAAATAAATAAATAAATAAATAAATAAATAAATAAATAAATAAATAAATAAATAAATAATATAGCATCTAAGAGAATGAATGGCAAAAGGGTTGGCCTGTTCTCCATGTGATGTTTGATAGAGTTCTCTTTCTCCATTACACCCATCACAGCGGCTGTTTGTTTTTCTATTCCTTTTTTTAAATATGAAAATCACAGGCAAATACAAAGTAATTTTAACATCATGTCTAATTTAAATTTTATTACAAATTCATGTGAAGATACCTTCCTTTTATCCATTTGTGCAATTGCTTATAAAAAGCATATTTCATTAGAAAATAAATTCTTACTCTGTCATTTCAGAATGCAGGGATAAAAAGAAATAAGAAGGCTTCAAGTAATGTGAGAACGAATGGAGAATTGCAACAAATGTAACAGTCTGTTGAATGGGATTTTGTTCTTTGTAGTTGTAATAAAATAAATAATTTTGTCTGTGTATTAGCATAGGACATGTCTGCTGAGTGCATATCCATAACTTGTAAGACAGTTTCAAAGTGACCAAATTCAATATGGCATATGAATATGATTAATATAGCCCATATTTTACAGGCTAAACCTTTAACATATATTTTTCTTGGGTATCTTTGGAAATGCCCTTGTTAGAATGCCCTTGTTGTAATTACTAAGGAATCTTCCCTGCTCCTAGAAACAGCTTAATTGCCTCTCCCAAATGTGACATTTTGTAAAGCTGCTCTATTACTGCATAAGGAATCGGAGGAGTGTGGTTTTTGTTACCTAATTAGAAAATGGGAAAGAGAAGCAGTTTTAAGTTTAGCAATGAGACAATGGTAATAAACACTATATACCCTGTATTCATTATTTGATAGAAAGGTTGTTTAATTAGATACACAGATAAACAGAGTGTAGTGGAAGCAGAAAGACAGTGAAATCCTATAGATAATAAAAATTAGTACATCAGAAAATACCATTTGGGTAACAGGTCCCCAGGCTCAGAAAGCTTTTTATTTTTTAACCAGTCAGGACCACTAAAATAGGCAAAGGTTGCATTTAGTCATAAACATTTGTAGTGACATAGTCAATTCCAGTAATACTGATGAATAAATTCCTCCCTAAAGAGTACCATTCTGCTGCAAATGTACTAGCTTTTAACAGATTTAAAATGGAGAGAGAGAGAGAGAGAGAGAGAGATTCTCTCAATCATTTTGTCAAATTTTGAGTTTTGGTGAGAATATATTGTTTAAATAAGTAGATAAATAAGTCTTATAAAGATACAAAGAGATTAAAGAGATTAAAGTTATTTAGAAAGTGACATGGTTCCGATAGATGATATCCATCAAAAGAACTTCAAGGGAAGATTCTTCCTTAAAGAACATTTTATTCAGGAGACAAAGTATCGGCACTACATAGTTGAACTCAAAAACCAAATTCCTTTCCACCAGATACAAAGTAACAAAGTGCAATTCCCACCCCCAATAAATTGTCATAAATCACATTCCCCAAGTAGCTAAAAGTGCAGGCTTTCTCCTCAGCTCCTTAGCCCGCCAAAACATTATCAGCTTCTCCTTGGGTTCCCACAGCAGTGTTATTATTATGGCTAGCTGACCTTTCATCCCACCCACCCACCCACCCCCCGCTGCACCTGATTTCCAAAAGCAAGAAAAAGCATAGTAAAGGAGAAGAGAAAATGGCTGCATTTTCAACAGTTGTCAGAGCAGAAACATCCAATGTTAGCAGCTTTGACATCAAGTTTCAGAGGCCTGATCTTGCTTCAGGTATAATATTCAGACATTGAATGGATATCATGAATATTTATTAAAAGCTTTTAAGCCAGAACAGTTGCAGACTAATTGGGAATCCTGCAATATCTGAATTTAACTAAAATGAATCTCCGTTTAAATATTACAAATTACATTAACCTGAGTTCAAAAGTACTATTGTGAGAATGGAAAAGTTCATTCCCACAAATCTCTGCGTCCTGTCCAACTGTTCATAATCTCCTTCACCAATGCATGAGTACCTTTTATGTGTGAACATATTCATTGCTGGGGAGAAAAAAGAATCTGGAATGTGTGAGCTTAAGAAGTGTGAGCTTTCTAGATTTTTTTCTATACAGATCTATTTAATTGCTCACAAGAAACAATTATGAAATATATACAGTCAATGGATTTATCAGTGAAGGAGACAACAGCAGTCCCCAGCCAGCCCTATGGCTTCTCATCAGCCCCAATAGGACTGCCAATAGTACAGACATGTCAAACACAAGGCCCGGGGGCCGGATCCGACCCGCGAAGTGGTTTCATGTGGCCCGCAAAGCCATCCTGGAAACAGTGAGGGGACGGCCCCCACTGCCTTGGCCCTGGCCCAGAGACCCTCGTCCTGCCAGAGACCCTCAGATCTGTCCCACTCCTGCCCAGGCCCCCATAGGCACCCTTGATGTGAACAATGTAGAGCTGGCTACGCCTGCCCAGTAGGCCATATGCACTCTAGCCACGCCCACCCAGTAGGCCATGCCCACCCTGGCCATACCCACCCGGCCCCTTGAGGGCAACCGCAATGCTGATGCGGCCCTCAATGAAATTGAGTTTGACACCCCTGCAATAGTAGGACATATACTGAATGTCTTCATTCTCTTCCCATGAACCACATTTAAGTCCTATTTCATTGGAGATTGATTAATTTTATTACTAAGTAGCAGAATAGAACATAACATTCAGATTGCTGCTGTGAGGAGTTTTTGCCTAATAATAGTATTAATGTTAGATTTGTCATATTATATATGTTGTAGAGTTATAACTGTAAAGACATGCACTATAAATGAAATGTAATTTTACATTCTCCCTATTAATAGTTACATTAACTGCTGTATTTTAATTGCCTTTTTTGAAGAACACTGAGAAAAATTAATTGTGATTTTATGCTTCTGTAGTAATGGTTTCCATGCTGTGTTTTAATTCTAGATGATTATATGAGATTGTGCTCATGCCTTTGACTGCTTTAATTTCTATTAGAACTATGCACTCTTCAAAATATATTCAGAAGAAGTCCTTCCAACCTGTATCAGTTGCTCTTTAAAGGTAAAGGTAAAGGTTCCCCCGCACATGCGTGCTAGTCGTTTCCGACTCTAGGGGCTGGTGCTCATCTCTGTTTCAAAGCCGAAGAGCCAGCGCTTGTCTGAGGACGTCTCCGTGGTCATGTGGCCGGCATGACTAGACGCCAAAGGTGCATGCTGTTACCTTCCCACCATAGTGGTCCCTATTTTTCTACTCACATTTTACGTGCTTTCGAACTGCTAGGTTGGCAGAAGCTGGGACGAGTAATAGGCGCTCACCCTGCTACGCGGCACTCGGGATTTGACCCGCCAAACTGCCGACCTTCTGATCGACAAGCTCAGTGTCCTAACCCACTGAGCCACCACATCCCTTCAGTTGCTCTTTACCACATACTAAAGGAGTCTAAAAAATTTTCAGGTTCTTATATGAACCTAAAAATAAGGCGATGCTTCTTTAAGACTCTCTCTCACTCTAATGAGTGAATTCCACAAAGCAGTGGCATTATTTCAGGCTTCTGAAGAAAAAAAGATAGGGGGCTTTAATGAATAGCTATTGTACTTGATTTCAAAAAAGATTCCTCTAAATCATTTATGAAATCTCCTTTTTGCTCTGCTTGTTTTCCTACCAGCTTCACATTCCTTAGTTTAGTTTCTCAATTTTCCCAGGTTTAAAACAAGGAATTGGGGAATTCTGGGATTTGAAGTTCACTCATATTAAAGTTGCTAAGGATGAGAAATACCATCTGAGAGAAAAAGAGTTCTATGTACAGGTATTTTTGCTAAATTTTACACTGGCAGTTTTAGGTTAGTATCTGTTGCTTGTTTATTCCATTCTTCAGTCAACTAATATACTTGGCTTCTTGGGCAGTTACAGGTACATTAATAAATATGGGTGATCATAGTTCAGATTTTAGACTGGCCTCAGGGAGATTTAGGTTTTAATCCACTCATTCACAGAAACTCTTAAAACTCACTGAAACTCATTAAGTGACAGATCAGTCTCTGAGCCCAACCTAAATCTCATGTTTCCAATGCTCCATAATTCTTAGGTTCTTGTTTCTCAAAGTGACTCACCATTCTCACTGTTTATCTTTTTTTCAACTTCCTGAAAAACCATATGTAACAACATTTGGTAGGTATTCTAGTCACATAGATCAGAACACACACCATATGCATATACCAGATAAGCTTCTGCCGGTGCAGCTCCTAAAAGATTGTTAGAGCAGTTAAAAAGATTAGAAATTGTCCTTATGCGCTTATATTTCTTTTTATTGATCCTTTAAGGGGACTAACTTAATAATTTAGCTAGAGTACTTTTTGCATTTCTCAAGATTTACTCATTGTTATGAAAATAACAATTAAATGGCTTCATTGATTCATTGCCAATATGTTTCTTGACAAGCAGACCTGAAAAAAAGAGACTAGTACTGTTCTAGAAAAACAGGATTAGTGAAAGTTACATTTACCTCCAATCTTGAAATGTTGATTCTTGTCTCATTAGTACCCTTCAATAAGGTAGACTTTCAATAGTGCCTATTTTTCCAAAATGCATCCTCTGTAGATGCTTGCAACTGGTACTGAAAAATATTCTGTTTTGGATGCACCTAGTCCTTGATTTACAACCCCAATAGGCACAGGGATGTTTCTCATTAAGCGGTTTGGTTGTTAAATGAGACATCACATGACCCACATGTGAACTTTTGACATGTCATAAATGCATGACAGTTGCCAAGCAACTGAAGTATGATCAAGTGACCACGGGGATGCTGCAACAGTCATAAGGGCAAGCAGTGGTTGTAAGTCACTTTTTAGTGCTGTTGTAACTTCCAACAGTTGCTAAACAAAAGGTCCTAATTTGAGGACTATCTGTTCTGTAATTAATATACAGAAGTCATAATTAACAACCATTAACAGCCATATGCATTAACATCTGTAGTCCTCATATACAGTAACAATGTCCAGGTTGGTTGCTTTTGTTTTATTTAGTAATATCAATATTTAGCTTAACCCAGTGTCCTAAACATATTAGATGGAGAAAGGAAGGGAACTCCATTTTCTACACGAAGCATCATTTGAAACATGTGATACCAAACTTTTCATGTTATTTTCTAACAGTTCTGTCCTACTAAGATTCACAGATTGAGAAAGAGAAAGTAGTCAGATACCAAAGGTTGTTTTTTTTAAAATTCCATTTATATCCCGCCCTTCTCCGAAGACTCAGGGCGGCTTACAAACAGGTAAAGCATTCCCAGAGACATTATTAACATAACATAACACAACATAACACAACACAACACAACACAACATAACATAAGATAATATTTGTGGGAGGACAGCACCCCACCCCACCCCCATCCCCAAGAAAGAAATATTTGGGAATATTAAAAGGAAGGATATTATACTTCCCCAAAGGATCTTAAAAGCAGAAAAACAGGGCCAGTTTTTTTTATTGAAAAATTTTACAAAATTTAAAAAACATATAAATTGAACCCCCCTCCCCATCACCCCTCCCCCCCAGACTTCCTAAAGCAGAATACAGGATATTGTGTATAACAATCTTATACAAACTAAATATCTATTAAAACATTGACAAACCTTCCACTCTTTAACTCCCTTATAACAAAAGTATAATAACTATAATAACACATCTTTTTAATTACTAAAAATTATACATAAGCTATTTGAAACATTTTAGTCCCATATTTATTTTGAATATAATCAATCCATCTTCTCCATTCCAAAATATATTTTTCTTGTGATTTCTCTTTCAAATATGCTGAAACTTTTGCCATTTCAGCCATGTCCATTACTTTAAATGTCCATTGTTCTATCGTAGGTAAATCTTCTTTCTTCCAATATTGCGCCACCAGAGGTCTGGCTGCTGTTATTAAATGTAACATCAATTTGGTTTCTATAGCAGAACAGTCCAAGATAATACCCAGTAAAAATAACTGTGGAGTAAATCTTATCTTTTTCTTAAAAACTTTCTGAAGAATCCACCATGTTGTTGTTGTTAGCTGCGAAGTCGTGTCCGACCCATCGCGACCCTATGGACAACATTCCTCCAGGCCTTCCTGTCCTCTACCATCTTCTGGAGTCCATTTAAGCTCACGCCTACTGCTTCAGTGACTCCATCCAGCCACCTCATTCTCTGTCGTCCCCTTCTTCTATTGCCCTCGATCTTTCCCAGCATTAGGCTCTTCTCCAGTGAGTCCTTCCTTCTCATTAGGTGGCCAAAGTACTTGAGTTTTAGCTTCAGGATCTGGCCTTCTAAAGAGCAGTCAGGATTGATCTCCTCTAGGACTGACCGGTTTGATCGCCATGCGGTCCAAGGGACTCGCAGGAGTCTTCTCCAGCACCACAGTTCAAAGGCCTCAATTCTTTGGCACTCAGCCTTTCTTATGGTCCAACTTTCACTGCCATACGTTGCAACTGGGAAGACCATAGCCTTGACTATACGCACTTTTGTTGACAGGGTGATGTCTCTGCTTTTTATTTTTATCCAAAAGTCTTTAACATTTTTACATGTCCACCATATATGATAATAAGTTGCCTCTTCACTACCACATCTCCAACACTTAGGTGGTTGATTTGGATAAAGGTAAAGGTAAAGGTTCCCCCGCACATGCGTGCTAGTCATTTCCGACTCTAGGGGCCGGTGCTCATCTCCGTTTCAAAGCCGAAGAGCCAGCGCTTGTCCGAGGACGTCTCCGTGGTCATGTGGCCGGCATGACTAGACGCCAAAGGCGCACGGAACGCTGTTACCTTCCCACCGCAGTGGTCCCTATTTTTCTACTTGCATTTTTACATGCTTTCGAACTGCTAGGTTGGCAGAAGCTAGGACGAGTAACAGGCGCTCACTCTGCTACGCGGCACTCGGGATTCGACCCGCCAAACTGCCGACCTTCCGATCGACAAGCTCAGCATCCTAACCCACTGACATGGATCCTAACCCACTGACACTAACATACATGCTATTTTTTTAGGATCTAAATGCCATCTATAAAACATTTTATAAATATTCTCTCTTAAGTTTTGCGCTTGTGTAAATTTTACATTTCTAACCCAATTTTTTCCCCAAGTGTCCATCATTATAGGTTCTTGAATATTCTGAGCCCATTTTATCATACAATCTTTAACTAACTCCGTTTCTGAATCAATCTCTATCAATGTGTTATATAGCCTTTTTATATGCGATTGACTTTGATCTCTAATTTGTTTTATCAAATTTTCATCAACTCTTGTTATACCAATTTTCTGATCTTCTTTCCATCTAGCTTGTAACTGTGTGAACTGAAACCAAGTCTGTACTATCTTTTCTTCTTTTAATACATTTAAAGGTTTCAGTTGCAAAATATTCCCTTCCATTCTAAGAAGGGCCAGTTTTCTTAATAGCCCCAGGCAGAGACCAGCTCTGTAGAAATGCATATTTGGTGACTCATTTAGGAAGACAAGAGCCAGGAAGCTTGGAGCTGATGAGATTAGAAAGACAAAGACTCCTAAAATCTACATCCTCCACCCAAACTCTAAAAACATGACCTTTAGGACATAATAGGATTAACCCACCACCATCAGAAAATACCAAAAGGACATGCTCAAAAGCTCAGGTCAAAGTTCATACCACAGGAACAGGAAAAAACCTCAAACACAAAAGCCCAAGAAGGTATAAAAACCCACCACTCCCAGCTACATGCGGCCAGCTTTCCCAAAACCACATTTATGTCTGGCTCTGCTCTTCAATAAACTACAACCTTCTTTCTAAAGCAGTCTCCATTTTGTTTATTTCCAGCTTGGACTGGACCCTAATGAAGATTTTTCTTTCAACAATATAACATAATATCCCACAGATATTATTCTGGAGAATATTAAAATAAATCTCTGGATTCATATTCTATAAATACTATTGCTGATACAAAATATACCTAGAATGTGTAGGCTAGAAGGCAGTTACGAAAAACAATGTAGTCAAGAAATCAATTTCCAAATGTGGGATGCAAAGGAGGTTGAAACAAAAGGAGTTTACAGCAACAGACTCTTCCTTTGACATGGTCTCACAAAGTTCTAGCAACTGAGACTCAGCTGACAACCATAATCATTCTGACTCTCAAAAGGCCATTTTTCCCAGAAAGTCTGACATCCAATTTGGTGCTGTTTCATAACATTTATTCCTCTGTTCCTGAACTCTTCTGCAGCAATGCTGTCTAGGGCTGAAAGGTTGTAGATCAAGAAAAAGAAAAGCTGGAGATTAAAAAGTACAAAAAAACCCCATTCATTTGCAGTTCCTAGAATTCAGGAAAAGTGGAATATAGATGGAATAGCAAATATAATAAAGGTGCAAACACTTTATAACATCACATTTTAGAGGGTATAGCTTAAAATCCTTCCACTTGCATTAATAAAATTTGTGATGTTGCATTGCCTGATAAAATAAAATTTCTTGTAAAGTTTGTTCTATTTTGATTTTTTTAAAAAAAAAAAATGCTGCTATTTGGGATGTCCAACATACTTTTTGTTTAATTCAGACCATACTCTGGATTTGAAAATAATTTAATTTGGTCCAAAAAAAAAAGACTATCCCAAATCTCTTTCAGTCTTTCTTCTGATTTGTTAAGTATTCTCACTGGCCAAGTATAGCCAGACTACCTGATTTATCAAGACATACTAAACATTCATTCTGATCACACTATCATAATGTCTGAATCTCAAAAATACTGACTGATGTTATGTTTCTGTTTCAGTGATTCAGACATGGGAATGAACAAAATAGAACAATTGCTTTAACCCTGATCCTGCCGAGGTCTTGGGGGGGGGGAGAGATGGAAGTTATCAGCTTTTTCATTGGTTTCTTCAACTAAGTGGAACTCTGTATTCAAAGTTCTCCACTGACACCCATATAATTCATTTGAATTTGGTCAGTTTGTGGGACTTGTCTACTAAAGTTGCTTATAAACATGTAGAGCATGAACAACTAGAAAGCAAAAAGAAACCTATAAAAACCAGTGGAACAGTATTTTTCAAAGTGTGAATACTCATTTTTTTCATACTCATTTTTCTTATTTAGCACTCAGGCTTTGTCATTTATTTATTTTTTATATTAAGCATAAGAAACAATTACATTTCACAAAACATAACGCCATCAGAAGAAGCAGTAAATCCACTGTAATTTTCTTCCTATTCCTATCTAACTTCTTGTTATAAGCCACATTCGAAGTGGCAAAGACCACAAGGCAGAGCTCTTCAGTGCTCAGTTCACAGTTGCAATTAGCAACTTATAATTATTCCTCTGGTTAGTGTGATTCAGACTGGGAAAATATTTTGCAGAACATAATTTAGAATACAAAGACAATACTTATGTGAAAGGATGGATATAATGGGAATTTAAATATAGAGAATTGTTCTAGGTCATGTTCTATATGTTATAGTTCATTACACAGAAAAATTATATTACTATAGTGCAGAAGAATAAATGAAACAAAATATATGGAAAAGTGCTCTTGAGCAGTTTCAGCAAATCCTATAGATGTTGATAAAACAATTCAGCTCCTGTGGCCTGAAGACAAATATGATGGACTTTGAATTAGGTTTGGAATTTCTTTCACTCTCACTTTTTAATGTAAAAACCCTCCTGTAATAAGGAAATCTTGCAGAAAAGTCAAGCAGAACATGTGCAAAAGACATCAGTTAGAAACAGATATTTTCCCATGTTTGTACTGATTAGCCAACTTTTGAAGATTAATATGAAAACAAGAATGATATTTAGGCATTCAAAACTTTCCATCCACATGGCAATGGAAACAGCTCCTGCCCTTGTGACACTTGAAACATAGGTTAGAATATCTGCAAGAGAAGTGCACACTTACATAAAGGACTCCTTTCTCACTGTGCAGGTCAGTGTAGCAATCTGGACTATAGATTCAAGAACCCCAAAGGAGATAAAGCAGGTCTTGTTTCTGCTGATATCTAATGATGACAGCTAATTTTCTATTACCTGAAAACAGCAAAAGTAGACCAGAGTTCTTGTGAATGCCTAGTTATAGGTTAGTTCAAATTAATTACATCTTGGAGCCAAGTCTATTCAGCATATTGTTTTATATTCACATGTTCATTCTGTAACATGGAAAAACAAACAGCATAGGTCCTTCCCCATAAGACCTCTTTCCTTTTCTGAATGGTTGACATTCAGCTCTGAATGTATAATACTAATCTCTGTTATATGTTCATATAATAAAGATCTGAGACCAGATGCTGAAGATCCCCCTATTTAAATTGCTTAGAAACCCAGCAATTTAAAAGAAGAAAGCAGCTGCTCTGGGCCTGCAGAGAGCCTGGTACTTAAATATTTCATACTGTATAAGTAATATACCCCATCAATCCAGCTGATTCATCTTTACAAGCAGAACTTTTATTTCTTTTTCTTTGTATATTTTGTATATTAAGGTTTGTTTTAAATGCATGTTGTAAAAACCGGAGGAAAGCAAATTTAATTTGCATGATAGGAAAACCATGCTTGCAAATACATTGTTTCTTCCCTATATAGCGGTGATATAGGTTGACCTGTCTGCTTATTTTAATAAGGAAGTCAGAGGGTCCACTTACTGGAACAAAACAGCTGTTAAATGTTAATTTCATCTTGTACTCTCATGGAAGAATTTATAAGAAGGATTTTACATTTGTTTGCTTGAGCTAAATACTCTAAAAGTGAGTTCTTGATTTCAGCTTGAATCCAATAGTATAATAATAATGAAAATCCTGTGCTAATATTGTTAGCAGTATCACATCATATTGTAACTGATAAGATATGAAATTCAAGGTGCTAGTGATGACATACAAAGCCCTACATGGCTTGGGTCCAGATTACCTACGGGAGCACCTACTGCCAGGGTCAACACCCCTCCGTCCTGTGCGCTCCCACAGAGAGGGCCTCCTCAGGGTACCACCGGTCAGAGAATGCTGGCTGGTGGCCCCCAGGGGGAGAGCATTCTCGGTGGGTGCGCCAACCCTTTGGAACTGCTTGCCAGCCGAAATCCGGATGGCCCCCGACCTTCGCACCTTCCGGCGTGACTTAAAAACCTACCTATTCCAGCAAGCTGGCCTGGCCTGATAGATTCTGGGGTTTCACTTGTTTTACTATTGCTTTACTGTATACTTACCATTGCTCTGTAGACCGCCCCGAGTCCTCCGGGAGAAGGGCGGTATATAAAACAAAATAAATAAAATAAATAAATAAATAAATATTACTTTCCATTTTACACCAAACTACAGAGATAATACATTGGATTAAAATTATAAATAATCCACTTAGCAAGTACACACACCTGCCACTTATAATATGTTAAGACATTTCTAAATCACTAACAATTATTTAATGGATGTTTATTACAAATTTCTATGTCTGATAAAGCAATTTTAATCTTGTGTGAGTTAGCAAAAAACAAAACAAAAAACAAATCCTAAAAAAAACCTTATTCTAAAATAAATCTGATATGTCTGAGTTAGTTCCAGGACTGAGCTAGGAAATTAAATGACAGACTATAGGGAATATATATGTAAAAATATAAAATATTGTAATGTGAGATGCTTGCTGATGGGGTAAGAGCTGGTTTAATAGACTAAACAAAGAACAATGAAAACTGTGATTAGAATATACATGCAATTGTGTTACAAGTAGGAATCTACTAATGAGTTCCATGTCTTTACAGCCTATATAATAATAATAATAATAATAATAATAATAATAATAATAATAATAATAATAATAATAGTAGTAGTAGTAGTAGTAGTAGGTAGTAGTAGTAGTAGTAGTAGACTGGGAGAGGCTAATATCAAGAGAGGAATATTTCAAGGAGATGATCACCACTACTATTTGTTATTGCACTGTTTCCTCTGTCAACAATACTGAATAACTCAGGACATGGCTATCAAACATCAAAAACATCTGCCAGACTATCCCACCTCCTTTACATGGATGATCTGAAGATGTATGGAAAAAAACATCATCTGAAATAGAATCGCTGCTGAACACTGTCCGTATATATAGCCAAGATATTGCAATGGAGTTTGGCTTGGACAAATGTGCCACACTTACTCTCAAACAAGGAAAAATAATGAAAACTGAAGGAATAAAGATGCCCCATGAAAATAATATTAAAAGTCTGGATGAGGAAGATTACTACTAATACTTGGGTATCCTTCAAGCTGACAACATCAAGCACACTGAAGTCAAGAAAAAGATTAGAGGTGAATACATCAAGAGAGTGAAGAAGATCTTAAAGTCCAAACTCAATGGAGGAAATACCATGAAGGCAATCAACACCTGGGCAATTCCAGTCATTAGATACACAGCTGGAATAGTGGACTGGACTCAAGCAGAACTAAAAGCAATGGATAGGAAGACCAGAAAAGTAATGACAATGAATCATGCCCTTCATCCACGCAGTGACATTGACAGACTCTATCTACCAAGGCAAATAGGTGGACATGGAATGCTGCAAGTACATCAGATGGTTGAAGAAGAAAAAATGGCTTTGGAAGAATATCTGAAGGACAGTGAAGAAGATGCACTGAAATTAGTATATCAGGAAGGCTTACTGACTGCTGGAGACCAAAATGGCCTACAAGAAAGACCAAATGAAGAACAGAATAGAGGCAAGGGAAGACAAAGCACTACATGGCCAGTAGATTTTAAAAAAATAGCTGGGAAAGCAGATAATAACAAGGCCTGGCAATGGCTAAGAGCAGGAAAGTTAAAGAAAGAGATTGAGGGACTAACTCTGACTGCACAAGACCAAGCTTACAACAAATGCATACAAAGTCAAAATTGAGAAGACAGCAATGGACAGTAAATGCCGCCTGTGCAAAGAAACAGTGGACCACCTGGTAAGCTGCTGCAAGAAGATCACACAGACTGACTACAAGCAGTGGCATGACAAAGTAGCAACAATGCTGCATTGGAAGATCTGCAAGAAATATCATTTGCCTGTAAGCAAGAACTGGTGGGATCATAAAATAGAGAAAGTCATAGAAAATGATAAAGTTAAACTACTCTGGGACTTCAGAATTCAAACAGACAAGCACCTGCAACATAACACCCCAGACTTAACAATTGTCGATAAGAAAGACAAAAAAGTCTGGATAGTGGACGTGCCTGAAGACAGCAGAATAAACGAGAAAGAACTGGAGAAGATAACAAAATACAAAGACCTACAAATAGAAATAAAAAGACTGTGGCAAAGGCAAGCAAGGGTTGTACCAATAGTAATAGGCGCCTTACTATCCCAAAACAACTGGAGCACCACTTGAACACCATTGGCATTGACAAATTTGCCATTAGTCAATTGCAAAAGGCAGCCTTACTAGGAACTGCTTCCATCCTGCGATGATCCTGGCTGACTATGTGAATAATAATAATAATAATAATAATAATAATAATAATAATAATAATAATAATAATAATAATAATAATAATAATAATAATAATAATAATAATAGAATTGGAAGGTACCTTGGATGTCATCTAGTCCAACCCCCTGCTCAGATAGGATTCCCTATACTGTTTCAGACAAATTGTTGTCCAGGCGCTTCTTAAAAACTTCCAGTGTTGGAGCATTCACAGCTTCTGGAGGCAGGTTGTTCCACTGATTAATTGTCTTAAATGTCAGGAAATTTCTCCTTAGTTCTAGATTGCTTCTCTCCTTGATTAGTTTCCATCTGTTGCTTCTTGATCTGCCTTCAGGTGCTTTGGAGAATAGCTTGACTCCCTCTTCTTTGTGGCAACCCATGAGATATTGGAACACTGCTATCATGTCCCCCCTCGTCCTTCTCTTCGTTAAACTAGACCACAGGTCGGCAACCTGCGGCTCCGGAGCCGCATGCGGCTCTTTGAGCCGTCTCTTGCGGCTCCCAGCCGCCCGGTGCGCGCGCACCTCTTCCAACGGGCAGTGGTGCGCGCGCACCTCTCCAAATGGAGAGTGGCACCGCCCGTTTGGAGAGGTGCACGCGCACCTCCCCGAATGGGCGGAGGTGCGTGCGCACCTCCCCAAACCTTTGGAGAGGTGTGCGCGTACCTCCGCGCGAATGGGCAGCGGTGCCGCTCTTTGAGGAAGCTGCCGCGGCCCGTCTGTGAAGCTGCCGACAGCGGCAGCTTAGCAGACGGGCCGCGGCAGCTTCCTCAAAGAGCGGCGCCCCTGCCCATTCCGAGAGGTGCGCGCGCACCTCTCCGAACGACCGGAGGTGCGCGCGTACCTCCGCGCGAATGGGCAGCGGTGCCGCTCTTTGAGGAAGCTGCCGCGGCCCGTCTGTGAAGCTGCCGAAAGCGGCAGCTTAGCAGACGGGCCGCGGCAGCTTCCTCAAAGAGCGGCGCCCCTGCCCATTCCGAGAGGTGCGCGCGCACCTCTCCGAACGACCGGAGTTGCGCGCGCACCTCCCCAAACCTTTGGGGAGGTGCGCGCGTACCTCCGCGCGAACGGGCAGCGGTGCCGCTCTTTGAGGAAGCTGCCGCGGCCCGTCTGCTAAGAAGAAGCTGCTCTTCCTCAAAGAGCGGCGCCGCTGCCCCTTCGCATGGAGGTACGCGCGCACCTCCCCAAAGGTTTGGGGAGGTGCGCGCGCAACTCCGGTCATTCGGAGAGGTGCGCGCGCACCTCTAGGAATGGGCAGGGGCGCCGCTCTTTGAGGAAGCTGCCGCGGCCCGTCTGCTAAGCTGCCGCTTTCGGCAGCTTCACAGACGGGCCGCGGCAGCTTCCTCAAAGAGCGGCACCGCTGCCCATTCGCGCGGAGGTACGCGCGCACCTCTGGTCGTTCGGAGAGGTGCGCGCGCACCTCTCGGAATGGGCAGGGGCGCCGCTCTTTGAGGAAGCTGCCACGGCCCATCTGCAAAGCTGCCGAAAGCGGCAGCTTTGCAGACGGGCCGTCGCCGTCGGGCAACCGGGAACCGGTTCCATCTCATTTTTTAAAAAAATGGCAGCCGCGTGCGTCCGCGCATGCGCAAAAAACCTTTTTGCGCATGCGCGTGCATGGACACACGCACGCGGCTCCCTCTTTTTTTAATTTGTGATGGAACCGGTTCCCAGTGGCTCTTTTTCTTTTTTAGGTTGCCGACCCCTGAACTATTTCGCCTGTTTCCATACTCCCCTTAATGACGGGTCCAAGCTTTGGGACTCCGAGAGGTGGTTGGGCTTGGACAGGGGCCTCGAGTTAAGACGCGCTAAGAGGCCCCTGATAAGATTCTTAGCCGGTTATTTTAAGAGGTTAGGGAGGGGGAGGAAGGGGAGGGTGGGGAAGGAATTTGTAACCGGCACTCAGTCTGGACCTGTTAGAGGTCCCGACGGGACGGGGTCGGGGGAGGTGGCTGCTGGCACTGGGAATGTGGGGGTGGGGCATCGAATCCCCACGGCGATAGGGTATGGCAGCAGGTGTTTGCGCGGAGGGCCATATCAACATCTGGGATCGCGCCCCCGCTATCTCCGAGCGGTGGCGCGCTCCGACCCTCCGGTTAGCACCCTCCTACCCGGGGATGAGGGTGATCAGGCCCCTGAGCTCAGGTTGGTCTATTTTAACGCTAGATCCGTAGTTAACAAAGCTCCCCTCATCCGTGATCTGATCGAGGAGGAATGTGCGGATCTAGCGTGCATCACGGAAACTTGGTTGGGTTCGGAGGGAGGGGTGCCTCTCACCGAGTTATGCCCGCCAGGTTTCCGGGTGCTGCACCAGCCACGGGCTCAGGGCAGGGGTGGTGGGGTGGCAGTGGTTATTCGGGAGACTTTGTGTCCCCGGGAGGCCACCATTGTCCAGATGGCCGGGAGTGAATCCCTCCTCTTGAGATGTGGTCCTCGGGTTCAGTTGGGCTTGTTGCTCACATACCTGGCGCCCAGCTGTGTGGCAACAGCCCTGCCTGAGCTGCTCGACACCCTCTCAGGGTTGGCGGTGGAGTTCCCCAGGCTTATTGTCCTGGGTGACTTCAACCTGCCATCACTGGGGGGGTCGTCGGAGTTAGCTCGGGAGTTCATGGCTTCCATGACAGCCATGGGCCTGACCCAGGTTATGGAGGGCCCTACTCACGAGGGGGATCATACTCTCGACCTGGTGTTCCTGTCTGGACAGTGGTTGGATGATCTGGGAGGGGGTTCTCCGTCCATCACCCCTCTGTCTTGGTCAGATCATCACCTCCTGAGGCTGGTTTTCCGTCATGCCATCCCCCGCCGCTGGGCGGCGGAACCGACCAGGTGGTTCCGCCCCAGGCGCCTAATGGACCCGGACCGGTTCCAGAGGGCGCTTGGGCCGATACCTATCACCCTTACCCACAGCCCAGTCGATGCTCTGGTGGAGGCCTGGGAAACGGCTGCCACCAGGGCACTCGACTGTGTTGTACCCATGCGACCTCTGACTCGGCGCAGATCCCGTTGGGCTCCATGGTTCTCTGTGGAGCTCCGGGAGATGAAGCGTCGGAGACGAGGTCTAGAGAGCGGTTGGAGATCCAGCCGATCCGAATCCGACCGATTGCAGTTAAGAACCTTCATAAGGTCTTATCTTGCGGCGATAAGGACGGCGAAGTCTAACTACTTTGCCGCCCTTATCGCGTCCGCAGATAATCGCCCGGCCGCCCTGTTTAGGGTGACTCGCTCCCTCCTTAACCAGGAGGTGAGGGAGGATCCCTTGCAGGGACGAGCCGAGGAGTTTAGTCATCATCTGACGGACAAAATCGCTCGGATCCGGACCGGCTTGGACTCTGACTGGGCAGAGTCTGATGTGGAGGAATCAGGCGGTCTTGAGCACGTTATCTGGACTGAGTTCGACCCTGTTTCCCCTGATGATGTGGACAGGATCATGGGGAGACTGAGCTCCACCACCTGTTTGTTGGATCCGTGCCCCTCCTGGCTAGCTTATGCGGCTCGGGAGGGAACACGAGGCTGGTTCCATGCAGTAATAACTGCTTCTTTGAAGGAGGGTGTCTTCCCTGCCGCCTTGAAGGAGGCGGTGGTGAGACCCCTCCTCAAGAAGCCTGCTTTGGACCCGGCTGTTTTAAACAACTATCGTCCAGTCTCCAACCTTCGCTTCCTGGCGAAGGTTGTTGAGAGTGTGGTGGCGCATCAGCTCCCTCTGTTCCTGGAGGAAACTGATTATCTGGACCCGTACCAATCGGGCTTCAGGCCCGGACACAGCACGGAGACGGCATTGGTCGCGCTGGTGAATGATCTCTGGAGGGCTAGGGACAGGGGTTGCTCCTCTGTCCTGGTCCTATTAGATCTCTCAGCGGCCTTCGATACCATCGACCATGGTATCCTGCTGCGGCGTCTCAGGGGGTTGGGAGTGGGAGGCACCGTCCTACGGTGGTTCTCCTCCTACCTCCAGGGCCGCTCGCAGTCGGTGTTGACAGGAGGGCAGAGATCCGCCCCGAGGTCTCTCATTTGTGGAGTCCCTCAGGGGTCGGTTCTCTCGCCCCTCCTGTTCAACATCTACATGAAGCCGCTGGGCGAGATCATTCGTGGTTTTGGGGTGGGGTATCACCAGTACGCTGATGATACCCAACTTTTTCTTTCCACCCCGAACCAACCCAGTGATGCCCTCTCCGTGATGTCCCGGTGCCTGGAGGCGGTTCAGGTCTGGATGGGGAGAAACAGGCTTCGTCTCAATCCCGCCAAGACTGAGTGGCTGTGCATATCGGCGTCTCGGGTTAACCAAGTTATTCCACCTTTAACGATGGGGGGTGAGGTGTTACCCCCCGTTGATAGGGCTCGCAACTTGGGCGTCCTCCTGGATTCACGGCTCAATTTTGAAGATCACATAGGAGCCGTGACCAGGGGGGCTTTTGCACAGGTTCGCCTGGTGCGCCAGTTGCGTCCCTATCTGGACCGAGACGCCCTACGCACAGTCACTCATGCGCTTGTGACCTCCCGTTTGGACTACTGTAACGCTCTCTACATGGGGCTGCCCTTGAAGACCACTCGGAGGCTTCAACTGGTGCAGAATGCGGCCGCGCGAGTTGTAATGGGGGTCTCCCGATACTCCCATGTAACACCTCTACTCCGCGAGCTGCATTGGCTTCCGGTTGCCCTCCGGGTGAAATTCAAGGTGCTGGTTATCACCTATAAAGCCCTACATGGCCTGGGTCCGGGTTATTTGAGGGAACACCTGCTGCCGGCATCAAACGCCCTTCGCCCAGTGCGCTCTCACAGGGAGGGTCTGCTCAGGGTTCCGCCGGTGAGAGATTGCCGGCGGGTGACACCCAGGGATAGGGCCTTCTCAGTGGGAGCGCCTGCCCTCTGGAACCAGCTGCCGGTAGAGTTGAGGACTGCTCCCGACCTCCGATCATTCCGCCGGGGCCTGAAGACCTGGCTCTTTGAGCTCTCGGGCCCAGGCTGAGGAGAAAATTTTAACTGGGGTTTTAATGTACAGGGTGAATTTAATGCTTTTTAATTGGTTTTAACTTTTGTATGTTTTGATTTTTAATTCCCTGTAAACCGCCCTGAGTCCTCAGGGAAAGGGCGGTATACAAATGCAAATATTAAATTAAACTAGACATACCGAATTCCAGCAACTGTTCTTTATATTTTTTTAGCCTCCAGTCCCCTAATCATTTTGTTGCTCTTCTCTGTACACTTTCTAGAGTCTCAACAACATTTTTTTACATCGTGATACCAGTATTCCAAGTGTGGCCTTACCAAGGCATTAGAAAGTGGTATTAACACTTCATGTGATCTTGATTCTATGCCTGTTAATACAGCCTAGCCCTGTATTGGCTTTTTTGGCGACTGCAGAACATTGCTGGGTCATATTTAAGTGATTGTCCACTCAGACTCCAAAATCCTTCTCACAGTTACTACTACTGAGCAAGGTAGCACTTATACTGTACCTTTACAGTAGGTTTTTCTTGCCTAAATGTAGAACCTTATTTTTTTCACCATTGAATTTCATTTTGTTAGATAGCACCCAATGTTCAAGTCTGTAAAGATCCTCCTGTATCAACACTTTGAATTGGAGACATAGTAGCAGTATTCTGATATTTGAGCAGCTCTTACAAAAATGAGGGGGGTCAAACTATTTTCCAAAGCAGCAAAAAGCAACACAAAAAACAATGAATGGAAACTAACCAAGCAGAGAAGCAACCTAGAACTTAGGAGAAATTTCCTAATGGTGAGAGCAATCAACCAATGGAACAATATGCCTTCAAAAGTTGTGGATGCTCCATCCCTGGATTTTTTCAACAAGAGACTGGACAAGCATTTATCTGAAATGGTATAGAATCTCCTGCAATACTCATGATATAAGTGTTAGTCTACTAAATCAGCTCTTACCCCATTCTGAAACTTCTAACTACTCCTCAAAAGCAGCTTTAAACAAGGCATGTTACAACAATCCAAAGACAAGGAGGTGATAAGGGCCTGAGTGACAGCCATAAGAGCATTTTGCTTTAAGAACAACTACATCAGATGTACTGTACCAGTCAAAATAGGGGAAGATCCTCTTGCCATAGTCCCTACCCACTGCTATAATTTTTACTGCATTCAAAAATGTATGTATGAATCTTCACCTCCAAGTTGCTCTAATCCAAGGAAGGTTTAATCACTTGATGCATTTGAATGTACATGAACTGGTTTGGGATTAAAATTGCCATTGGAGTTTGTACTGGCTGACTCATTAATGTAGAGCTATCAAACTGCCACCTTATTCTCTAACATAGCACTGATAGGCAGAGAGGCATGGACTGAGAGATAGTGGTTCTCCGTTTATCATAGTCCACATTTCAATGGCGCTCCTTGTCCTCTCTGGCCAATATATAAATTCTTCTGCAAATAATACTCTAGTATTTTCCTATCAATCTGATCAAAATATTTTGCACTGTCTGATTTAATTAGTATCAGAGAACCATAGAAGTGTAAAGAATTCAGAGGTAATTTAGTAAAATCTCTGATTACTGGAGGATCTGCTATAGCATTTTGGACAGATAGCTAACCAGCTTCTGTGTGAAAACTTCTACTGAAGGGAAACAATTTCATATAGCACAGTATTCTTATTGAATATATAATTTGCATTATAAATATATAATTATAAATTATAAATATATAATTTAATATATAACATAATTTCCCTGCAGTTTCAACTTACTTAGTGTGGTCCTGCTTTACAGGGTAACAAAGCAAGTCTCTTCTCTCCTCTATATGACAAACTAAATATCTGAAAACTGTTCTTCATTCTCTGTTCTGCGGATTAAACATGCCCAATTATTTGAATTGTTTCTCATGGAACTTGGTTTCTAATCCCATCATCATCTTGACAGTTGTCCTCTGAATTCACCCCAATGTGTCAACATCCTTTTTACACTGTGATGCCCTTAACTAATAAAGACTGTGGCTAAGAATAGCAATTAGGAATTCAACAAAGAAACTGACATTAAAAAGCTAGTAAGAGCTCAAAGTTCTGTATGGAGATAGGAATGTCTAGTATGTCTGCCTTGTCTTGCAGATGTAATCAAGTCTGCCTGAGGTTTTGCAAAGATATCCATAAGCCAATTTGCAAGATACCATAGAATCTCTAGATTTGTAGGGAACATCAAACAATGCCTTCATTATTATGTAATTAGATCAATATGATTATTTATGCCTACATATAAACTTCTCATTCTGATTTTAACTTTTTGTTTTATTGGTAAGATAAAAGAGCCATTGAAAATGTAAAGGAGTATTCAGTGCATACATTGTGGAACCTTCTCCCCATGAGAGATGACGTTGGCCTCATTGCTTCTGAGCTTTCAAAGGTTCCTAAAGAACTGCTTAGACAACATTCCTCCATCTATTGTTTTCTTGTTTAATTCTGTTTTTATAGTTTTAAATGTTTTAATAATTATCCATACTTATTTTATTTTATTTTATTTTATTTACTGTTTTATTGAATTGGTGCACAATGCCCAGAGCCATTTTGCATGAGATGGGCAGTCATATCAATTTGATTAACAAATAATAAAATTTTGTCCTCAATGAAGCAAAGCTGAAGATAATTTCTGCTTTATTCACACCAGCAAGTTTTGAACTTAGCTTGATACTTGTTCTACAAAATGATAAGTGATATCATTTATAACATTCTGTATATTTTTTTAAAAAAAAAACCTATGATAATGTAAAGCTTTGTTGCCTTGAGATTGATGTCATTAAATGTTAAAATTTTCAAACTCAGAAGCTAGCTTTCCAGATCATATTCTTTGCTGAGATATTAATATTATATTAATGACAAATTTGGTTTGATTATTTTTCAAATAAATCAATCTTATATTTCTTCCTTTTACTTCTAATGGTCTTGGTCTTTAGTTTGTGTAAATATTGTCATAGGATTTGATTTATCTTCATTTCTTTTTTGTCCCATCACACAGGGTTCTTTGAGTAAGTCTCATTTATAAATCCAATAGAAAAAAAATATATTCTGGTCACTCTCTTGGTTTATCATTTGGATTTCCCTTTTAAATTTTAAAACCTCAGCCAATTTATTTTATAGATACAGTAAAACATCTCCTTGTAAATCATTATCTTGACCTGTCAATTGCAAAGCCATTTTTGAAACCATCACTACCTTGTCAGCTGAAATTCTACATCTGCCATTTCTTCAATATTTTTTTTTATTTTGGACATAAACAACACTTTACAGACTTTCTGCTGAAATTAGGAAGATGTTTTATAGATATGTCTATAGATCAGAAAGGATATGGAATGAAAAGACAAATATTTGTAGCCTTAAAGAGATGAAGAGTAACAAAATGTGTTTATATTTGTAATAAAAGCTGAAACTCATTTGTTTATCCATTTATATCATTATTATACTCTTACTTTTATTTTATTTTTCTCCTTCTGCAGTTGACAAGTTAGTAACTGGTTGTTAAGTGAATCTGGCTTCCTCATTGACTTTGCTTGTCAGAAGGTCACACACACAGTGATCACATGACCCTGGGACATACCAATGGTCATAATGTACCAGTTGCCAAGTATCTGAATTTTGATCATGTGATCATGCGAATGCTGCAAAGGTTGTAAGTGTAAAAAATGGTCATAACTCACTTTTTTCAGTGCTGTTGTAACTTTAAACATGCACTAAATGATCTGTTGTAAGTGAAGGATCATCTGTAGTTAGTCCTTTGATTTTAAACTCAGGGTTCCCCACCCCCACGCTTACTTAATGAAGATGATAACTGTACAAATAAAGTTTTCTAAAAGCAATATGAAAACTATAGGTAGTAGAATTTCACAAAAGTCAATATTGGAATCATGCTTCCATTTTGTATATTATTTGGAAACGGGGATGAAAACATCTGCTCACTTTGAGTTTATTTCTCTCAGTATATTTTATTAATTAGTTAATGTTTGCATTGAATATAGTGTTAAGCATTATTCACAGGCATTTACAGGTGTAATCTACTAGAAGAATTTGCTGGCAGTGAAGGAGGGCTTTGCAAATAATGTTTGCAAACCCCTTCTTAGTTCTTTTCTCCAACACCTTCCTGGTTATTTTATAGCAGATAATTGATACAAACTGTAGGAATACTGTAAATACTTTTGTCTCTAATTATTAGCACCTTAACTAGAAACCTGACAATTTCACTCCAACACTAAACTGTTTATAAACAAGTTTTAAAAGCACCTATTTTAATACATGTTTAACCCCTGTTCTAACCAAAATTAATTTTTCATCCTTGAGAAACTGGTTTATTAAAGCATATGTAAATGGGGAAAAGTTCTTCTGAAACATTTTAGACTTTATAAGGAAGAAAATCTGAAGCTTATAATAAAAATATCAATTTACTTTTGATATTGAATAACAGAGTTGGAAGGGACCTCGGAGTCCAACCCACTGTTCAGGCAGGAAACCCTATACCAGACATGTCAAACTCGTGACATCATATGATGTAGTGTGACGTATGAAAGCTTTTTTTTTTCATTGCTGGCAATGGGGTGGGTGTGGCTTCCATGTGGGCCAGCAGTTTGACACCCCTACCCTATACCATTTCAGGCAAATGGTTGTCCAATCTATTCTTAAAAACTTCTAGTGTTGGAGTATCCACAACTGCTGGAGTCAAGTTATTCCACTGATTAGTTGTTCTAACTTAATTGTTCTAGGTTGCTCTTAGCTTCCATCCACTGCTTCTTCTCCTGCCTTCAGATGCTTTGGAGAATAGGTTGACTCCTTATTCTTTGTGACAGCCCCTTAGGTATCGGAACACTGCTATCTTGTCACACCTAGTCCATCTTTTCATTAAAGTAGACATACCAAACCATACAACCATTCATCGTATGTTTTAGCCTCCATTCCCCTTATCATCTCTGTACTCTTTCTTGAGTCTCAACATCTTTTTTTACATTATGGTGACCAAAACTTGATGCAGTATTCCAAGTGGGGACTTACCAAGGCATTATAAAATCATAGTAACACTTCATATGATCTTGATTCTATCCCTCCGTTAATGCAGCCTAGGACTGTGTTTGATTTTTATGACAGTTGCAGCACACTGCTGGCTCATATTTAAGTGATTGTCCACTAGGACTCCAAAATCCCTCCCACAGTTACTACTATTGAAATAGGTACCATCTATACCAGACATGTCAAACTTGTGATGTCACGTGACATCGCACAATGTATCAGAGCTTTTTCTCCATTGCCGGCAATGGGGTGGGCGCAATTTTGGGATAACGCATCCGGCCCGCAGGCTGGCAGTTTGACACCCCTGATCTATACTATGCCAGTGCATTTAGTTTTTCTTGTCTAAATGTAGAACTTTAGTTTTTTCACCATTGAATTTCAGTTTCTTAGATAAGGCCCAATGTTCAAGTCTATCAAGATACTCCTGTATCTTAAGCCTATCTTCTGGGTTGTTGACTATTACTGCCAACTTGGTGTCATCTGCAAATTTGATGAATTCCACATCTATCCTTTCATCTAAATCTTTGATGAAAATATTGAAGGGTACTGGGCCTAACATAGAGCCTTGGGTACCCCACTGCATACTTCCCTCCATGTACATAAAGTGCCATTGAGGACTACACATTGAGGACTACACATTGAGTGCAGTTGGTCAGCCAGTTACAAATCTATCTGGTCTTGGTGATTTGAACTTATCTAGGATAGAATGTGTTCTGTTACCATTTTTTTGCCTATTTTAATTTGTATTCCTAATCAGATTTTTACAGTAATGTTTCTGATAGGTTGGACTGGGTTTTTTTCCCCTTATGTGTAAAGACAGATGCAAAAAAAAAATGAGTTAAGCAGTTCTGCTTTCTCCCTGTTGCTCATCATCTTCTTGCCATTTTCTCCCATTAATGGACCAATCGTTTCCTTAACTTTTTTTTTGTTTTTCAAATTTTGAAGGGAGCTTTGTTGTTGTTATACGTAAATTTTCTTCTCCGGTACTTTAAGGAAAATTGTATCATGTTTCAAAGCAATTGCTTACAGGCATATATTTTATTACTGGGAGAGCATATCCTAAAATATAAGGCAAGATTAAAATGAAATTTAAAGTTGTAAGTTTAATACTAGTATTCAGAAAGAAAATATGTAATTTTATTCTACTGGTAGTCTATGCCTATATTGTAAAAGTTTTATTTCCCAAGTCAGAAATATCAATTTATATAGCTCATAATGCTCACCTTTGTCAGAGTCCTTACCAGCCCTGGTTCCACAAATGATAAATGATGGTCAACAAGGTAGCTGGCTAGGCAGGAATGTTCTGACCAGTGTTTATTGATGGCAATTAACAGCAAATAACAGCAACTGACAGCAAATATAGTCAGCACTGGGAGTGACTTGCTCTCAGTGCCTTATATACAGGCAATCCCCTTAGCTCCACCCCCTATCCAACCAGCCAGCATTTGGTGTCTGTCCCTAAAACCGGCATAGCTGGCCTCCGCCTCCCCCCTCCAGCGTTGTCTCCAGTGGTCCAGCATGCAGCCAGGAGCCTCAGCTGTTCGGTGGCCGGAGAGAGAGCAGTCAGCATGCAGCCAAGAGCCTCAGCTGCTCGGAGGTCAGGCAGAGGGATTCCCAGGCAAAGGGGAATTCCCCTCCCTTTCCCTTCCCTGAAATGGCAAGCCCACAGGCTTGACAGGCAGCCCCTCCACCAGGGCTCCACCTGGAAAATAAGGAGACACATATAATTAATCACCTGCTGTGGTGGATAGTTCAGCTAACCCCCCCTTCCTGGCTTCCTGGGATGCTGTCGATGGAACCTTCTCCCTAGTCGAGGAGCTTGAACGTCTGCTTCCCCCACCCATGAGGCCTCTGTGATAGGGTATCCCTTCCACCGCACCAGGTACTGCAACCGGCCTTGCCGGAGCTGGGAGTCCAGTATCTCCTGCACCTCATAATGGTCCCCCGTAACGGGCCCCAGGGCTTTTGTTACAGGCCTCGAGGGGGTCCCCTCTACCAATTTCAGCAGGCTGGAAAGGAAGACCGGATCATTTTCCTCCCAGGTGGAATTTAATCCCAGTAGCTGTGGCATGGCTTTCTAATTGCTGGATTTTTACTTTTATTTTTTGCTTTCATCCATTTACCTAGATTTTTGGTTAGAGGAATGATAGAAGAAATTTTTACTCCTCAGCACACTTTTACCTCCATATTAATGATTGTAAAATCATCATCCAGTTGGCGAAATTAAGGGGGGGAAAGAAGAAAGTAAGAATTGATGATTCACCGGGCAATTTCATCACAATAGAAATAGTATCTCTCCGAAGACATTTCTAGCATTGGTCTATAAATGTAGTTTATTGATTGTTGTTGTAATAAAATATTTCACCTGGAAGAAACATGGATAAAACGTCAGCTCCATTAATCTGCAGCTTATTAGGAAAAAGAAGTCAATTCTTATACAGAAACATTTTTATTTCTTTCAATAAACATTCCAGGCAATGGACCATATACTACTTACTATCTTTCAACTCGCATTTACATATCTTAAATTTTCTTCATTAATTTTCCCCTTTATTAATATTCAATTAAGGTTTGCAATTTCATCTACTAGCTCTAATTGTTCATCATCAATGCATAACATGCAATCAGTCACTGCATTTTCTCTATGAAATCCAATCACCGGGAACTTTCAGTAGGGCCCTCTCTGTTAATAGGGATAGTAAGGCCTACAATTGGTATTTCCAAAAGAGTGGATTAGGGGAGATTTTTGATCCTTGGATAAAAGAAGAAAAATAATCTGAAGATGCACAGTGGAGTGATTACTTTAATTACTTTAATTATCTATGGGATATTTTTTTAATGGAAAGCAATTATATAAAAGCAAAATAAAAGAATGGAAGTATTGAAAAGGAATCATTGAAATGGTTTCTGAAAACAATAGGAATGCTACTTTATATTTTGTAAATCTTTAAGAAACCTTGCATTCCATATTAATCATTATGTTCAATAATATGGTCGAACACTCTGAAAAACAGATGTAAGGATTTCTACATAAGTCTTAGCAAAATGCTACTTACATATTTTTCCTGACTTGTTCTGCAAGCCTTCTTTTGTTTGTTCTTAAATAAAAGTGATGAGATGTTTAAACAACATAGAAATAGTGATTTTCTGTGAAGTTTGTATCAAACTTTGCAAAATAAGCTTTTTTATTTAAGTTTGCCAGACATATCAACTCAGTTCCATTAATGAGTTCCAATGTTTATCTTATTGCTCTATATTTCGTAGACCAACAAACTCACTAACAGATTAAATTTAATTGCTTAAATTTCTTCATTATCAATTTACTTGAATTGCTCCCCTTTTTTTTCTTTCCTGTTTCTCATCTTGTTTCTTTTCAGTACTTTGTTTCAAATCTTTGCCTTCAACCCCAAACCAAGATTAAAATATGATGATGATGATGATGATAATAATAATAATAATAATAATAATAATAATAATAATAATAATAATAATAATAATAATAATAATAAGTAGTAGTAGTAGTAGTAGTAGTAGTAGTAGTTGGAAGGTACCTTGGAGGCCATCTAGTCCAACCCCCTGCTCAGGAAGGAAACCCACAGGTGTCAAACTTGCGACATCACATGACATGTCACAACATATCCTGACTTTTTTCCCATTGCCAGCAATGGGGTGGGCATGGTTTGGCATGATGCATCCAGCCCTCAGGCCGGCAGTTTGACACTGCTGCCCTATACCATTTTAAACAAATGGCTGTCTTCTTAAAAACTTCCAGTGTTGGAACATTCACCACTTCTGGAGGCAAGTGGTTCCACTGATTAATTGTTCTAACTGTCAGGAAATTTCTCCTTAGTTCTAGAAGAAATTTCCTGTTAGTTAGAACAATTAATTCCAGTGTTGTTCTTCACTATTAGGAAGGGCCTAATAAGAGACTGAATTGCCATATAATTAAGGCATCAGAAAATTCTTTAGTCAGCATTGCTGACTTCTTAGTTTATGTAGAATTTTTGTAAAAATGTTTACATGAAAGTTGTTAAGCATTATATAATATTTACACATATTTGTTTGATTTATATTTTGCCTTTATTGGTACAACTCAAAGCAGCATACATAATACTTCCTTCTCCTATTTTCCCCACAACTTTTTGAGCAGAACAAGAAAACACCTAATTATAGGAAGACAGTAGCTGGGACCCAGGAAACTTTATGGAGATGCAGCATATAAACTTCTAGACTCTTATGACATGCTACTGTTGATACAATTGCTAAATCTATGAAGAGATTTGTAGTGTATAAAATGGATTTAATTACAGTACACGTGTGCAGTTCTGAAGAAACTGAACACAGAAACTGAAAAATCCTTTTTTCAAGTGCATTTGTCATCACATACCCATGCTTTTATTATAAATTAAGCTGCCATAGGGATGAAAAAAGCTATGGATGTGTTTCCTTGGCTAATTCCATTTTTTACCATACAGTAATTCTTCCAGCATATGTTTGCTGCTCCTCAAAGACTAAAATTCAATATATAAAAATGTTTCTTGAAAATTTATTCCACCCATAGTGTCAAATTCAATAAACCCAGTCTCCACATTATTCATAGGAAGGAAGGAAAAGATGTCCCAAATCTAAAGTATTTTAGCACTGCTCTGAATAAGAAATTGAGGATGTATTACTGAAGTGTTTAGAAAGCAAATTGCTGTTCAGATAACAGAACCAACATAATGATTTTTTCATCTAGTGAATTTGTTTTAAATCCAGTGGTCATTAATAACTTTAAACTCAGAGGGATGGAGGCTGTACATGGAAAATAAACTGCTCTATGTGGTTTGAAATTGTGATTGTCCAAAAATACATTGTTATTTAAATAATTTTATATTTTTCAGTGCTAAATTAATGCACATTAAGAAGAAAGAATACAAGACATTATAAGAAGAAAAGAAAAAATACAAATATCAATGCAGTGCCATTTTCATTTTATATTTTGCACTTATACTCTGTCTTCTTGACATTCATTCTTTTTTTTCTCTCCAATGAATGATACAGTACTGTTTTTATGTGTCTGGGAGCAAATTTATTTGATTATTATTTTAATACAAACTTATTTAAACTGCACTTCCTGAACTTTATACATAAGCCAGAACTATTGGTAGTCTTATTTGTGTAAATTTTGCAATGAAGAAAAACAATTCACTCTTCTTTCTGATATAGGAAAAAAAATTAGCAAAATGCATATTATTGGAGAAGAGTGCATAGAAAACATACATTCAGATTGGTCTAGTGATTAAGGCACCAGACAAGAAAGCGGGAGATTGTGAATTTAAGTCCTGTCTTAGCCATGAAAGCCACCTGTGTGACCTTAAGCCAGGCATTCTCTCTTAGCCCAAATCAGCTCACAGGGTTGCTGTTGTGGGGAAATGGAAGGAGGAAGGTGTATTGGATATGTTCGTCACCTTGAGTTATTTAAAAAATAAAGGAGGCATACTGAATGAATGAATGAATGAATGAATGAATGAATGAATGAATAACAGAAATTGATGCAAAACAAAATGAAATCATACAGTTTAGTGTTCGTCTAATTCTACCCTCTACTCAGTGCAGGAATCCTCATATGCCTCCAGACAAATGACTGTCTAACCTTTTCTGGAAAAATCTCATGTAACTGAGAGATGACTTCAGAAGGTAGGCTATTCTTAACAGCTCTCACAGTCAGAAAAATGGAAGAATCACCTTCAGAAAGTTGTTTAATGACTATGCAGAAAACAGACAATGTATTCAGTCCAAATCCAGAGTTGCCTAAAAAAATCCAAAATGTATTTCACCTTTTGAGGTACTCATTAAGGCTTCTGTTGTTTAGACTGTGCATTGTGATGATTGTACTAGCATTGTATAAGAGCTTCCTAACACAGACAAGGACATTTCTGGGTTTTCTATTAGCAATAGCACTTACTTATAAACAGTGCTTTTTTTGTAAAAGAAAAAAGTGCCAGAACTCACACATGTCATACAACCCGCCTTGCCTACCCCACAAGGTTCCATCCAAAAATGGAGCCGGAACTCTGTTCTGAGCGTTCTATGAGAAAAAAAGCCCTGCTTATAAATCACTTCACAGTGTTTTGCAGTCCTGTCTATGCGGTATACAAAGTCAGCATATTGCCCCCAACAATTGGGGTCCTCATTTTTACCAACCTTGGAAGGATGGAAGGCTGAGTCAACCTTGAGCCGGTGAGGATCAAACCCTGGCAGTCAACAGAATTAGCCTGCAATATTGCATTCTAACCACTTCACCATATGGCTCATTAGTGCATGTCTTGTAATGAATACCCCTTGGCTTCTGAAGCTGAACAGCAAAAATAATAACCATTCTACAGAACGATGGACAGAAACAGCAAACTTAGTTAGGTAAGTTATGTACACAAAAAGAACAAATTGGAATGATAGCTTACTGTATACCCGTGAACATTAACAGTAAAGATGTTTCCAGACAGATGGCACTGAAAGAGGCAGCCTGCTTTTGAATTTGATAACAGCTTTTTCTTTAACCTTGGTCTGTTTATTTTTATTTTGCCTATATTCCAAATATATTAACAGTAAATATTTATAAAGCCTTAAGCATGGTTTCTGAGCCTTCTTCTCCAAAGACTCAACATTCTATTTTTAGGACTGCTACTGCCATTTGCTATGAGGAAATGGAATGGGGAGATGGAGATAAATGGATCCCAGGGAAGACAGGTAAGTAATGATGGAACTTTAAAATCTACTGCCATCATTTCATTGGAAAGATGCTTCTATGGAGTCCCTGATGAGCAACTAATCAGAGAACAATACCCTAATCAAGGAATTACCAAGAAGAAAACCAAACCTCCACCAACACTGGGACGGAAAACTACTCTGTATATGAGCACCAAGGACTCCACAGTTCAACCCTGACCTACAGATATTCTCTTCTATTGAAATATAGAAATCATTTCCTGGCAAACAGATTATTTCCTGCCAGGTGACAAGTCATTCAATTTGTAACCTGTCAGACAGTCTATCCCCTATTCCTGACCATAAATGTAAAATGTCTAGAGAAGATGCAACAGTAAACATATCAATGAAAGTCTGGGTGTTCTGTAGAATCAATGTAAGAGACCTACTCAGCTTATCTGCTTTGGAGTTTTTTCCCGAAAATAAACCAACAAGTCAGGTTTTCTATCATTGCTTTAATGAGATTGCAGGAAAAAAGTTGGTAACCAAATAAACTCCACAGGTTGTTTACATCATTGTTCTGTAACCATTGACTTGAAGACTATTACAATTGCTTATTAAGTTTCATTGTTTCATGGGGTTGAATGGTCAAAAAAGTTAACTCGTTCATTTTATATCTTTATATCTGTCTAAGCCTGCATATATGTTCTGTTCAGTGAAAGAGTCTATGGCACCATTATCTAAATTTGGCAGCTTTAAAATGTGTGGACTTCAACTCCCAGAATTCATGCTGCCTGGGAAATTCTGGGAGGTGAAATCTACACATCTTATAATTGACAGGTTTGAAAAAACACTGGTCTATGGTCATGTGGTTCATCAGTATTGATTGGTCAATAAAACAGTCATGTTGTAATTAATAAGATTATTCTGTTGTAAATATAGGCACCTCCAATATTTAGCAAAAGTTGCTCATGGCAAGATATGTCAAGATATGTTTTAATCAAGGGGGGAGAGATAGTATTTTGATTACTTCAGGAAAAAAGTTTTAATAATTTTAACAAAGGTACAGGGAGAGATAAATCATCTGTCATATAATTAACTCAAAATTACAATGGCAATAAAGGTACATTAAATTCTTATTGACACATTAAAATTGTGGGGGAAATGTTAATATATTTAATTGGCATTTAATAAGATAGCTGCAGCTAGTTAATTAAATATCAATTTACATACTTAATAAATGTCAGCACATTTAACAATTGTGTCCACATACATAGAGAAAGGATTATCTATGAATGGATCTCCCTGCTCTAATTTTCATTTAAAGTACTGTCACCAATGTGGTCACCAAATTGTAGTCTGTGAAGGCTTTTGAAACAAAAGCTGCAATTTCTTGTACACTGATATATTCTTATTTAAAATGTGCACATGATATACAGACATTTTGATACAGCAAAGGAAATTATCTCTACCATGTTTTATGTGTTCAGTTAAGATTTTAGAATAAGCTTTGTAGCACTTTCACTTGTTCTGGGTATGAAAATATACTTATTTTTGTTCCTAGTGGTAGTGTTGGAAATTTCTGGCTTTATGAATATAAATTCACTTTTTAATAAGCATGACAATCTGTTTGCTTGCCTCACCCTTTGCTTTTTCTTATGAGACCTTATAAGACGGCACAAAGACCCCGCAATCTTTGAAACCGAGAGAGTCCCTGGGCCAGATCAATTTCCTATTGAATGGTATAGCACTTTTATTGCTCCACTGATACTTATATTACTGGAGATCTATGATAAATAATTTAATCTTTATATATTTCCTTTAACATTTTTTATATCACAATAATGTTAAAAATCAAGAAAAATTCCACAAGATGCACAAGCAATAGTCTGATCTATTGTCTATGGAGATTCTCAGTTATCCAGGTCATGGTTGTCCCAAAGGTGCTTTTTCAAGAGGCAAGTGGAGTTTTTTGTTTTTCTTTGAAGATATTTCTCTGAGAGCTGAAGAAACTTATAGAATGAGAAGTGAAACATCTTCAAAGAAAAACAAGAAACTCCAGTTGCCTCTTGGAAAAGCAACTTTGGGACAGTCTGGTATATTTGCTTAACAGGAGCCTAAAATATCAATATCATCACTAGCTAGCAAGTGATTGAAATAATGCCATCAAAAATACATCTATCTTAATCTGTCATCTGACAACATTTGCCTAAAGTAAAATTGGCTATTCCAATTTTATTGGATGCTGAAAAGGTCTTTGATATAATACAGACAGGATTTATGAAGTGTGTTTTAAAAAGTTACAGTCTTCCATTGTCTTTTATTTGGTGGCTTACCATTTGATATCTTTATCTTATGACTAGAGTCATCACAAATGGATTTCTCTCAACCCATTAAATTATATTGTGGGATGTCCCTTGTCTCCCTTAAGCCAATGATACTATGTCCATTATTGATAATTATGGAATGTCATTACTACAGCTTGTTGAAATTATATAGGAATATGGTTTTTATTGTACTTATGCTATTAATTGGAGTGAAATTAACTTGTTGATTATTATTTTTTTTTATTTTACTATTCATTTTATTTATCAAATGTATATGCTGCTCATCTTGGAATTTGAGACAAAATACAAAATACGTACATAGTATAAAATGCCTGTCAGAGTATATTACATGACCATAGACAAACAAACAAACAAATAAAAGATAACACAACCTACTGATGAACCACCAAGTCTACTCTTGGGTACTGTTTAAGTCAGTTGAACGGCTTTAACAGCATCCTGGTTAGATTCAGGATTGATTTTCCTCAATTCCACCTTTTGGGGGAATGGTGTCCAATATACAATTATAATTAAAAAGAGTGTAACAAAGCTATTGCTGTTCTTTTTAAGATTAGAGAGAGAGACATATCTAAAGAAGTTTATTAAAATGCTTCTTATTTACATTAATGTTAATGTGAAAAATCAACTGCTGGATGAGCTACATTAATGGTAATCTTAATTTAAATCAATGTAACAGAGAAAAATATATTTGCTCCAGAAATGTAAATGCTATTATTTCATAATATATATGAAATTTTCTTTGGTCATTGGAACACTTCCTTATGCTAATCAAGATATTATGTACATTTTGAAATAATTATTTTAATGAAGGGAATGTCAGCTTAAAGTATTACTAGCCATGCATTTTAAAATTCACATTATATGTGCTTCCTACCATACAAATTAATCAAATGAAGAAATTAGAAAATATAATGATTCCATTTCTAATGAGGAACATCTTAATACTGTAGTTGGTGCTAAGCATAGAGTTAGGATTACATGGCAAAGTTTTGCTTCTTTATAGAATTATTATAAAACAGCCTTTTACTTTTGCTTATGTTGCTATAAGTATTAAAGGGTTGTATTGTTTTGATATAATGATATTAACAATTATTGACATTCTACTATTTGGATAACTTAGTACTGAAAAAGAGAAAAATATATATTTTCAATACTAATTGCAAATTAGGATGTAAAAAAACATAACATTATTTGACTTTTTCATATAGAGTTGAGTATAACATTTAAAAAATGCAGATTGCAGCAAAGTAGTTTACAAAAAAGTGCACACATTTTCTTTCAGATTATAGCTTAGTGTAACTTAGTGTACATTTTACAGAATTAGTTCATAATTCTTCCATTGTTGTGTTGTAACAGTTTCCTTAACATCTTGCATCCACTTTGTAATATAGTTTTCTTTTTGTTCTGTTTCCTGTGTAGGTAAAGTTTCCCCTGCCTAATCGTGTCTGATTCTAGGGAGCAGTGCTCATCTCTGTTTCTTAGCAGAGGGAGCCAATGTTGTCCAAAGATACTTCTGTCATCATGTGGCCAGCATGACTATACGTCAAGGCACACAGAACTCTGTTAACTTCTCAACTCACTGCTACCTATTTACCTACCTGCATTTGCATGCTTTTGAACTGCTAGGTGAGCAGAAGGTGGGACAAATAACAGGAGCTCACCCCTGGGTCATGGGTCTCAAATATGGTTTGTCAGGGTTCCAGCTGACAAGCACAATGTCTTTAACTGCTGAGCCATTGGCTCCCCCCTCTGTTTCATATTTATTTATTTGTTTGTTTGTTTCATATCCATTTCATATTTATTTTATTTTATTTTATTTTATTTTATTTTATTTATTTTACTTTATTTTTATTTTTTATTTTTTATTTTTTTATATTTATTTATTTATTTATTTATTTATCTATCTATTTATTTATTTATTTATTTAAACCCCATCTCATGGTTCAGGAACTGGGAGCATCTTACCGGTAAGTAAAAGATTATATATATGCCCTAGCAGGTGGTGTTGATTTTGTAGGAATTTTTTTATTAATACTTCCTTCTTGAGATCTGATTTAATGCTTCTAGAAATTTTTAATAACTATGCTATAGTGCAGCCTTCATTGAGTAGTTCTTGCTGTGTTTTTAATTTATTTGTGGAGCCTTAATGAACCATATGTCAGGACCCACCCCAATCCACATCTTAGGAAAACAAAAACTCTTGGAGTCAGTTCTAGTCCAAAAGGAATCTTTACTAGGACATGCTTGGTTGTGGAAATACAAGACAGGACTTAGTATTGTTTTACAAATTGAAACTTTATAAAGGGTTCCTGGTTCAACCCCCCCTTCCCTCAACCCCATTTGGTCAGCCCCCATCATTTTACTTCGTGTCATCCCTTTCGTGGGAAAAAAGGAACTTCAAATCTTTATGGTTATTGCCTTCTTCCTCTACAGATTTAAATGAAGACACAGGCCAGATGCCTTCTTCTCTAACCCTCCCTTTTGTTCCCCCAGTTCAAAAGGTTTCCCTTGGTCTTTGAAATAACCTAAGGCAGGCTGAATCCACATGCGCTCCTCCTTCCTCGGGAGATGGCAGAATCCATGGGGGGATAATGTTTTAAACATACAGTACATTTATGAATGTGATATAAATGGATTCTGACACCATATTTGCAAATGAACTTACTGCACATCGACCTGGAATGGCAACCTGGGGACAAATAGCAATGATTTGACCTATTGAACTTAGTAAAGAAGTTGGAATTTCTGATCTTCTTCCCATTTAAGAGCCTCCTTCTTTGGATATTTGCTACCAATCCTCCCCTACTTGGAGGTTGCCAGTTTCTGCTCTCCTGCTATCATCACTCATTTCCCAACATGCAGCCATACTAGCCATAATGAGGTAGTATGTCAATAATGAGATGTCTGGCTGTAATTATGATCACTTGTCTAACCCTTCCCACTTACTAAACATGACAGATAGATGATAGATAGATGATAGATAGATAGATGATAGATAGATGATAGATAGATAGATAGATAGATAGATAGATAGATAGATAGATAGATAGATAGATAGATAGAACGAACAGTGATAATGGGAGTTTAGGAAAGACTGCTGTAAATTCATAATAGCATGACAAAATCGGTGAAAAATGCAGCAATCTTGCTATCTATCATCTATTTCATCTATCTATCTATCTGTCTGTCTGTCTGTCTATTTAATTTCTATAGCAGTCTATCTGAACAAGTGACTGGGTGGCATACATCTTAAAAACTTAAAACAATTAAATTAATATATATATATATATATATATATATATATATATATATATATATATATATATATATATAATTAAATATTAATTTAATTGTTTTAAGTTTTTAAGATGTATGCCACCCAGAGTCACTTGTTCAGATAGACTGCTATAGAAATTAAATAGACAGACAGACAGTAAAGGTTCCCCGGCACATGCGTGCTAGTCGTTTCCAACTCTAGGGACCGGTGCTCATCTCCATTTCAAAGCCGAAGATCCAGCGCTTGTCCGAGGACGTCTCCATGGTCATGTGGCCAGCATGACTAGACACCAAAGGCACATGGAACGCTGTTACCTTCCCACCATAGTGATCCCTATTTTTCTACTTGAATTTTTACGTGCTTTCGAACTGCTAGGTTGGCAGAAGCTGGAACGAGTAACAGGCGCTCACTCTGTTACACGGCACTCGGGATTCGACCCGCAAACTGCCGACCTTCTGATCGACAAGCGATATGGGAGTCCCATTGTTAAAAGAAACATTTTACCATAAAACCACTCTCTGCATAAGAAATAGGAAATTGCAATGGTCCCTCAGTGTCTAGTTTGCAGCTTCCAAGAACCCTGACATTGCATTGGAGAAAGTGGGTAGAAAATAGACAGCTTAAAAAGAATGGAAGTGTGAGGCTTCTGGGTGATAAGTTGCATAAGTCAACTCTGTTAATTGCACAATGAACATCAAAGTAGAAAAACAAAGTATAAATAAAACAAACAAATAAATAACTCAAGTTGTACTACTGAATTTCAGTCAGTTTGCAACCAAATGTGACAATGTAATTTAGAACTCTTTTGTATGTGTGTGTGTGTGTGTGTGTGTGTGTGTGTGTGTGTGTGTGTGTGTGTGTTTGGAGAAGTTGCTAAAGGGTGAAATGGGGTGGGATCTACCTCGGAGAGGCCTCTTGCTTTCATCTTTAACATTGATTCAAACAAATTCTCAAAATGCAAATCAAAATGAAGCCAAAACAGTGTGGTGGAAATAGGTCACAATAATTTTCTAGGTTTCCAGAAAGTCTTTCTGGACTTTCCAGGGGAAGTTGTGACTCACAATCATTCAGCTCTGTCCAGCTTTGATATTCAAGAAATAAAAATAAGCAAGTCTTCCCCACAATCCTGACATAAATCAACCACTGTCAAAATTAAGCCAAAAGAGACAGTTCTATTTTATAAACTTCTGAAAACATTTGCATTTTTAAGTCAGAAGTTTAACAAAGTTATTATTATTTTCTTTGCACATACATGGTGGGGAAAATGTTGCTTAAAAATTGAAGATGGGGGACTACTGGACAATGACATAGTTGCTATTATAAATGAAACTTTCAATGGCCTTTTGAGCACCCCATGCCCACAAATTAATGAATAAGAGTTCGTTTTGAAAGAGTTCCAGAGAGAGAGAGAGCTATTCTAATGGAAATAAAGAACTTGAAAAGCACTGAAGGTTAATTGTCAATTATCTGGAGAATTATGTCAAAATGAGAATAAAAACACTGTTTAAAATATAATTGTCATTTCCTCATTTGTGCCTGAGTGTTTGATTGTACAATGCTAAATTGGTTTAGTTGCTGTCATTAATGTTTAATTTTAGGAAGATTTTTTTTTTCTTTAAGGAAACAATTATCATGGCACTGGAGTATGTTCAAGGGTCAAAAGAAATGTCACTTGAATGGTATATAGAGAAATAATAATAATAATAATAATAATAATAATAATAATAATAATAATAATAATAATAATAATAATGTCTTGAAATAACTCCACCATTAGACAATCAAACTATTGGATTTTTTTAAAAAATAGTCAACAAATTATAATGATGTATTATAGCCATTGGGGATAAAAAGAATAAAACAAATAAAGTGGAAACAATAATCAAAGAATATTCTGAGCATGAAAATGAGCACTTTATGCCAAAGGAAAGCTGAATACACATTATTTACATCAGAACTAAGATTTGTCTTCCTCACACATATATATACAATAAGCCAGTCATAACTTTTTATATTAAAAATTATCCTTAAAGAACAAAGGATGAGATAAGGAAAGTTGCCTGCCATCACCCCCCACCCCCACCCCCATCCCTCATACAAGCAGTCCATTTTCATTCTTTGGTCTCTTCTGCAGGAGACAGTCTCTAGGGCTGTGCAACATTTCACACAGCATGGAAACATGTATTTAGCTTTGGTCTGCAGCACCACCAAACAGAAGCCCTGTATCTCAGGAAAGGGCCTGCTAGTTTATACAGTTGAGCCTTGGTGGAGCAGTGGGCTAATGCCTCCTTAAGTAACACCAGCTGCCTGCAATTAGTGCAGGTTCGAGTCCCACCAGGCTCAAGGTTGACTCAGCCTTCCATCCTTCCGAGGTAGGTAAAATGAGGACCCAGATTGTTGGGGGCAATAAGCTGACTTTGTAAAAATGCCGCTTGGGGGGCCCAAAAGGCATATACATAGAATGAAGGCTATTGCTAAGCACATTGATTTGTGCTTCTTAGATTGTAAGCTGCCCTGAGTCTTTGGAGAAGGGCGGGATATAAATGGGATTAAAAAAAAAAGTTGCAGCCAGCTACTACATTTCTGCTCTTACATCTCCTCTGGGAAATAAAATTTGAAGCCCTTCTACCATGAGCAACTAATTTAAGGTAGAAATTCTCAAATGTAAGCTGGTAATTGAGCTGGATGATTTAAGATTCGAAGGTTTCAAATGCTTACACTCTTTTAAAATAATTTTCAATAGTCAGTTGCCTCCTGAAAAATTAAAAAGTGAGAAAATTTTTTATCAGTGATTGATTGAGGTAGTGTAGTTACCACTAGAAGGACAGAATAATACAGTGGAAATATAATGATTAGAAATGTCCAAGAGGATCAGGGATCCATCTAGTAGTGTTACTGTATTTAACCTCTTGAGTCTCAAAGACTTACATTGTTAAAGCGTATTTGGTCTCGGTCATCCGTTTCTGTCTTTCCTATATAAAAAATGTGATGAAACAATTCTGGTGCTTACATGATAGTTCAAACTGAACATTCCAAAGAGGGAGAATCTATAGGGAGAGAAGATAAAATGCTATCAGGCTTGCAAGATTGATGTTCAACTTTCAGGGTAAACCAGATTAGGAAACAGACTTCATAGGATGACTACAACAATATTTTACTGAGTTATCTGGCCAAACCAATGAACTAATATTATATTATATATAAGAAGGAAAAGGAAGGAGATAGATTATTAATTTTCTTGTATATATTTTTGTCAGTCAAGCGCCATCTTCAATGCCAATTGTGTCCCTTTAGTGTTCCTTGTATGATTCTATTGTGCCTGTCAGGTTTTCTTTTTGCAACTAAGCATGCCCAAAGGAAGTTTAAGTTACCTTTATTAATAAATCAATGTCTCTTCCTTTCTTTTTTCACTTGTCAATCTCTGTATAAAAACATGCAGTAAGCCTTTAAAATACTTGTTCTGATGAGATTTTTGCTCTTGGGCATTTCATGTACAATTTGACAAATTATAGCTTTCTGTGTGTTGTTTTTTTTAGTGAAATGATTCCATAATAAGATTTAAAGTCTTATGTATAGTTTGCAGACCCAGTTTCTTGTAGTGCTCATGTCCTGCTTGATGGATTCTCAGAATAATGGACAATAGGCCTTCTGACAGATCCATCATGACCTTCCATTCTTTAAAAGAATACTGATAGATCTAGTATATATTAATTGCATATAGTTAATTGCTTTACAACTATTACCTTTTTTCATAATTGCCATCTCGGCATACAATAAAAGTCATTAAGTTGAAAGAATAAATCACAAACAAATCATGTAAATGGCCTTAAGATGATTTGTATACATAAAAATCAATACAGTGCTATTGTAGATTCTCAGTAATTGCAAAGAAAGTCCATTTTTGAAATCATCTGTACATTTTTTGCAAAACCAGAATAGAAACTCTTATGTATGAAAGAAACTATAACTAGGATTCTATATTCCCTTGGAGACATACATGAAAATAAATGGAGGGGGAGGGAGGGAGGGAGGGAGGGAGGGAAAAAGGAAGGAAGGAAGGAAGGAAGGAAGGAAGGAAGGAAGGAAGGAAGGAAGGAAGGAAGGAAGGAAGGAAGGAAGGATTAAAAGGCCTTATTAACATCATTGATCATGGAAACTGGAACTGGATATTATTTTATTTTATTGTCAGAAATGGAGACAATTTTAGTGCAGGAAAAAGAATTTTTTCAAGATAGTGTCACATTTGAAAATATGAAAGCATGTGATAGATAAAATAACAAAATGGTTACCATGGGATGCTTGCGTACTCTGTTCACAACATTCTTGGCATAATGTGAATGGGCATTATACTCACTTTTATCAACCTAGTGGGGTCTAGGGTTTTGTGATGCCTAAATAAATATGATTTTACAAACCGATACCTTTCTTTGAAGCGTACCTGTTTGTTTGTTTGTTTGTTTGTTTGTTTGTTTGTTTGTTTGTTTGTTTAACATGATTTAGGATCCACCTGACTTCAAAAGACTCTGGGTGGCTCACAATACAACAAAAGAATAAAGTATATTGTAGTTCAAATACAAATCAAGAAGAAAGCAGATCACCCAATTAAAAAAAAGATGGTCAATCTGGCCATCAAGAGGCTCTGGCCATCTTAGTTCAATGGCTGGAAGAAAAGTGAGGTCTTCAAAGCCCTCCCTAATCCTCTCAGGATAAGAGCTATCTGGATTTCAAAAGGAACTTCATGCAACAAAATGACAGCACTGTGTCTCTGACATGTGACAGAGAAGGTGTGCCTCCTGTGTCCCAAAATATGACCCTGTTTAACTGAAGGGACTGGAAATGCATCAAACCTATTAGCTTGTATCAGCCAGACAGACACCAACTCAGATAGACAATTCCTCAAATAGTAACTAGACCCTTTAACAAGTACATTAAAAGTCAGCAGGAACTTTTATGGAACTATAGAATTAGAATGCAGTACTGCAAGCTAACTCACTGTTCACTCCAGGAGTTGGATTCTGAGCGGCTCAAGATTGACTCAGCCTTCCATCCTTCCAAGGTCAGTTAAATGAGGACCCAGTTTGTTGGGGAAAATATGCTGACTCTACAAACCACTTAGAGAGAGTTGGAAAGCACTATAAAGTGGTATATAAATCTAAGTGCTGTTGCTACTGCAATAGGAAGTATATGGTAACATCACATTGCTTATTCTTATGGTATTTTACATCTGTTGCTGCTGCCTAAAACATGGAGTCTAGCACTAATAGTTAAGAACAGAATCAATTATTTCATTTTCTTCATTTGTGATATCAGGTTTTTGAATAGCCTTTAAAAGAAAGAAAAACAACAACATGTAACCACAGGAATATCATTAGAGAAGCAAAATATAATCAGCTTTGTAATATATTCTGTATTAACCTTTATACCATCGGGAAAATAAGCATCAGATTTCAACAAGTAAAGGTTAGACCTGTGCTCTCTTCATACAGTATGTAGCAATTTATCTGGGCAATGTGCCCAGTATTAATTCTGTGGGGATGAGTGTACTATTATCTACTGAAACAGTATTATTATTATCTGTAGCAACATTACATTTTAAGGTGGAATTCCACATGAAATATTGACTATTTCTTCTATCTTATTAGGCTGTCAGGTTAAAATAAGAGCAGAGTTCTACTCAGTGCTTTTTTTTGGTAAAAGAAAAAGGTGCCAGAACTCACACATATCATACAACCCGCCTTGCATACCCTACAAGGTTCCATCCAAAAAAGGTGCCGGCACTCTGTTCTGAGCGTTCTATGAGAAGAAAAAGCCCTGGTTCTACTAGTGATTAGTATTTTAAAAAAATTAATATCTGGTCTCTCTCTCTGACCCTCTTTTTTTTCCCTTGAGCAAAACATTAAAGTGCACTTTCTGTACACACAGTATGTATGTATAGGATTATTTTTTATATATATAATATTTTGTTATTTTTTCTAATTTTACAATTAAGTATTTAAAAAGCAATGTGGTGACTGGGTTAATCAATAGTTCAATAACATACATAAGTCTTTAGTATAAATCTCAAGTTACAACATCAGATATTTCCTCTCTTTTTCCATTAATGACTACTATCTCGTATTAGGCTAATGCAGTTCTTATTATTATCAACTAAGTAAAAACATCTTTGTTACATTTATCATTTTTTTAGCTTGTTGTTGTTGTTGTTGTTAGTTGCGAAGTCATGTCCGACCCATCGCGACCCTATGGACAGCATTTCTCCAGGCCTTCCTGTCCTCTACCATCTTCTGGAGTCCATTTAAGCTCACGCCTACTGCTTCAGTAACTCCATCCAGCCACCTCATTCTCTGTCGTCCCCTTCTTCTATTGCCCTCAATCTTTCCCAGCATTAGGCTCTTCTCCAGTGAGTCCTTCCTTCTCATTAGGTGGCCAAAGTATTTGAGTTTTAGCTTCAGGATCTGGCCTTCTAAAGAGCAGTCAGGGTTGATCTCCTCTAGGACTGACCGGTTTGATTGCCATGGCTTTCCTCCCGAGGAGCAAGCGTCTTTTAATTTCTTGGCTACAGTCCCCATCTGCAGTGATCTTGGAGCCCAGGAAAATAAAATCTGTCACTACCTCCATTTCTTCCCCATGTATTTGCCAGGAATTGAGAGGGCCGGATGCCATGATCTTGGTTTTCTTAATGTTTAGTTTCAAGCCAACTTTTGCACTCTCCTTCTTCACTGGCAACAAGAGACTCTTCAGTTACTCTTCACTTTCTGTCATTAGAGTGGTGTCATCTGCATATCTTAGGTTGTTGATATTTCTTCCAGCAATCTTAATTCCAACTTTTGATTCATCTAGCCCTGCCTTTCTCATGATGTGCTCTGCATATAAGTTAAATAGGCAGGGCGACAGTATACAGCCTTGCCGGACTCCTTTCCCAATTTTGAACCAATCAGTGGTTCCGTGTCCAGTTCTCACTGTTGCTTCTTGGCCCACATAGAGGTTTCTCAAGAGACAAATAAGATGATCTGGTACGCCCATCTCTTTAAGGACTTGGCACAGTTTGTTATGATCCACACAATCAAAGGCTTTAGCATAGTCAATGAAGCAGAAGTAGATGTTTTTCTGGAACTCTCTAGCTTTCTTTTTTTTAGCTTATACATATCTTAACTCTGTTTGCATTCAATCCTTATATACAATCAATGTCCTGTTATTGCTTTTTCCCCAAGCTTTAATTTCCCATCAATATTCAAATTAACATTTGGTATTTATAATTTCCAAGCTTTAGGTAACCAAAGTTTCCCTTATCTCAACTTCTTCCTTTTTCTCTTTTCATAACAAAATTTAATATTCTAAATACACATCTTATCCATTTGAATATAGTCTTGTTTTGTTTTCTAAAAGTTATCTATTTTCCACCATATTAAACCATCTAATTAATAATACAGTATCCCTTCTAATAAGTCAAAACCATTATGTGCATTGTCTGGGTTAACCAATAATGAATAATATACATTTTTTTAGTTTAGGTCTATTTTTTAAAAGCTCAAATACTCCCTTTCTTTTTCTGGTAATATTTATTGGGGTAAGTATTATAGGAATATAATATAGCAGGCTAATGACTATAAAGAATAATTCATTATCTGAAATATCTTTCAGAAAGGAGATGGGGATGCATAAAACTCTGATGTATAGACAATAAAATTAATTATTTTAAACATTAATATTAATAGAAAGGGACAAAATATCTTACAATATAGCTATTTGCTGGACCTTTCTTCCTTATTTGCCAAACCAACCTCAAGAACTGCTACTGGCCATTTAAATAAATAGCTGATTAATTGAAAGTGAGCAATATTGAAACAAATCTTTACAGTAATTAGATTGAATACTTTCTTTGGTCACATATACTGAATAATATTTAATAACAGTCCTGCTCTACATGGAAGACCCAGTTTCTCTTTTATCCCCTTGTTTGCATCTAAAAAGGCCTGGGTTTAAATTTCCTTAACTATCAAGAAGAGAACCTGTTAGAATCTCAGATAATATCAGATTTGAAAACATAGAGTAAGAACTTTAAGTTTCAGAAAGGAAGATATAACTGAATTTTAGGGAAAAATATTAATGAGAGCAAAGAGATTATACAACCAGTTACATTCCATTCATCAAGTATATTCAAGTAGAGTTCCATCTAACAGGGATACTTTCATTTGGATTCTCAAACTGAATAGAGGGTAGACATTGGCTTAAATTTCCCCTTCCAATTCTATCATTCTAATATTCCAGCTAAATATAAATTATAGTAACCATGCATATTTCATGAATCTAGTTTGGGGGTATTATAATATAGCTTTTATGATGTGAGCAACTTCTGGCAGTTGCTCTGTGTGGATACCACTTCCGGAAGTCCATTCTGGGCCTGGGCAACAAAAAAAATAGGTACAGGTTTTGCCGAACTGGTGCAAACTAGCTGAATCCCACCACTGGCTTTGATGCCTGAAAGGAAATATGAGCTTCTGTAGTTTATCACCTCCTCTGAACTGTCCCATTGAGGTTAATAAGATGGTTGCTGTCTAAGATGGTTGCAACTACTTCAAATGGTTCCATAGGTAAGAGAGTTCAAATTGCTTGCTTTATATGATTCCTTTCAGATTTAATTTGAGACAGTGGAGATATGACCCTTCACTAAAAATCTATGAACTTGTTTCAAAAACGAAGTCCAGGACAGGCAAAGTCATAAAAAGCCTGGCAATAAAAGACCAAAAAAAACCCAACTAACAAGATTGCCTAATCCAGTTAATGTGAAAGACTGTTTTTTAAAAACTTTTAAAATTTCATCATATTAAAGCAAACACTAGGATTCTCATGATAGACATACCTGTATATTTAGACATTTATTTCAAGAGATCTGGCATCCACATGCCAAATTTGAAATAGATATGGATTGCATATTTTTAAGAACAAGCAAGTTCAACCTGAGAAGATTTTGAGGCCCAAGTAAGTTATCATTATTGAATCTCATTCTGTCCTTGGTTATTCATTAGGAACATGGGACCAGTGTCAACTCTGCAAATGAACCTGACTACAGCCATTTTCCCCCTTCATTTGTGGTTGCCACCTTGGAATGGAGGGGGGAGTTTCCCAGGTGTTTCACTAGTCAAAACAATCAACTCTTCCATGGGAACCAAGGTCATCTGTTGCTCCCGCTGTCAGAGACTGGGCATTGTGTAAGAAAGCCTGCCAAATGCAGTTATTGGGGAACTTAATCAATTGCATAGTTTGAGACGTGGGAACTTTATACTTTGTAACTGGGGAATTGTTATTGGGCATTCAGACTTGGTTTCACTTTTGACTGTGCCAATACTTTCTAACTAATAAACAATGTTCTTTGAGGAATCTGCAAGCCTCAGAGTTCTGCTTTATTTGTCTCTGTTTGTTGGAACCATGACAACCAGGTTATCTTACAGACCCTTTTTTTGCCGGACACATCCACCTGACCCACTAGAGTGGGGAGGCAAGGAATGTTGTGGGACCCATCTTGTAAGGAGATACATGTGGTGAGACCCAGAAGAAGGGCCTTCTCCATGGTGGCTCCCTCTCTCTGGAACATCCTTCCTCCAGAAATTAGACTGGCCCCCACTCTAACACATTTTCAGAAGGCTCTGAAGACATGCTTTTGCCAGCAGGCCTGGGGAACAGAGGGATGGAGCCCATTAAATAGCTGGTATGAGTATGTTTTGTCACTGGGCTGGGGGTTGTTGTTGTTGTTGTTTTATTTAATATTGTGTTTTTATTTCCTGTAAGCCATGTGAGTTGCTGTGAGTAGGAAGCAATATAAATTTTCCAAATAAATAAAAACATTATTTTGCCTACTATGATGGTCAAGGGGAAAAGTAGGATGTAATTAGCTATGTTTCAGAAGGAAGAATCCATCCTGTTGAAAGCAGTGATATTAGTGGTTAATCATACCATAACTGTAAAATGATCATAGACTCAGTTCCACAGTCTGGTAGAGATTAAGAGTGCCAGTTTATCCAGCAGAAAAAAAAGCCAGTGCACTTGACCTCATAGCCACATATGTAGCATCTCCTGCTTCCAGTTGCAGTTGTTTTTACATAGTCTAATATTGAATGAAATGGCAATTGTACAGTCCATACGAACTGTATTGGTAAATCTTACTAAAGGCTTGAAGAATAAGAGAGGGGAGTTTTGAAACCACTTCATGGTTGTGTGTTTAAGCATTTTATGATCGATGCTTCCAGTATGATGCTTATCCTTATGGTGGATGAAGGACAGTTCCATTAATGTGTGAGCGCACTAACCAGCCTATACAAATAGCACTTTTTTATTTTCTTAATTTTCAAGAGCATTCACATATGCCTGCTTTTCCTCAAGTGTTCCAAAGCTCATTTCTCTGGTTATGCTGGGAAGCAAGGAAATTAAAAACAAGAACATCTTGAAACACTCAGGCATACAACTTTCTGAGTCTCACATTGCTAACTGCAATTACACAAATCATAAGACACACAAGAATTTTCAGCTTTGTAGGGAGGAGGGGGAGGAGAGGAAGGGGTAGATTTTTTGTTGTTGTTGTTCTCTGTTGTCACTTAATGGCCCACACAGAAGGATCCGGAATTGCTCTAGGGAATACAGAATGTTTGAACATAGACAACATGCCAAGATAGGATGAATTGCTGTAATTCTCTGTGGATTACACTCTTTGAAGAAAACACATCTTTTCTCACCCTTGCATTCCAAATGTGTTGCAACAATAGCAGCAGAACAGAAATTATTTGTGTAGGGAGATAAGAGAAAACAAAACCTAGTGCAAAAATTAAGGTAGACCTACTGTATAAGAGGAAAAGAGATTTTATTTTAGAAAATCCTTTTTTATGAATAAAAAGCTATTGAAACTGGAATGTTTAATCTATATTTATACCTGCTAGTAAGACATTTGATTACAGATAATCATCAATTTATGACTCCAATTGAGCCCCAAATTTATGTTGCTAAGTGAGACATTTGTTTAGTGAGGTTTACACCATTCTGAAACCTTTCTTTACATAGTTGTTGAGTGAATCATTCTATTTTTTAAGTTAGTAATGCAATTGTTAACTGAATCTGAATTCCCCATTGACTTTGCTTGTCAGAAAGTCACAATCTGTTCACAGTGACCTCGGGACACTGCAGCCGTCATAAATATGAATCAGTTGCCAAGCATATGAATTTTGATAATGTGACCATGGGGATGCTGCAATGGTCTTTAAGTGTGAAAATGGTCATGAGCCATTTTTTCAGTGCTGTTGTAATTTTGAGCAGTCCCTAAATGAACTGTTATAAGTTGAGGAGTACCTGTATCTCTTGATTTAGAATATTTTCATGGGTACAATCCAGTGGTAACAGCAATCAGAAACTAAGCAGGTGTTGTATCTCACCAAATAGTAACTTTACTCATATTGACCCATGCACTGGGGAAAAAGACAGATTTTAACTACCTTTCAGAGGCTTGCAGAGTTGGGCTAATGTTATTATGGCATAGGAGATTGTTACAAAAGGCAAGATTGGCCACTGAGAAGCTATACTTTCTAGGTCCCACAAGGTGATATTTCTTTAAAGAAGGGAACTGGAATGAAAGTAACCCAGCCCTGGGACAGATTAGCTACAAGCTGTTTTAAGGTTTTTACAGTACTTCCCTTCTTCCCTCTCTTCTAGACTGTCAATCTAGAAGCACAAGACCTATGCATATTCATATAATGGCAAATGCAGTAGACGGTTGAGTTCACTGGAGGTTATATATAAGTAATACAATTAATAAACTGTTGAAATCTTACAGACAGAAATCAAGACTTGGACAAAAGAATTAGATACACACCCATAATGAAGACAGTGTATGAGGAATTATCTGACAGTGGTGTAGCTAAAATGAATAATATACAACTACTCTTTGCTTTAACAAATAAGATACAAGTCTGATTACAGTATTGTCCTGTATCACACCAATCACAAGCCCATTTGCAATTGAATTCACAATGTGATGTCCCAGCAGGGATCCTAATTCCTAGCAAATATCAATTTCAGGCAAATAACCTTGGTTTAATTAGTTTACATTCCCCCATGTCTCCTCTGGTTAGGTAATATGTTTGTCCCATAGAGAGTGACATTCATCCTCCACAAGGCAATATATGTGTAAAAATGTCTACTAAATTAGGAATGAAACTACAGCTGCCATCATCCTTCCCATGCTGGCTGGAGAATTCTGTAGTTGAAGTCCACACATCTTAAAATTGCCAAGTTTGAAAAATACTTTATTGCAATTATCTTTTTCTAGTGACAGAGAAGAAATGAAGGATTATTAAGTTTAAATGGTAACCTTCTGAGTGAGAGCTACACTTATGTTAGGAGAACCATTGACAAAATAACTATTAAGTCTTCAGTTCTTAACAATGTTTTATGAGTGCCCAAATTCATAAACTGAAAACTGCACTTTCAAAAGCTACAATCCCCAGAATATAACTAGAAAGATTCAAAAGTTTGTAGTGCTGATTTCTAGGAGCAAAAACATTGTTAATTCTTACTGGAACTCATCCTATTATGCTTGAAGAGTTCTGGCTTTCTTGTTCTCAACCATTTCACCTTGTCTATTCACCAAAACCACAGATTTAAATTGCTTCTCTGCAAGAAAACTGCTGATTCAAAGAGCAATGGTCTGGAATCAGAAACTAAAATATATGCAAAAACCTTAGTGGGTTTAATTGAACAAGGAGGAGGCAAAAAGTCATTTCCCTTGTTCATTTCAGGGAGGCAGCAAAACTCCCAACTACCACTAGATAGTAGCAAAGCGACGCTCCATTTCTTTACAGTCATCTTTTTCCCCCCAAACTAGATTTGCAGTTTCTGTAACAAAACTAGAAACGAATGTATTTATAATAAATTGGAAAAAGGATTGGATTGTGCTGTGTCAGAGTGTTGAGAACTTTATAAGGCATGCTTTAAAAAAAAGATCCACTTATTAGGAATAGAATTACATGTGATGTAGAGGTTTCTCAGTTGCAAAAGTGCTTGCTTCAAAAGAAAAATTTTATAGTATGCAGATTCCATGAGCTAAAACATACATAAATATATCTATAGGAATGGAAGTGGGAGAGAATGGGGGGAAAGGACAAAAGAGAATAAAAACACGAACAAATCGAAGCAGGAAAAAGTGAACCAGAATCCTTCATCCATTATGAGCTACTTTTTAAGGATAATTAGAATCATAAAAATTCTAACTGAGCCAACAATATAGACTGAAACTAAACTATTTTCATGGCACGTGTAGAGGGCAATAAAGCAAGGTGTAGAATTTAGAGGGATGGAAGATGCTGTGCCCTGCCCAAACATGCAGAAAGATAGAGAGATTATGACAGTTTCCATGAGCTACATCCCATATCCTATCCAGACCCTGCGAGCACCATCATCCAACAGGATCATTTATATTAATATCACTGTGAGATTTGGACAAACTTCCCCTTAAGTTTAAATTAGACTCTAAAAGAATAATTAAGCAGAGCAGCCACAACAGGAAGCCATTGTGTAACACTTACAAATCTGAGAAACAGCCAAATTTATCAGTTTGTATTTGTGATTTTTTTTTAAGGAACACAGACAACACAGCTATCCAAGCAACAGATAGCAAAGTTTTTGATTAGAATGCAGCATGGAGGGTCCTCTGTTCAAGATAAAAAAAAATCCCAAATCCTGGAGCCTAGAGCCTAGAGTTTATTCTGGACAGTTATGTAATGCCTCCAAAAAAGTTGGGTAGATTTTTGCTTGCCACAGGAACTGTCTGCAACATTGTATGAACGATTCATAAAGCTCTAAAAATTTTGCAGATAAGGAAATATTGCACTACATAATAAGCAGCAGGATTGTAGTAAAAAGCCATCAAGTTATTTAGAGATTTAAATCACATCAAGTCATTAAATCTGACAGTTAAATATATTATCCCATGCTTTTATTGACTGCCTGATCTTTGTCAAATTCAAATTTTCACTATTTGTGATGCCAGCAATGTCTTCCACGTTGAAGTGGGATGAAAAGTCAAATTAATGAAATTTCTGTACTTTATCTACACTACAGATAGCTTCCAATGTATCTGAAGTATTTCAAAGAAAACTAAAACAGGCACTTACAGTAAAGGTTTGCCCAGTGTGAGAATAATTGCAGTGGAATCCTACTTAATGGAGAAATGGCAACTGATACGGAAATGGGAAAGAATCAAAACTCTTAGTTACAGCTTTTCTTTTGGTGCAGCAGAGAGGAGGCTATGACATTAAATCCAAAGAAAATGAAACTTGAACAAAAAGATATCATATTTAGGTCATAAACTGACAGGACCAACATCTGATCCCAGCAAGGCAGTTCTAAATAAGCCTCCAGCCAAGATTGGGTCTAAGGTACAGGACTTCATGAGAATCAGAAATTTCTTTGATAAATTCTGCACACATTTAACAACTAGCCACAGTGTACCAGTCAACAAAAATGGTGGCAGAGTGGTCCTGACTATGGCTTAAAGCAGGGGTGTCAAACGGGTCGGATGAGTCATGGCAAAACTGCGCCCACCCTGGCAATGGAAAAAAAAGTCACGATACATTGCGATACCTCATGTGACGTTGCAAGTTGACACCTCTGGCTTAAAGCTTTTGAGAGATTAAAGCAGTTTATCACGAATATGCTTAAACTGAGAATATCATCAGGGAAAGTAGCAGCTGATTCTTTAGTGTTAATCGGGTGGAGGAACAGCCAATTCAAAAAATAACCAGAATATTTTAGAAAAAAGATATGAATGGGGGGAAAATGTTAGTGGTGTTTGAAGCAGTATTTTCAATGTTTTTGGACCATAATAATAGTTTTCCAATCATAACCATTAAAGACAATTATAAAACACAGGATTCAGTCTGCAGTCCAGGATGATTGGCTTACAAAAATACCAAACAAAAATCAGATATTACCGGAGAAAAATACTAGTGCTGGCAGCCATATTAAATTGTGCCAATCTCCTAGTGCTGAGGACACTGTCCATAGAGATTAGGACATCAAGTCAGTTAACATGCTGTTCTAATTCCCAATTAAAACAGCAAGGATGCAGGAAATTAAATAGGCTATAAAACAGGATGCACAGCTTCAAATGTTCAAGTGAGTATTTTTGGAAGGCTGGCTTGCAAATCACAGGCCAACCGCCTGTGGAAGGAGTAACATATTTTCAGTTTAAAAATGAACTCACTATCCAAGTTATACTTACATATTTCAGGTAGATAGTTATTTCACCCTGATTGCACAAGATAGTTATAGTTATGCTCACATATAGAAGTTGATAACTGTTTGCAATGGACTCAAGAATATGCATGTTGGCCTGAGGCATGCTGTTGAAGACAAGCATATATCAAAAAATGTAATATCTTTGCATTTTATGACAATGATCAACAACAACAAAAAACGGATCTACCACATGATCTCCCCATAAGGTCATGAGAAAACATTAGGTTTCTTACCAGATCACCCTATACCCTTGAAATATCCAAGGAGGCATGTTGGAGATAGTATCTGTCCAATTATCATGGCCCCATTGGAACCTGGTTTGGAGGAGAAAGAAGAGTTGGAACTGAGACTATCTGCCAGGGATGGCAAGTCTCCTTTGGGATGTTTGGAGAGGCCAGGGGGCTGAGGATGATGCTGTCCCAACCCCTCAGGCATTGGGGGAGGTGGTGAACCAGAAGGAAAGCTGCCTGCCTGCACAGGACAAGATCAGCTGCTGACAGGCAGTGGAGCTGATAGGCAGCAGATCTCCTTTAATGAAGAACAGTTTTCTTCTCCACTAGAGTCAAGGGCAAGGAGAGTGGAGCATAGGCAAGCCCATGGGCTGCAAAGGGCTGCAAAGGGCTGCAAAGCTACTTGGGAGGAGATTGTCCACCCTCCTCACAAGAAACACCTGGAGTAACTTAAGGAGAAGCCATGAGGAATTAAGTCTTTGCCAGGAACATTTGTTTGTTTCCCTACCTGCTTGTCCAGATGCTCACATACAAAGCTTATTCAATCCATTAACAAACAAATGTATGTCCATTTATATCATGCAACAGGTTAAAGATGATTCATACAAGCATATACATTGATACAACCACTCACTGGAAACTGTACAGTTGATTCTTTGGTGCCAATAACCCACTGTGATTTTCTTTCTTAAGGCAATCACTGATTTAGATCTGAAAGATCCTCTTCATCACATTCTAAGTTGCCTAGCTTTAAGCTGATATCCACAGAGCAGGAGAAACCTTGATTGACTCATTCATAGTCAAGCAGCTTCAGAGTTTTAAGCATCAAAAGAATTAATAAGCACAAACCTTGGATAGTCAGTTTTCTTCCATGTATACTTGATGAAAAACTTGCAAGTTGACATGGGAAATTTGTCAATGTGAAAATTTGTCAGTGCTGTTATCATGATGCACGGGTGTCCCTGACCTGGGTGAATGTTTAGCGGAAATTAATGCAGCAAGACAAGGCTGTGCATAATTGTCCATTATTTTCACACTAATCAGCAACTGATTTACGAGACAGAGAACAAAAAACAGGAAAGAGGCAGAAAAAGGAATGTTAGAATGGAACTACCCTCAACCCTGATGACCATATGATAATAAGTAGTTTAGAAAGCAGGCAGAAAAAAGTGGAAGATTGAATATGGATAAAATACTGCTTACTAAAGGAAATTTCTATGATACAGAAGGTAAAATATATGAGATGGAGGAAAAAACTAAGTAAGGCAAATTTGGAGTCTGGTGTTTGAGGTCTGGGAAGTAAGATTTGCAGTAAGATTTGCAGAAGCATATACCAATGTTGTGGGATGAATAGCGTGCTGACCAAGAGAATGCTTCATATTACTATATTTATTAGATTATATTATAAAACTATATGAGTATATCATCATATAAAGCAGAGACTGGCTAACTGACAAGGAGAAATAAATATATATTGGTACTTTCTATCATAGAGAACCAGTTTGGTGCAGTGGTTAAAGCACCAGGCTAGAAGCTGGAAAATTGTGAATTCTAGTCCCTTAGAATTAGAGCTCTGAGGGGTTCTTGCTGCTCTCTGAACTTGCTTGCTTTTATGCAGACATTTCATTAACCAAGCTAGGTAACGTCATCAGTGCAGTGGGTAATGAAACATCTGCAAGGAAACTAGTAAGCTCAAAGAGCACCAAGGAGCCTTCAGGTCAACCCTGAGCTACAAATATTCTCCTTTATTAATTAGAGCTCTGTCAAAGACTGACTCTGTCTAAAACATGTTGAATTTCTGCCCTTCCTTCCCAAAAGGTTTAATTAATATATTTTTTTAAATTCCATTTATATCCCGCCCTTCTCCGAAGACTCAGGGCGGCTTACAAGCTTAGCAGTAGCCTTCATTCTATGTATATGCCTGCTTATTAGGGTTTTCCACACACACACCCCAAGCGGCATTATTACAAAGTCAGCTTAATTGCCCCCAACAATCTGGGTCCTCATTTTACCTACCTCGGAAGGATGGAAGGCTGAGTCAACCTTGAGCCTGGTGGGATGCGAACCTGCACTAATTGCAGGCAGCTGGTGTTACTTAAGGAGGCATTAGCCCACTGCTCCACCAAGGCTCTTTGATTTTGATTTTGATATTGATTTTCAAGCTGCACAGAGTTCATAATCATCATTAAATTTATAAAAATCAATTTTAAACTTAATCATAATTACAGTGTAAATAAATTTATATGTCCAGAGGAAAGAATGGGGGAAATTAATGAGACTATTTAAATACTTTTTGTATATATATATATATATATATATATATATATATATATATATATATATATATATATATATATATATATATATATATATATATATATATATATATATATATATATATATATATATTCTTTTTCTTTCATTGCAATTTCAAATTTGGGAAGGGGAGGGGAGGGAAGGGAAGAGAAAGGAGACATTGAACTACAAATATTTATGTTCTTTGCCATTTCATTGGAAACTTGTTACTCTTCCTTTTCACTCCAACTCTTTTTATTTTTAGTCAGCTGAAAGAAGGAGTGTGAGCAAATACTCTTCCCCTCATACCATTACTGAAATGTTTTTACTGTTGCTTTATTTAGCTTTATCCATTTTCCTATTTCCAGGTAACATTTCAAAGGTGTGTGTTTTTTTCCTTTCAATAATTGTGAACAGCTTTCTCTTACATATTCTCCTACCCAGTAATCATACTTGTTCATGATTCACCATGTTCTTTTATGCCTTTCTTTCCATTACAAAAACTAGTATAACAAAATGTTTTTATCAAGTAGCTTATAGATATTCCACAGTTTGCATTTTTCTTCTCGTGATATATAGTCCCACTCATATGGTGTATTAGTCTCCTGTTGGCCAGAAACAAAATTTTGCAAGCATATACTGTAAATGAATTCAATTAGCTATCTTTCAACACTCTTTCCTACCCTAGAGACATAAGTTAAAGGGAAACTGTCTTTAGAATAGCGGAGGATGGAAAAGGCTTTCATATTTTATAGTTAAAATTAAAAAGTTCCCTTTCAAGCAAGTTCATGCAGCCAGCAATAATACAGTAATACAGTGTGAATCTTTCTGAGAAACAAAGAGAGATTTGCCCTTGATGTGTACTGCTGGCTAGGCAAGTCCATCTATCACAGATCACAGAGATTCAATAGTTAAATAGAAGAATAGAAGAAGACAAAGCAAACACCCTCATGTTGAAATAGTTTAAATACAATTGTTTTGATGCAAATACTTTGGAAATGTCATCTCCAGTCTGATTATGGCCTTCCATCACAATTATTTCATTCTATTATTTAAATACTGTATTCTATTTTCAGAACTGTAGCTTTATAAACAAGGAATAAAGAATATATCTTTTATTTATCTGTCATCGGTGCATCTAATTTTCACACTAAATATTGACCATTTACATATTAAACTGTCAATAATAATAACAATCCCTTCCATGGATACCCTCTTGTCATGGGGAAGATGTTTGTGATGCTCTGATGAGAGTGAATATATTCTACCATACGGGTCACCTATGCCAGACAGATCTTAGCAGAAGAGCAACACTAAATGAATCCATTCTGATATAGTGAATGGATATCTCTATATCCCTAACCCTATATCAGATTGGTCATTGCCCAGGTCAACAAAGGCCATGTCAGATGCTGAATAATAATAATAATAATAATAATAATAATAATAATAATAATAATAATAATAATAATAATAATAATAATAATAATAATAATAATAATAATAATAATAAGAAGAAGAAGAAGAAGAAGAAGAAGAAGAAGAAGAAGAAGAAGAAGAAGAAGAAGAAGAAGAAGAAGAAGAAGAAGAAGAAGAAGAAGAAGAAGAAGAAGAAGAAGAAGAAGAAGAAGAAGAAGAAGAAGAAGAAGAAGAAGTAGTTGGAAGGGACCTTGTAGGTCATCTAGTCCAACCCCCTGCTCTGGCAGGAAACCTTATACCCAGAAGTGGGATTCAAATATCAACTGGTTCTCTGTGTTCTCTATCGCTTCTGGAAATTCGTTCTGGGCCTCAGCAAAAAAAAAAAATATTAGCCACTGGTTCTGCCAAACTGGTGCGAACTGGCTGAATCCCATCAGTGCCTATACCATTTCAGACAAATGGCTGTCCAGTCTCTTCTTAAAAACTTCCAGTGTTGGAGCATTCACAGCTTCTGGAGGCAGGTTGTCCCACTGATTAATTGTTCTGTCAGGAAATTTCTCCTTAGTTCTAGGTTGCTTCTCTCTTTGATCAGTTTCCATCTGTTGCTTCTTGTCCTGCCTTCAGATACTTTGGAGAATAGCTTGACTCCCTCTTCTTTGTGGCAACCCTTGAGATATTGGAACACTACTGTCATGTCACCCCTCATCCTTCTCTTCATTAAACTAGACACACCCAATTCCAGCAACTGTTCCTTATATGTTTTAGCCTCCAGTCCCCTGATCAACTTTGTTGCTCTTCTCTGTACTCTTTCTAGAGTCTCAACATCTTTTTTACATTATGATGACCAAAACTGGATGCAGTATTCCAAATGTGACCTTACCAGGGCATTTTAAAATGGTATTAACACTAAGCAATAGGACTCAGGAACTATGGTTGGTCAATGACTTGAAGAACAACAACCACAGAAAAAATTCTACTGTATTTGAAAATTGTGCCATTATGACCTGCTTTTATAAACAAAAGCCAACAAAAGTGCAGCTACTTATAAATAATAATAATAATAACAGAACTAGTAGAGGTCAGAACTGAAGCAATCTATGAAATGAACCCTGACAAGAAGAATTAAAAGAGAAATATATGGAACATGCAGAATTACTAGTAGAAAAACAAAGATTGCAAGCATTGGAAGTACTGCCCCCAAAAGATCTGGCACCTATAAAGAAAGATGTTAACAACACCCTTGCAATTATTAAAATAACATCTATTGAACAGACCAATCAGCTTGCCTATAGCACAGCCACAACCACAATGTGGTTACAAAAGTACTGAGTATCAAAATTAGAAAATCAAAAACAAAATCTTATTCAATCCCAAAATGGAAAATCAGACTGGAGGCCAAGATAAAAAAAATTAAGATCAGATATAACGAGTAAGAGGAACCTTGGAGTCCTAGTGGATGATCACTTGACTATGAGCCATCAATGTGCAGCAACAGCCAAAAAAGCTAATACAATCCTGGGTTGTATAAACAGAAGCATAGAATCAAGATCACGTGAAGTATTAGTACTGCTTTATAAAACCCTAGTAAGACCACACCTGGAATACTGCAACCAATTTTGGCCGCCATACTACAAAAAAGATGTTGAGACCTTGAAAAAAACTCAAAGAAGAGCAACTGAGATGATCCAAGGCCTGGAGACTAAACATATATAGAATGGCTACAGGACTTGTGTTTGGCTAGTCTTAAAAAAAGAAAAAAATAGGGGAGACATGATAGCAATATTTGAGGGGCTGCCACAAAGAAGAGGGGGTCAAATTATTCTCCAAAGCACCAGAGGGCAGGACAAGAAACAATAGTTGGAAACTGATCAAAGAGAGAAGCAATCTGGAATTAAGGAGAAACTTCCTAACAGTGAGGACAATTAACCAGTGGAACAATTTGCCCTCAGAAATCATGGGTACTCCATCACTGAAGGTTTTTAAGAAGAGAGTGGGCAGCTACTTGTCTGCGATGGTATAGATTCTCCTGCTTGAGCAGGGGGCTGGAATAGAAGACCTCCAAGGTCCCTTCTGGCTCTAATCTATTCTATTCTACTCTATTCTATTATAGTTTAAAGTACATGAAAGAGCAAAAAAATGAAGAATGTATGGATCAAAACAATCTAATTAAAAATGGCTTAGTATCAGAAAAAATATATCACAAAGCAACAAGTAATAGGAAAAACTTAACCATATTACGCATGAATCATCCAATTTAAACAAAAGAGTAAAAAAAAGGAAGAACTAATGACAGGAAAAATGGTTAAAAATTAAGTGAAAAGGATTAAAAATTGGACCTCTCCTAAAAATGATCGATTGTGTGGCTCAAATATCTGACCAGTTTACATCCAATTATAGCTAAACAGTTTAATAACTTATTGCATAAAGAAGATATGAGCACCTGGCTAATAATTCAAAAAGACCCAACAAAATGGACAATTCTATATGCCAATAAAATGTTTGTCTACAATGTTTAAATTATTCACAGCATAATAGCAGACAACATCCAAGATTATTTAGAGGGGGGAAAAATAGCATCCTTCCAGCAGAACAGAAAAGAAATAAAAGGAAAAACAGAGAAGTACAAAAGACCTACTGTCAAAGAAGAGAAGATGGGCTGATTGTACAAAAGACAACCAAGAACAAGCACTAATGCAAGTTAAAAATTGGAACTTATTGTACAGGGGGGGAAAACCCGGAAATATTGAACATGTTCATGTAACAAAAAATATTGAACATGTCCACGTAGCAAAAGCACAAACAACATGTGAAAAAGAAAAGAATTACATGATCAATTTCTATAAAGATTGAAGGGAAAGGGGATAAAGTCTGACAATGCCTTACCACTGGAACATGAAAAAAAAAACAATAACTGAAGCCTTGATTTTGGTTACTTAAGACATTCCCCCATGTTTACGATTCTCTTGTATTGTTCTAAACTACAGAGTTTATATTTAGGTAGGAGCTCTCAAATCATGTGGAGCAGAGATATGTTAAGTATATATTAAGAGGTCAGGGTTTCAAAATGGGCTTTTACAGAATGGATTCAAAGTGCTTTATTAAACTCACTTCCTGCAGGCCAAGAAAAGAAGCCTTGCAGGCACAATGTTTCCCAAGTCTTACATGGCTTTTGATAGTACTTCTAAAATTGTGCATGTTCTCTGACAGCCAACATGTGCTTTCTCCAAAGAAGCAAGCCTCAGTCCAACATATTGTGAAATTTATCTTGAAATTGAACTTGATTGAAACATTTGTTTATTGCTTTCTTCAGGCAGAGGAGATTGTTATAAAAGAAATAAGATAAGTTATTGAATTTACTTATTTCTTTCTTTTAAATTAAAAAAAACACAGAAGCTGAATCATGTACCAAAACGCTGATCATGTTTTAAAATAATTATTTCACTTTGTAATCTACTGAACACGAAAGACACAAGTCATCCTGGAAAAAGGGATGCTCCAGTTTAGATTTCTGCACTGATCAGAAGGTTAAAGTCACTAACCTATGACCTAAGAAGTTACCAAGTCCAACTTTTCTACAGGATAGTACCTGGAATATACCTGGTAGGTGGGCTGAACATTTTCTACTTAAATATTTTCAACAAAGAGGAGTGCGCCATTTGATGAAACTCTGCAAAAACAGTTTCAATGGGAAAGAAATAAAAAAAAAATATTAATAAAGCCTCTCATGTATCCTTTGCAGAGCAAAGGGAAAGCAGCGGAATGTTTCATTCTCATAGTGTATTCTGCAGTTTACGGTATACCATGAAAAAAGTAGTTTCCAGCAGTTAAGTTACCCATCTTATGATCCTCATCACTTGCCTTTTGTACAACCTTTAAACCTTCAACATTTCACCCTCTAAGAGAATTCTGAGTTTGTTGGTTGGTTAATTGTTTTTGTTGTTGTTTTAATAAACAACAAAAACAAAACAAAAACAACCCTCACATGTACTGATATAAGTACTCTGAGAACTTTGCTTCAAGATTTGTATAATATATAGCTGACATATGACACCATTTCAAGCATTACAATTTTTCCAAATTTAGGGAACTGCCTTTTGTTTTCCATTTTAAAAACTTGTGTAGATTCCATATGTATGGTCTTCTGATTTATGTTGTGTGTGTGCACCACAGGCAAGCATTATGACACACACTCTATACCAGCTAAGTTGTGAATTCTTTATACAAAGCCTTTGCTCCTTCACCTTATGCTTGCAAGTGAACATTCCATCATCAGAGAAAGGGACCCATCCTACTAGTTTCCCTATGTCCCTTTCATTTCTAATGCTTCTATTGATGTCTGTTGATGTCACATTCTGTTTATATGTTTTCTTAAACTCTGAATTTTGATTCTGTTAAATCTTTGGTAGCTGTCAGTGCGTTTTTAGTTTTTTGTCAGTAAGCTCAATGCAGTCTGTTTCTTTGCAAGTTGAATTGTTACATTATCATTGTAACCATGGTGAATGTCACATGTTCAGCCATGTATTTTGTTTGGTTTTATATTTATTACTGTGTGCGCATGTCCAAAGCAAAAAGTTACTTTTTTTCCCTTTTCTTTGTGCTCTCTGGGAGATAGACATGCAGTTGTGAGTCTTTCTGTGTTTTTACAAATTTCTTTGTAATTAAAAGTTTAATAGTAGAATATATGCTTCGGGTTTTCTTTGTTTATCATGCATCAAATGAACCACGATTCATCGCCCTCTGTTAGGGTTTTATTTACTCTTCTGACATGGTAGCAGAGGATGGTTTGTTTATTTTTGATGCGTATAGGCTATTAGTCACTTAGTTAGTTCAGCGACTGAGGAACACAGTCCTTAATTAATGAAATATGCTGAAGGACGAAGAACAGACTCCATTTACTTCTGCCACGTGTCTTGGAGAAGAAGATTTAAGGTCAGTTACACCATCTTCTGATTTTACAGAAAGATTTCACACTCAAGGAGCTCATGCTGAATATGAGTGGTTCCGTGCCAGACCAGTGAAACATGGGCAGGATGTAATTTATTATTCTCCTCGTACCCCTGAATAAGCTCTGCCTGAGAAGGCTGTTCAAAGTTATTTTGAACGAATTGAGGTTTTTGAACAGAGGCTCCAACAGGCTAAAGCATATGCCTCAATGATTAAACAGCATGAGAGGGACTCTACTGTTATTCAAAGCCCAGATTCGGCCATATTGCCTTCTTCTTCCAAGCCAAAGCCACACCCACCAGTGGGTGTTATGTTAGACGAAGGGGAACAGAAAGTTCAAATGGCATACAAAGCTACAGTGATGCCTGAATCTAATGTTATAACACCATCTGCTGATGAATCTGTTTTACAAGATAGAAATGAAGTACTATATGGAATACAGGAGCAAATGCAAAAAATGCAATCTGCGTTTACACAGATGTCTATTCATCAATCATTGCTCCAAGCTGATGGTGCTAGAATTCCTATTAATACTGCTACTAATCAGGTTCCTGTCCCAGATAGAGCACAGCAACAGTCAGCCCAAGTGCAGTTATCACTGGGTTCTCAAATACAAAGGCCAGTGCCAACTGCAGGCTGACTCAAGTGCCAGCTCCTCCTCCTGGCCAGGGTGGAATTGTGGCTCAAATACAGCCACAGCCAGCACCGGGACCAGTGGCAGTCCCAATGAATCTGCCCCAATTCTTGGCACAGGCGCCACCAGTGCCTCCTGCAGGTCAAGTCCGAATTGCACAACCTGCACAGCCAGTACCTCAAATGCATGTTCCTCAACAGGCATCTCCTATTGTACCACTGGCTGGTGATTCAAAATTGAAGTGGTCAGGACAAAATTACAGGGCATGGGTCAGTGAAGGTACTCATTGCATGGTATTTAATTCTCCTAACCAGCCATGAACTCCTGATATATGGGACTTGAATAATAAAGCATGCACAACATTATTGATGTCAATGGACACTGAATTGCAGCTCATGTTTTCACAAGATACAACTGCTCAACAAATTTGGACTCAATTAGAAGCATGTTATCAGCCTACATCAACTGAGTCTACATGTTTGATTTTGTCCGAGTTCCATGGCTCTAGATTAAAACCTGGTGAACATATTGGAGAACACTTAACTAAAATGAAAGGAATAAGAAGAGAACTGGGTGAAAAAGGCTATCCTATTGATGACTTTCAAATGATCAGCATTATGATTAACTCATTGAACTATGAATGGAAAGATGCTATTACCAAGATTAATCAAGTGCCCATTGCTCAACGCACAGTGTATCATGTATGCAGAATTTTAACCGAAGAGGCACTTATGCAAGCTGCGCCAGATTTGAGAGGACCACCTGCATCAAGAGCTCCAGTGAGGCGTTCCTTCCGTGAAAGAGCCTACGTTCCAAGGATGCCAAGATGGTACATCTGCAATCGTGTGGGACATGCCACCCGGGATTGTCCCCAACGATTTCCAGCGCCCGCCACGTACCAGTCCAGAGGAACAGATTCCAGAGGAGGCAGAGGTAGAGGTGGACAACAGGGTCATGGTCCCAGGCATGATCCGCAAGCTCCACTTGCCACATTGGCTTTAACCAACAATCCACAACCTCAACCAGAGTGCAACAGACGACTTCTTTGGACTTTGGACAGTGGAGCAGCATTACATGTTACCTATAGAAAAGAGCTTTATACAGAGATACACGAGCCTGAACCTGAACTTCGTGAGCTTTACTCTTTTTCAAAATGTTCTGTTCAGGTCCTGGGAAAAGGAACTGTTTATCTTGAAGAGCTCGATGCATTCATTCCTGATGTTTATTATGTACCCTCAGCTAATAGTAATTTGCTTAGTCAGAGTCACTTGTCTAGGGTATCAAAATTCCAGGTTCATCATCTTGAAAAAGCAAGTTATGTAGTTAAAGACGGAGATATTGTTGCTGAAACCATGTTGATTGGTGGTGTTTATTACATAAAGCCAAAGTCTAAGCAGCAAGAGCAGGCAAGTATATAAGATCCAAAAAGGGAAAGTGCAGGCCCAGTGAGAGATGTCCCAGTGAGAGATCCTGTTGCCATTTCAAAGGCTCCTAAACCTAACAGGAAGTCAAATAAGACACAGGTTGCTCACGGCAAGCCTGAGGTTCCTAATAAACATGTTAAAGTTGAGAATTCACTAACAGGTAAACCTTTGCATTACAGGTGTATTCATAAGTGGCATAAAAGATTGGGTCATGCCAGTTTTGGTGTTCTGAAGAAGATGCCAGAGTTCGCAAGAGGTTTGGATCTAAAGGGGTGTAAGGTGTTCTTGTATTGTGCTGTCTGCAAAAAATCTAAATCCAAAGCAGCAGCAATTCCAAAGCGCGCTACACACCTGTCAACACACATTTTTGATTTGGTACACACTGACATAGTGGGTCCTTTTACACCAGCAATTGGTGGTAAAAGATATTTCTTGACAATTGTTGACAGTTACTCTAGATATGGATATGTATTTCCTATGAGAGAAAAATCTGAGACCTTTCAGATCTTTAAAAACTTTACCGCTCTTGTATATACCCAACATGAAGTCAGTATTGCCAGAATTCAGAGTGATTGCGGTGCTGAATTCATGTCTCAGCGTTTTCAAGACTGGATGCGTAAGAATGGCATACTACATCAGACCTCAGCTTCTTACACTCCAGCTGAGAATGGAGTGGCAGAATGCAGAAACAGGGTTCTGCAAACAATGATGCGTTGCCTACTTGAAGATGCTAACCTCAGTCTCCCATACTGAGGTGAGGCTATTAAATATGCTAATCATATCATCAACCGTACTTGGAGTAGTGTAATAAATCAGACCCCTTATTTCATGTTCTATGGACACAAGCCTGATCTCATGCATCTCCATATTTTTGGTTCCTACGCTATGGTCAATATTCCTTTAGCTCAAAGAAAGACAGGGGGTCCTGCAGCAAAAAGAATGAGATTTATGGGTATTGATGATAATTCAAAATGGAGCAAATACATTGACAGTTCTCATGTAATAGTGATTTCACAATCCGCTACTTTTGAGGAAGATGCTGACTGGTCATTCATTCTAACGATCCTGGAGTTTATTTTCCTAGAGATGCTGCTGCTAATGCCATGCAGCCTGATGATCAAGATTCACAGGCAAATGCTCCTTCCACGAGTTCTTCTCAACCTACTGTTCCGTCTTCGCAAGCTGCTGATGCTGCCACTGGCGACGATGGTGAAGACGAGGATGAAATGGAAGAAGAATGGACGGTTGTTCTGAGACATTCCAACAGGACCACAAAGGGAATCCCTCCAAAACGGTATTCGTGGCAAGTAACGAAAACACCTTTACCTTTGATTTGTAATGTTACACTTCCTCCTGAGAAGTTCACACAAATCAAACATCTTCCTGAATCAGAGCAAGATAAATGGTATGAGGCAATGCAGGCTGAAATGGACAGTCTAAAGAAACTTCAAGTGTTTACGCCTGCAAGCCCTCCAGCAAACAAGAAAGTTATTGGCACTCGATGGGTCTACAGAATTAAAAAGAAGCCAAATGGTGAGTTGTTGTATAAGGCCAGATTTGTAGCCCAGGGTTTTCTCTCAACGTTATCCTGAGGACTATACAAATACTTACTCACCCACAGTGCAGAGTGAGAGTGGGAAAATCGCCTTAGCCACTGCTACTATCCTTGGTTTAGAGGTTTTCCAATTTGATGTTGAAACGGCTTATCTACACGCTGATCTAGATGAAGAAATTTATGTGAAAGGTCCTCCAGGTTTCCAAGAACAGGAAGGGGATACTTGGTTTCTACACAAAAGTCTTTATGGTCTGAAACAGTCTGGTTTAATGTGGTACTTATGTCTTTCTGACAAACTAAATTCAATGAGCTTTATTAAGTCCGAAACAGACGAATGTGTGTTTACTAAAAGATTTGATAATAGGTATGAGATAATTCTTGTTTATGTTGATGATATTGTTTATATTGGTCCAAACAAGCAGATGACTGAGTTTTTTGCTAAAGCTTTACAAAAGTTTTTCACATTGAAGTCTTTAGGAAATATTAACACTTATTTGGGTGTTCAAGTTGTCAAAACTCAGAAGGGGTTTGGTCTCACACAAGAAGATAAAATTGAACAACTATTGCATCACTGCAACATGGAGGATGCTAAAACAGTGAGTATGCCCATGCAAACTAATTTTCACAACTTGGCACATGAACCAAGTCCTGAGTTCGAAGATCAAACACTTTATCGCTCAGTCATTGGATCGCTGCTGTATATTAGTAGTTGGACTAGACCCGACATTGCACTTAGTGTTAATCTCTTATCACGACATGTAGGCAAGGCGAAACAGTTTCATTGGACATGTGTTAAAAAATTATTGAGATACTTAAAGCACACTAAAAACATGAAGTTATTATTAGAACCAACACATACTGACTATGCAGAGTTATGTTGTTATGCAGATTCCAATTGGGCGAGCCATAAGAAATCACGTAAAAGTACTTCAGGTTATATGCTGTTTTTAAATGGATGTCCTGTTTACTGGCATGTGCGTAAACAGAATTTTGTTTCTTGTTCATCTACTGAAGCTGAATATGCTTGTGTGTCAGATGCATGTAATTCTCTAACGTGGTTTGATGCTTTAGTCACAGATATCTGGACACATCCGATTCGACCGATCACTGTGATGGAAGACAACGAATCTGTGGTTTATATATCTAAAACACGATTTACAGGGTCTAGGTCTAGACACATTGACATCCGTTATCAAAATATAAGACAAGTAGTCAAACAAGGTTTTGTTAAATTACAGTATGTGCCTACACATGATCAGATTGCTGATATGCTGAACAAGCCACTTCCTGCACCCCAGCACGAGTATCTGCACAAGAAAATGTCTTATGTGAGTTTTGCCTTACTGACAAAATAAGGGGATGTCACTGCGTTTTTAGTTTTTTGTCAGTAAGCTCGATGCAGTCTGTTTCTTTGAAAGTTGAATTGTTATCTTATCATTGTAACCATGGTGAATGTCACATGTTCAGCCATGTATTTTGTTTGGTTTTATATTTAATACTGTGTGCGCATGTCCAAAGCAAAAAGTTACTTTTTTTCCCTTTCCTTTGTGCTCTCTGGGAGATAGACATGCAGTTGTGAGTCTTTCTGTGTTTTTACAAGTTTCTTTGTAATTAAAAGGTTAATAGTAGAATATATGCTTTGGGTTTTCTTTGTTTATCATGCATCAAATGAACCACGATTCATCGCCCTCTGATAGGGTTTTATTTACTCTTCTGACCATAGCAGCATCTCTCTTTCTTTGCAAGATCTCCCATTCTGATTTTCTTGAAGGCTTCATGTTGTCTACTAAGCAGCTCCTTTTTCTTTTCTTAAGATCCACTTTCTTTTAGTTCCTCCCACTTATCTTTAAGTTGTGAGGATTCAATTTCCTCTACTTCTGACTTTTTCCATTTACCAATATAGGCATCCATATTTTGGATTAAAAAAAAATAGAAGACCTCCAATGTCCCTTCCAACTCTGTTGTTCTGTATTAAGTTTTTAGTGTTTCATGATAAATAAGTATGTAGTAGCATCTGGGGAAGGGGAACCAGGAGAGGCAAATAATGAAAAGAGCATTGTGCTGATGTGAAGTAAGCTATTCCTCTTTTGAATGCACATGCAGGGGTGGAGCTTGTGTTACAGTGGTATTACACTTTTTTCAACACCTGGCAAAGTGGTGGATCTTGATGTTACCATATTGCACTAAATGTTATTCCAATGTTACTGCAGCCTTCTGGGTTATATAACCAGATAGAAACCTACATCTGGTGATGCCCCTGGTTGAACTGTTTTTCCCACTTAGGGCAAGTTGAATCACAAAGTAAATCTTTTCATTCACCCTACCTCTTTTTTCTAGTTTATTTGCTTTCACTTTAGCTTCTTCTCTCCCTGGAGTCTAGCTTCTTACAATTTTCTTTTCAGTTAAATGGCTACTTGTCAACTTCATTTATGTATGTTTTTCCCAATCCCACTGCCCACTTGTTAAACAGCTAAAAATACCAACACCAAGTCCAGTGGTTCTTATCTGGATCAGAACTAGTGGAAAACAAAATATTAAAAACCTTTCCTCCCAATCCTTCACTCAAATCCCAAGCTGTATCAACCCCTCCTTTGTGTTTGCCATGTATTTAATATGCAGAAATTATGAAATGGTATAACTTTTTTTTATCTTGGAATTCGAAAGTGTTTTCTTTCTCCCTAGTAAGATAGGTGAGGTCTCATGGGGACAAGAGATGAAATAGTCATTGCAATGTTGCAGTGCAAAATCTGAGGCTCTGTGGTATCCGAAGCAGAACATCCAGATTCAGGCAAAGTTTCGTTCCATACAACATAAACCTTGTGAACTCTCAAGCTTCCTCCTTCTGTTATATATGCAAGATGGACAGTATTTAATATTCATATGTTATGTATATGTAGGGGTGTAGGTCTATACATGCATTGTATATAGTATGTATATGTTGTATATAGTATGTTTAGGTGTGTGTCATGTATGTGTTCACTTTGAGACTGGGCAACTAAATTTCATTTTTGATGTGTGTCATTGTGCTCACAGTAAAAAAAAATGACAATTAAGGTTATCTTATCTTATCATTTATGTATTTAGCTATGTCATTATACAGGTGGTACAACAGTTTATTTAGTGACCATTCAAAGTTATAATGCCAATGAAAAAAGTGAGTTGACCATTTTTCATACTTACAACCCTTGCAACACCCCATGGTCATGTGATCAAAATTCAGATGCTTGGCAACTGACTCATATTCATGACAACTGCAGTGTCCCGGGGTCAAGTGATTCCCTTTTGCAATCTTCTGACAAGCGAAATCCAGGGGAAAGATAGATTCACTTAACAACCATGTTACTAACTCAACAACTGCAGTGATTCATTTAACAACTGTGGCAACAAAGGTTGTAAAATGGGGCAAAACTCACTTAACAAATGTCTCACATAGTAGCAGAAATTTTGAGCTCAACTGTGGTCGTAAGTTAAGGACTACCTGTAGAAGTATGAGTGGGCAGAGCACATACTGTATCATGATTTATAATGCAAGTTTCTTCATTATGAATTCACTGTGATTAGATACAGATCCTATGGATTAAAATCCAACTTTCACTTAAAATAATATGTTATATGATTATTGCATGTTGATTTTTAACACATCCATGATAAGAATATCCATTTTCTCACCATTAGTTGCATGATTGGACTACAAAAGCACATTTATTTATTTGATTTTTATCCTACCTTTATTTTTAATATATAATTGAAGGCAGCAAACATACATAAATTAAATAACTATAAATATAAATTTAGTGCTTTTAAAAGTGTATGTTAACATTTATGGAAAGTAATGTAGGTAGAGGAAGAAACGCTCCTTCTGTGCATTTTTAGAAGTAATCATGGCTTTTAAAATGTATACCATTTAAATTTATCCATCTGGAACATCAAACATTTCCATAAGAGTAGTACATGACTCTCTTACAACATTGTCTGCAGAACAGTAGACCTCTCATAAGCGGTTAGAATGGACTTTTATGAGATCTTCATGCCTAGAAGAAAAGTGAATCTGTCATTTTCCAAGCATCTGCATTATTGCCTTTTGCTTCCTGATATGGTACTGTATTAATAAAAAAAAGTTCAGGCTAAAAATTCAGCTCCAATCTCAAAATAATTTTCTTCTTGTCAGAATTATTGCCCAACTGCTCGTTTTATTGCTTACGACCAAACATTAGCACATTATGAAACCAGCTTATTTGCTGCAAAACCTACATAAATAAGCCAAAACTGCTGCTTTTATGCTAAGGATGGTGTTATTATATGTCAGTCACACTAATGATAAATCGGCACACTCATTGGCAATAAAACTGGTGTTCTGATAATATATGGCTATTTCTCTTATACTGTCATTGCTTGTCTGTCAGGTTTAAGAGTATGAGAGTTGAGAACGAAGGAATGTTGTCACTTTACATGAATGGAACGGAAAAAGATTCCGACATTGATTCCATTAGAACCTTTATTGAATGACAGATTCTTAATGCCCAGAAAGAGGAATGATATAGCTCCGTAGGCTACGCTGCTTCAGAATTCCATAATCATATTTAAATGATACATTGCATTATACATGCAGTATCAACTAACCTTTAGAGGGTTTTTTCATTTAATAAAAATATGGATCCATAAAGAGAGAAGCCTTTACATGCTGGAGGTCTAGTTTTCTTTTGCAATGGCTTAGGTGTGGATCTCTCTTTCAGCCACACTACATCCTAATAAAAATTAGGAATTAGTACTATGAGTACTAGCCATGAAACCAGTTATTATTTCTTAAATTTTAAAGGTAAATTGGGAGAAGAAATTCTGAAATGATAAGAATGGGGAGAAGGTTTAAACAAACTTAATGTCTATTTAAATTATCCTGGACTTAAATAAGAACGCATGGTTCATTAACAGTGAAAATAATGTACTCTATAATTCAACTTTAAATAGTGGGAAATCACATCCTCCTAAATCATGCTGCCCTGTAGCATGCCCAATACCATACTGCCAGAATGGGTTTGCACATTAATGTGCAATATTCCAAGAGTCATGAGTGCTATTTCCTTCAGCTGAAATCCCAGCCCTACCCAACATCATCTACTACATAAAAAACCTCCTGTAATTGGAATGCACAATCCTATGTGGCGTTGTCTTTTCTGGCCCATTGAGCTCCTGAAATACATATTGCAGATGTACGTAGGATTCAAAACAGAAGCAGAGTAAGTCAGCGATTCTGAGTGCATTAAAAAGTGCTCTGAATTACCCCCTAATGAGCTTGGTTTAGATCAAGTGGGAGCCATGATGGAGCGCAGTTCTTGTAATGCATGGCATTCACAGTCATTGCTATTGTGGGATGAATCAGCCTGTCAAATAGAGGAGTAGGCCTTCACAGGCTTTGACCTTACAACTCAGGAGATAGACGGTCTCAGATATCTGGAGATGAAACTCAGAAAGAGGAGGTCATGTTGCAGGATGAGCCTGCAGATCAGGAGCAGTAAGATAATCAGCCATCTGCTGCAGAACAATAGCAGTAGACTAAGCCACTTTAGACCTCTGACTTAGAGCCTGAAGAGGAAAAGATTATCAGCCCTTTTATAGACTGAAAGAAGAAGTAAATAGAACAGAGATGTTTAATGAGGACCCTTGAAATAAAGAGGCTTGTCTCAGCAAAATTGGCATACCTGAGTCAACGCTATAAGGTGGGTGGGCAGCTGTTTTGTTGGCTAGCAACTTTCTAACCTGCACTGTGATATCTGAATATCAGTAATATTTTTCCATACATGTGTGCTGCTTCTCATTTCATGGCTGACCTCTGGATTAGTACAAGACTAAACTGAGTTTTGATTCATAGATCTTGGATTTGGCTGCCTGGGGCTTCAGTTTCTGAAATATGTTCTTTATGACCTCTGCTATGCCTATACCTCAGTGAGATTTACAGCTGACATAAATATCTGTATCTGTCTTTGATCTCTGCACTTGTAATTGCTGGCAGTGATTACAAGTGATTAAGAAAAACCCTAAATAAATAAATTTGCCCTGATAGCTCCAGATGGTAGAAAATGATCAATAATCGCTCCATGACCTATTGGCAAATCATTAAACTTCAGGTTCAAGGTACTTCCCCCAGCCAGGCAAGTATTCAATAAGCTTTAAACTACAGGTAGACAAAAACTCTGTCAGAGTCCTCTGGAAATTCAGTAAGAGTTTTTTTCTGAAACAGGTATTTAGTTTTCAATATTATACAACAATTGCAGTGCCTATTTGGTCCAAAATGTGTCATCCCTCCAGTATGGTTTATAAATGAAAATAGTTTCAATAAATTTAAAACAACCTAGGAAAATGGCAAGTCAAGAACTACACAAAAACACTGTGCTAGGAAAAAAAAACACCTAAAGCTGACATTTTAACTACAGAAAATCAGATTGTAATTTTAAAATATTTTCATCATCTTGTTGCTAATTTTATGCTAATCTTTGAGTGCTCAGCTTCTGTGATCCTCAACTATAAAATATGGTTGTTATTAAGCCTGCATTTCACAAGAACTCTATGCAGCTCTCTTTGATAATATGGGGTCAGACTTCCTAATCTTCTCCATCATCCCCCTTCTGAATTGAAAGTGATGGATGCTCATTCAGCCTGAAACTGAAAATGTTTGTTGTTTTTTTTCCCTTTCTCATATGCTGGTCCTAACTTCGGGTAGGCAGCTGAGGAAAAGACAGGGAAATCAACTCTCTGTCTTCCATGATTACTTCAGTCTCTGAAAAACAGCGAGTGTCAGAGCAACTTCAGGACCAATTGTTTGAAAAATCTGTAGTATTTCCTACAAACTTGTTAAAGTACAGCTTTTCACATGATTGGTTCCAAAGGAATGCAGTTGTTTAGTGTCTTCTGTTGGCAGGTAAAAATCAGAAAAGAATAGCAGAATGTCTTAGTAAGCTGTTTAGGCATTTCATCAAATAAGTCCTGCTTCCTCAGTATGGCATATCTTCAGCCCCCAAGTTGAGTCAATCAAATGTCAGTTCAGCAGTGTATCAGCCTCAGCACAGTTGTAGCCCTATAGAATTAACAAAGATGACACAACTCAGAAATCTTTGGGGACAAATGTGGCCTTAGTTTTCATCTGAATGTAACTTTTAAAACATGCAAATTAAAAAAAAGCTGGCACATTTCTTCTATCAGAGCTTCCAGGAAAGGAGAAGGGCCACCAAAAATGCAAATGCAGACCTGGTTTTTAAATTGCCTTTTGTCGCCTGCTGCAAAGAGTGAATAAAATCTGGTAATTATGTTATATTGATAGGCACACTCCAATAGCAATAGTTATTTTCAGAAGGTTAATTATTTACATAACCTCTCTCTCTCCAGCTCATCATACCCTAACTCTGCAATGAAAATAGCATTATCTTGGCTTGTTTTTCCAATGCAGAAAGATTACTCCCCTACTCAAGGTCTGGTAGAATAGCTAAAAAGTTTCATTTATGAATCTCATTCTGAATATCTGTCTATTGTGACTATTGCATTGTGCATGTTTAAAATTTTTAACAGTAGATTTCTAAAAGTGACATTTACATAAAAGTACCAAACATACATTATACCCTCTTTTCCTACATTAAGCCTAGTTTAAACATCTGAAGAGACAATAGAACTAGAAATGCATACAAATGTTCTGTCTCTCACTACTTCAGTTAGTTTTGGGGACCCAAAGCAACATTTCTTGCATAAAAGACCAGAAACAATGTCTTTTCAGAATGTTTTATATGCTTAGTTTGCCACCATTTCCATTCTTTTTCACTTTTTATGGATGCATAAAAAATTGGAATAATTCTTAAAGTGCTGTCAACACAGATATAGCAATGATGTGAGGAGAAATTCTAAAACCCTTCAGAAATTTACCAAGATAAATCAGAAGCAAATTTAAATGGGCTTTAGTGATCAAGGGCTGCTAAAGCACAAAAGTTCACTCTTCCAGAAAAGCACATAACCCAGGGAGGATCTATGCAAAGATCAGCTAAATAACAACTCCACTTCCTGAGTCATTGAAGCACAGTCAATTAATGGGGGGAAGGCAAATACACCCTTTATATTTACCCAATATTTAAAACAAGCAATACTATACACATAGTCCTCGACTTACAACAGTTCATTTAGTGACTGTTCAAAGTTACTACAGCACTGAATAAAATGGCTTATGACTGTTTTTCACTGTTACAACCTTTGCAGCATCCCCATGGTCATGTGATCAAAATTCAGATGCTTGGCAACTAGTTCACATTTATGATGGATGCTGTGTCCTGGAGTATTTTGTGATCTTCCCCAAAAGCAAAGTTAATGAGGAAGCCAGACTCACAACAACCGGGTTACTAACTTAACAACTTCAGTGATTCACTTAACAACTGTGGCAAGAAATGTTGTAAAATGGGGGCAAAACTCACTTAACAAATGTCTCACTTAACAACATAATTGTTGGGCACAACTGTGGTCATACGTCAAGGACTATCCCTGTACTGAGTTCTCTTTTCCAATTCCTTGGACATCTCTTCTATGCAATAAAAAAAGTTCTTCTAGCGACTTTTACTTAGAGAACATTTTTGAGCTAACGTTGCATTACAAAGAAAGAGATTTTCTTCTTTCTTGTACTTTTCGCTATCACCAAAATTGCTCTGTTTCCTAATCTTAAAAAATAAAGGGGGGGATGGCAGAACCTCTCACAACATCTTCCCCTGAGGTTTGTTGAATGAAGAGAAATAATAGTAATAAAAGCTGCAGAATACTAAAGGGATGATACAAAACACTAAAATACATCCCTCAACCTCTTTGTACTGAAAATGAAGATGGTATAAGAACCGAAGATGCCTTCCATTTGGATTCCTTTTCTGCAAACCAGGTTTCTGCTTTCCTCTTTGGCAAAAAGAAAACAAAACAAAAATGCTTTCCATTAAAGTGAATGAGAATGGATGAGAAAAAAAGTATATTTTCAGCACAATGCTTAAAATAAAACATTATTTTGGATTTGTTGAAATCACTATTGTTGATTTGAGGGTGAAAATGCAAGCTATTATTGTGGTCTGTGTGCAATAGAGGCTGTATTCTCCTTCACCCTCTTCTACTGAAGTGGAATTAACCACCATAGTCCTTAGTGTTATCTGTTTTTCTAATGCTATTGGAAGATTCACCCTGCAGAGGTCAATTCTATCTTCATAAACAGTTTTAGCTGTAAACCTGTCCAGATAGTAATTTCCCTTGCCATCAATCTGTATTTAGTTATAGCTTGTTTTAGTTTGTAGTTTGATTATAATCAAATATTCTTTAATTCAGGGTTATGATTCACTAATTATATCTAGGGATGCTGCAAATATTCATGATGTCCTATTCTTAATAAGAAAGCTTGTCCATAATAAATGTATTGGTTTTAAGTGCCTTGGGATTTTCAGTGTTCCTGCAGCAACAAACTTTCATGGCTACCAGTTTGAAGCTGTGAATTTATTGATATTCATAATTGTCATAAGCAAAGAGGTGGTTGGGGGGAGTATATATAAATATGTACATTATACATATATGTATCAAATTCTGTTCTTTTATTTATTTAAAACATATATATAGCCATCTTATATTGCACTCTGGGTAGATAGATTTCAAACATCACTAATAAAACCAAATAATATATATACCTACTAAAACCATAAATATTGAAAACATGGCACCAAAGTGAAGTTTTCTCATGCAGTTCCTCATTAAATCCTTTCTTTTACCTCACCCTATCTCTTCACTTAGGTAAAAAGCCAAGTCTTAACTGCTTGATGTAGAACAGGCATGTCAAACTACCAGCCCATGGGCCAGATGAATCACAACAAAACCGTGCCCACCCCATGGCCGGCAATGGGGAAAAAGTTGCAATACATCACACAATGTCACGTGACCTCGTGAGTTTGACATGCCTGATGTAGAATATTTCTTTGGATGTCCCTGCTATTTTGTTTAAAGGAGAAATATAGGTCCTAGCTAAGTAAAGCACAGATTGCAACTGTTGCAACCCTTACCCTAACCCTAACACTACCCTTTAGATTATCTGGACTGGTAGTTTAAAATGTCCATTAAACATATCAGAAGAATCATGGTGACAATCTACTTCATTACACTGTGCCTATAGATGAAAGGAAGCTCAAAAGCAGGATTCAGTAAAATAGTACAGTCTCACGGGCGTTCTTGAGTAACTGGATGTATTCCTTTCATAACTGATAGTATTATGTTCTAGGAATTTGTCCAATCTCTTTTTGAAATTGTCCCTGAGGATGTCTATCACTTTACATATGAAAGTATGAAGTATAAGAGCTAATACTAGTTTTAAATCTGTAATTTATCTGCCATCATTTGACATCATTGGATGAACCTAAGTGTTTGTATTGTAAGAAAAGGAGAATCATTTTTCTCTGTGCACTTTCTCCTTAACACCTGTGATTTTATATAAAGTAAACATCTCATGTTCCACTTGCTCACATTTTTAAGGTGAAATACTGTCAAATCTTGTAAACTTTTCACATAAAATTGTAGTAAAATTTCAATCATTCTGATTGTTTTTATCTATTCTTTCCAATTTAAAATATATTTTTGGAATGTCTATAATTTTAGCTATCACTAGAGGAATCCACAAGTACTTTTTCCAGTGATGAAAATATCTACATATAAAATTTAATATATCTCCCAAAACACTGAAAGGAAACCAAAAGACATAAAACAAGCATTTAAAAATGTAGTGAAAAGAGCCATTTACTTTCATCATGTTCAATTACTATGACTTCCTTAAGAGTGTGAAGCTGCTCTAAAACATATTATTCAACCAAAGACAAATTCTTCATTTCATCCAGAAGAACAGCAAAATGTATCTTATTTAGTTTGAAATTCCATTTGAAGTTATTTCACAAAGCAAAAGAGCACCTGGTGCTTTCCCAACATTAAATCCTTCTTTGAAGCAGCCCCTAAAAGCATTTAGGCATGTGCAGAAAACAATTCTGTGAAAACTGCTGCTGAAAAGAAACAATTTACCATCTGAGGCATCCAAGTGGAACACTTCACTTTTCTGCAATTTATTCTGACTGGAGCAGTTCTGCGGTGCAAATTGGTGCTATTTTGCATAGCCTAATAATTGATGATGATGATGATGATGGAGATAGATGATATAGAGAAAGAAAGAAAGAAAGAAAGAAAGAAAGAAAGAAAGAAAGAAAGAAAGAAAGAAAGAAAGAAAGAAAGAAAGAAAGAAAGAAAGAAAGAAAGAAAGAAAGAAAGAAAGATGTAGATGATAACTGTATCTTAAACATAAGCAGTATCTTTTTTATTTTCAAAGATAAAATAGTCTTATTTAGTGCCTCCTTTATCTAGGTTTAACTAAAGATCTTTGGCAGAGATTTCACATTGAAAAGTGGAATATTTGCCACATGTACCACACTGAACACAGTGAGAATAGTTTACTTACTTCTTAGAAAAAGTTAGAATACAAATTGTTTTCTATTATACAGGGGAAGGAAGAATGAGAGTGTGAATGGGAGAGTGAGAATAAGGGTGTGTGTATCTGTGTGACAGAGAAACAGAGTTATTTATTCATGGTATGTTTAGCCAATCTCTTAGAAGAGATACTTGGAGAACGGCAAGTATTGTTATGGACCTGGAAACAAGCAGAACAGAGAAATATAGGAAAAGCCATTTTCCCATCCTGCTTTGGAGGGAATGAAGCTCAGAAAATCATAAAAAGAAAAAAAAGAAAATCAAATATCAAAATCAGCTGGCAGCTCAAAATATTTTTAAAGATCCTTTGTACTACTATTTCTCCCTACAAGGGGAAAAATACTTTTGCTCAAGACAACCAACAATACCTGTTTCATTTCCACAAAGATCTCAATTCATCTCTCACTTTTTCTCTCTACCCAATTTCTTAGAAGGAAAAAAATAAATAAGGGAACTAAATACAGGCAATAAAAAGGCATTAAAAAAGTTATTACATAGGCTTACCTACCCCAGGTATATTGAAGCTAGGGAAACATGAGGACTGCATTTGTGTAGACAAGTAGGAATCTGAAGAAACATGCAGCATATTGACTTTGTATAGTCCCTGCATCCTATTTTACTGTCTGATTCCTGGAAACAATCTTAAACCTGGGTTATCACAAATTACTTTTAACCACACAGTCATATCAGTGCCTAGCTAAGGGGAAAAGCTCATGCTTTACATACAAAAAGGTCCTTAGCATGATGTTGGCCACCTGCCAGGATTATGAGGAACATCTGAAACTTAGAGCAAGGTTGCTGGACACTGCAAACCTACTTCCCTCTGGGCCAGCTCCAGACATATGGAATTCTTCATATAGGAACAACTATAGCATTATTAAACCTGAAGTGAATTATACTATATCAATGAATAGTCTGGCCTATTGTAAGGTAGCTTTGAGATTTTTATGATCTTTCTCTGCATTATGTAATCTATTTTCTCTCTGTGCATTGCCTTTTATTTAAATAGCGAAAGGAGGAAGTGTGAAATAAAAAAAAATGTTTTCTACCAAATATATGTTCCAAAACAGAAATATTGAGAAACTAAATACTACTTACTTAGGTAAAGATACCCACAGGTTTTTCAAAATATGGCTGGTTCAGAATGATCTCCAGAAGCTAATGCAGGTAGCTTTATTGTCCCATCCCAAATTTGGGGAAAGGTATGTGAGACAATGGGAGACATTAATACATTCTTCAGTTTCTCCCATGAAAATCCTTCAAGCCTTCTGCGTTTGTAAAAGCTGTTCCTTTTTATTGATTTCCCCCAGTCAACAAAAAGGACAAATGGTGTGATTCCTAAAAATATATACAAAGAGGAAACTAGAGTAACAAAATTGTTTATTATGTGGCAGCATAAGGAATGAATGTAAAAAGATCTCTGTTCAAGCATAACTGCATTCCCGATTGAACAGCTATGGTGAATCTAGGGATGAAATGAAAAAATAATTGACTATGATTGTTGTTGGACAACCACAGGTTACTGCTGATTTGCCAGGCTGACAGTAGCATTTGGGTTTTTATGTGTTTTATAGACAAGCACGCTCCCATACACACATGGAAATCCCACACTCAGACATCCATCTATTCACATATACAGCATTCAGATACCAAAATGGTTACAGATTCAACCATATCACAGTATCTGAGTTTGAGGCCTGGAGCAAAAGAGATCCAGATTATATGTTGCATGTACTGTATGTGTGTGTGTATATATATATATATATATATATATATATATATATATATATATATATATATATATATATATATATATATATATATATATATATATATATATATATATATATATATATATATATATATATATATATATATATATATATATATATATATATATATATATATATATATATATATATATATATATATATATATATATATATATATCCCCTTCATGGATTACTGCCTTGTCGTGGCGAAGGGGCTTGCGTAATTCAATGAAGCTATGAGCTATGCCGTGCAGGGCCACCCAAGACGGACAGGTCATAGCCGAGATCTCTGACAAAACGTGATCCACTGGAGAAGGAAATGGCAACCCACTCCAGTATCTTTGCCATGAAAACCCTATGGACAGTACCAAAAGGCAAAACGATATGACGCTGGAAGATGAGCCCCTCAGGTCGGAAGGCATCCAATATGCTACTGGGGAAGAGCAGAGGGCTAGTACTAGTAGCGCCAGAAAGAATGAAGCGACTGGGCCAAAGCCGAAAGGACGCTCAGCTGTGGATATGTCTGGTGGTGAAAGGAAAGTCCGATGCTGTAAAGATTTTTTCTCCATAGGAACCTGGAATGTAAGATCCATGAATCAAGGAAAGCTGGACGTGGTCAAACAAGAGATGACAAGACTGAACATCGACATCTTAGGTATCAGCGAACTAAAATGGACAGGAATGGGTGAATTTAATTCAGATGACCATCAGGTATACTACTGCGGGCAAGAATCCCTCAGAAGAAATGGAGTAGCCTTCATAGTCAATAAAAGAGTAGGAAAAGCAATACTGGGATACAATCCTCAAAATGACAGAATGATCTCAGTTCGAATCCAAGGCAAACCATTCAATATCACAGTAGTCCAAGTCTATGCCCCAACCACCAGTGCTGAAGAGGATGAAATTGACCAGTTCTATGAAGCCCTACAGCACCTTATAGAACTAACACCAAAAAATGATGTCCTTATCATCATGGGGGATTGGAATGCTAAAGTAGGAAGCCAAAAGATAACTGGAATAACAGGCAAGTTTGGCCTTGGAGTACAAAATGAAGCAGGGCACAGGCTGATAGAATTTTGTCAAGAGAATACGATGGTCATAGCAAACACTCTTTTCCAACAACCCAAGAGACGGCTCTACACATGGACATCACCAGACGGTCAACACAGAAATCAGATTGACTATATGCTCTGCAGCCAAAGATGGAGAAGCTCTATACAGTCAGTAAAAACAAGACCAGGAGCTGACTGTGGCTCAGATCATGAGCTTCTCCTTGCAAAGTTTAAGCTTAAACTGAAGAAAGTAGGGAAAAGCACTAGGCCACTCAGGTATGAATTAAATCATATCCCTGTTGAATATACAGTAGAGGTGACAAATAGATTTAAGGAATTAGATCTGATAGACAGAGTGCCTGAAGAACTATGGACAGAGGTTCGCGACATTGTACAACAGGTAGCAACCAAAACCATCCCAAAGAAAAAGAAATGCAAGAAAGCAAAATGGCTGTCTGAGGAAGCTTTGCAAATAGCTGAGGAAAGGAGGGAAGCAAAAGGCAAGGGAGAAAAACATAGATATGCCCAATTGAATGCAGAATTCCAGAGAATAGCTAGAAGAGATAAGAATGCCTTCTTAAATGAACAGTGCAAAGAAATAGAAGAAAACAATAGAATAGGGAGGACCAGAGATCTTTTCAAGAAAATTGGAGAGATGAAGGGAACGTTTAATGCAAAAATGGGCATGATAAAGGACCAAAATGGCAGGGACCTAACAGAGGCAGAAGAGATTAAGAAGAGGTGGCAAAATTACACAGAAGAACTATACAAGAATGAGCTTAATGTCCCAGATAATCACAATGAGTTGGTCACTGACCTCGAGCCAGACATCCTAGAATGTGAAGTGAAGTGGGCCTTAGAAAAGCTGAGCAACAACAAAGCTAGTGGAGGTGACAGTATTCCAGCTGAGCTATTCAAAATCTTAAAAGACAGTGCAGTAAAAGTGCTACACTCAATTTGCCAGCAAATTTGGAAAACTCAACAGTGGCCACAGGATTGGAAAAGATCAGTTTACATTCCAATTCCAAAGAAAGGCAGTGCCAAAGAATGTTCAAACTATCGCACCATTGCACTCATTTCTCATGCTAGTAAAGTCATGCTTAAAATCCTACAAGCTAGACTTCAGCAGTATGTGGATCGAGAACTACCAGAAGTACAGGCAGGATTTCGAAGAGGCAGAGGAACTAGAGATCAAATTGCCAACATACGCTGGATCATGGAGAAAGCTAGGGAGTTCCAGAAAAACATCTACTTCTGCTTCATTGACTATGCTAAAGCCTTTGATTGTGTGGATCATAACAAACTGTGGCAAGTTCTTAAAGAGATGGGAGTACCAGACCATCTTATTTGTCTCTTGAGAAACCTATATGCGGGTCAAGAAGCAACAGTGAGAACTGGACACGGAACCACTGATTGGTTCAAAATTGGGAAAGGAGTCCGGCAAGGCTGTATACTGTCACCCTGCCTATTTAACTTATATGCAGAGCACATCATGAGAAAGGCAGGGCTAGATGAATCAAAAGTTGGAATTAAGATTGCCGGAAGAAATATCAACAACCTAAGATACGCAGATGATACCACTCTAATGGCAGAAAGTGAAGAAGAACTAAAGAGCCTCTTGTTGCGGGTGAAGAAGGAGAGTGCAAAACTTGGGTTGAAACTTAACATTAAGAAAACCAAGATCATGGCATCTGGCCCTCTCAATTCCTGGCAAATAGATGGGGAAGAAATGGAGGTAGTGACAGATTTTATTTTCCTGGGCTCCAAGATCACTGCAGATGGGGACTGTAGCCAAGAAATTAAAAGACGCTTGCTCCTGGGGAGGAAAGCCATGGCAAATCTAGACAGCACACTAAAAAGCAGAGACATCACCCTGTCAACAAAAGTGCGTATAGTCAAGGCTATGGTCTTCCCAGTTGCAATGTATGGCAGTGAAAGTTGGACCATAAGAAAGGCTGAGCGCCAAAGAATTGAGGCCTTTGAACTATGGTGCTGGAGAAGACTCCTGCGAGTCCCTTGGACTGCAAGGCGATCAAACCGGTCAGTCCTAGAGGAGATAAACCCTGACTGCTCTTTAGAAGGCCAGATCCTGAAGCTAAAACTCAAATACTTTGGCCACCTAATGAGAAGGAAGGACTCACTGGAGAAGAGCCTAATGCTGGGAAAGATCGAGGGCAATAGAAGAAGGGGACGACAGAGAATGAGGTGGCTGGATGGAGTCACTGAAGCTGTAGGCGTGAGCTTAAATGGACTCCAGAAGATGGTAGAGGACAGGAAGGCCTGGAGGAACATTGTCCATAGGGTCGCGATGGGTCGGACACGACTTCGCAGCTAACAACAACAATATATATATATATATATATATATATAAATATATATATAAATATATAATATATATATATATATATATATATATATATATATATATATATATATATATATATATATATATATATATATATATATATATATATATATACATATACATAGAATGAAGGCTACTGCTAAGCTTGTAAGCCGCCCTGAGTGTTCGGAGAAGGGCGGGATATAAATGGAATAAAAATAAAAATTATATATATATATATATATATATATATATATATATATATATATGTAAAGGTAAAGGTTCCTCCGCACATGCGTGCTAGTCGTTTCCAACTCTAGGGGCCGGTGCTCATCTCCGTTTCAAAGCCAAAGAGCCAGCGCTTGTCCGAGGACGTCTCCGTGGTCATGTGGCTGGCATGACTAGATGCCAAAGGTGCACGGAACGCTGTTACCTTCCCACCGTAGTGGTCCCTATTTTTCTACTTGCATTTTTACGTGCTTTCGAACTGCTAGGTTGGCAGAAGCTGGTACGAGTAACAGGCGCTTACTCTGTTACACGGCACTCGGGATTCGACCCGCCAAACTGCCGACCTTCTGATCAACAAGCTCAGAGTCCTAACCCTATATATTACTACTAAAACATCAAATATTTATTGTCTAACTGCCAACATCATCAGGATGGAATGCTGGAGTGGGGAGATTGTGTTTATACTGTTGGTGTCTGCACTCTGCTCATGGAGCACATCACGGATCTGTTTGTTGAGGTCGGTCATATTTCTTTGAGTTGTCGTGCATCCGTTTTTGTGGGATGTAGTTGTCTCTGGGTATCTGTTGTTAAAAGTGAATTGCTGATAGTTCCATGTGTTGTAGCCATAGCTCTAGTCATTGCCCGTGTTCTCATACCAGAGGTCCTAAATGATTGTTGCTCTTCTTCCCTGTGTTCTACATTACAGGGTGGTTCTGTGTTGGTGCAATCTTGATTTTGATACAATGAGGCACTCTGAATGCTTGCACTGTTTGTCTTCATATCGCACACATTGTTCCTCTTCCCAATTCCTTAGTGCTTGGTATGCAGGGGGGAGGTCTATGTGCTGGTTGATAGAGGAGTGGTTTGAAGGAAGCTTGGTTTTCAAAACACTCCTCTATCAACGGGCACATAGACCTCCCCCCTGCATACCAGGCACTAAGGAATTGGACTCTGTTTAGTTTCATTTAACTGTATGTATGTATGTATGTATGTATGTATGTATGTATGTATGTGTATGTATATATATACAGTATATATATATATATCAGAGATATTGCAAATACAGAATTTATGCATTGTTTTAACTCCTATTATTTAACTGGATTGATGAGGGAATGGGGAATAGCTATTTGATTGGGTTTCCTTGCACTGGTCCTATACTGATTATGGACCATGTAATTGAATTGTATGAAAATAAATATTATCTATTAAAGCCATGTATGAAACACACTCCTCATTTGGATGAGAAAAAGTTAAAAAAGAAAACCAGTACCAAGTAACTCTGTCTTTCAGCTTGCCTTCAGAAGTTGTGGCTGCTCTATCACTGGAGTCTTTTAAGAAAAGACTGGACAGCCACTTGTCTGGAATGTTATAGAGCAGGGGTGTCAAACAGGCCGGATGCATCACAGGGAAGTCGCGCCCACCCCAGCTCCATCAAGGGGAAAAAAGTTGCAATACATCATGACAGGTCATGTGACACAACGAGTGTGACACCCTGGTATAGACTATCCTGCTTGAGCAGGATTTGGAGTAACAGACCTCCAGAGTCTCTTCCAACTGTTATTCTCTCCTGTTTGAGCCTCAAATGGTTGTCTTTGTAGATGCTACAAATAGCAAGCAAAAAAGAAAGAAAGATTTGTTGGATAACCAAAAGAAAAGAGAACCAAAAAAATCTGAACACAGATTTTTTTACTGCCTTCCTCTTGTTCTTGAAGAGTATTTTACAGACTGCTAAAGGGTCTTCCTGCTTCAGATTCTGTGCAGAGCTGATAAACACTGGAGGTGAAAATATAATTAGAAGATGCAAAGCAAAAGGTTAGGGATTTTAAAGCCATTTCAATTGCTTCTGTTTGAGAAGATTAAGGAAATCACACAGAATTTTTTTTTTAAAAAAAAGAGTTTTCAAGAGGACAAGATTAGCCTGGGCACTTGGCTTGTTTCTCTTCAATTTATTTGGCGGCATGAAATTATTGGTTATTTCTTCTTTGAGAATTGGTCCAATGTCAACAACATTCTAATGGAGAGTAACATGCTTTGCTTTCTTTCCTCTTTTCACCGTTTTGATTTTCCGTACTTAGAGGGGATGATCTGACAGGTCGTTTAATAGTGTGCTTCCTCATTTTCTGACAGCAGCAGCATAAGGAGGGGCAACTGGCAGCATTTTTTCCCTTCAGCTGTGCTGCCCAGCCCTCAAAGAATGTGACTATTATGGCAGGTGGAGTGATTAAAACCCTGTGAAATAAATCAAAAAAAGGATTGGCTTCCAATTTTATATAAGCAAGTGCCTTAAGATCAATCCTTGATATATTTCTATATCTTCTCTGTCATCTTCTCTGGCGTATTTAGTGGGCCACAAGCAATAAATTATTTTAAAACTCACAAGGTTGTATCATGGATCCATAGTGCACATTCACCTGTCTAAACAAGTGATTTCCATGCATGAAAAACCTTTACTGCTCTTTTGATAAAAATGAAAAAAGCTCAAAATCAAGATGTTTTATCATTCTGCTATTTTCCACCACTTTCCTTTGCTGGAGAAACATTCACACTGTGGTTGACTTACCTTTGGGTACATCACTGCTGAATTTTTCATTAGATAATGAATAATTATCACGAATAATAATAATGATTAGCAATTGTAGCTTGGGTTGTAGATTTAGGCAGAGATTTGTCATCTGAGCTTGCTGCTTGGCTCCTGGACGTTTCATTAACAAACTAGGTAACATCTTCAGCAGGAGGGGCATTGGGGTGAAGTGTCTTGTTCTTTTACATAGGGCCTGGGTGGTTGGTTGATCTTGTGACTGGTTGAATTACAAGACTGACTGTGTCACAAGACTGATTGAATCACAGGGCTGGTTGAACAAGACACTTCACCCAAACCCCTGCTGATGATGTTACCTAGTTTGCTAATGAAACACCAGGATCCAAGCAGCAAGATTGGACAACAAACCTTTGCCTAAATAATAATGATTTTCCTTGACAGTGTTGACAAATAAATATTTTTAATATAAAGGAATTAATTCTTTTTCAAACATAATTATTTCAGTTGTTTCTCTAATTTTTATTTCTTTATGGTGCCATAATCTCCTTTCATTTTAAAAACCTTATTCTGTGTGTATCACTCAGTTTTTAGCAGGTAGGATTTTAATTATATAAATAAATGATTCCTTTAAAGCTAACTTCTAGAGATGGATACATAGATTAAAAAGGCTACTTGATTCCAAAATTATTCTGGGCAGTTTATCATGATCTGTCTATATCCTACTGAAACTCTCATTATCATGATGTCTAACTGAGCAAAACATAGAGCAACAATTTTTGAATCAAGATACTTCAAATCAGCTAACTTATAGAATGCGTCCAAAATCTAGGACCATGATTCCCAAGGAGATGAAATTTGGGGAAATTGTGGCTACTTCAGTGCTATTGGGTACTGCTTTGCTGCTTCTGTTATGTTAACATTATCTTCATTTTTGAACATTCCATGACAGTTTCTCAGCCACTCTTGCAATCCTGTGCTCCTTCCCCCACTCAGTAGCAAGCACTTATCTACCTACTAGAAAAGAAAGGGAAGGGGAAGGGGAAGAGGATGGGAATAGGGAAGGGGAAGGGAAAGGGAAAGGAAAGGAAAGGAAAGGAAAGAGGAAGGAAGGAAGGAAGGAAGGAAGGAAGGAAGGAAGGAAGGAAGGAAGGAAGGAAGGAAGGCCACACACACCCTTCTTGGCCTAGGCCACCTCCACCCCTGACATTTCCCCTAGCCTGTGCTGCCACCTGTTTACTATCGTTGGTCTGTGCAGCCAACCCATGAAGCACTTTTGCATATTCCCATGCATCCTCCCCCAACCATACTACCACTCAACACCTTCCTTGACTTATGCAGAAGTTCTTGTGTGTGTTCATGCATCCTTCCCAATTTGTGCCACTTCCCTTACATTTTTCCCAAGCCATGCAGTACCTTTTGTGCAGCCCCACACACCCTTCCCAAGCTCCCCCACCCCATGCAAAATGTCTCACACACCACTGCCATCCTCATTAATTCTCTCTCTATAGATAGATAGATAGATAGATAGATAGATAGATAGATAGATAGATAGATAGATAGATAGATAGATAGATAGATAGATAGATAGATAGATAGATATAGATATTTAGAATGTGATTTGGCTACCTTGTTTAACTGGGTTCTATTCTGCTTGGATTCCTACTGCTTTTTAAAACTTGATATTATTTAGCGCTATTTGCTTTATTTTCAAAAATGTTTGCAATAAAGTACATAATTTGCCTTTTAAATATAGGATTAAAAAAATAGAAATTCAAAAATATAATTCAATTGTATACACACACATGACCTATGTTGATAATGGAATGGTCCCCAAAATATACACATGCATATAAACACCTAAGCATTTTCTGGGACTATTCCATTATCAACGTAGGTCAAATTCAAACATCAACCTAATAGAACCGAAAAGTCCTCTAGTAATCAGAATTTCTCTTCTTGATCATAGTGGAATAATTGAAGCCAGTGACAGAAGATTTAGCTGAGGGAGTGAGGCAAAGCACATTGCTTTAATTAATGACATTTATTATTTAAAATTAACTGCCCCTCTTCCCCTTTAATAAATTTCCTTTTGCCTTAATTGTTTCTATTCAGTGTGTTCTTTTCTGTCTTCCTGACACACATGCCAGCTCTGTCAGGGATGTCAGACATTTCTACACAGTGCCAAAACCTGAAAACAGATGCTAAGGCTATTTCCTCTCTCTCTTCAAATGGCCTGCTATTTAGAAATGATATAGTCTCTCCTCCCAAGATGCCATCAAAATAATTTGGACAATGATTGCAAAGTCAAGGCTGATCAAGTGATTTCACTCCAAAATAATTTCCCCTTAGCTGAAGTGAGAAAGCTTACAAGTGTGGCCATGGAACTGCATTCTCTCTGACCCCTTTCAGCCAATGAGGAGAAGACCATCTTGCTGGCAAACTATTTTAATTCATCTGCAGCAATTTAATTATGTTTCACTGCAAAGCCACCTGTGACCTGCTACTGACTAATAAAAGTCTCTCCAGAAGAGCATACTGTACATTTGAGGAGAGGACAGTTTATCCCTGGAGAACAGTGAGAGGAAGATGGAATTATTTAGATATTTATATCAAGAAGTAGATTATTATTTTTTCTTGCTATTTACTGAGAGCACATTTGTCAGTCTTCCTGTGTATTTCCCAGCATGGCTTCACTTTTCTTTTTAATGAAGAAAAAGGTATCTGGCTTATTTCATTAATTTTAAATGATCATAAGATGTTGGGAGCAGAAATTAAAATGCATTCATAAACAAAGGAATGGCTGGAGGCTAGATGCAATATTAATTGGATGAGTGCAGTGATCACATATGTTGTTATGAAAATGCAAGACCACAGGGGTTGGCGTGGAGTAGGGAGGGAAGAAGGGAGGGAGCAGGATTGGCCTTGTTCCTCTACTGTTGTAATCATGCTAGAAGTTCTTCTATTGAAACTAACCATGTACATTTTGAAGGAATGTTCTATTGTTCCACAACTAGTGTGGAAACCTCCAAGCATGATGGAAATCATGACAAGCGTTTTCCCCATGATTCACCTTGAATACTGCTGAATAAACAAGGTTTATAATTCTCAACATTCTCATGCCTTGAAGACTTTAGAAAAGATAGGAGAGGGAAGTAAAGATTGCTAGAAACCTAATTATAAGGAACTGTGCTGCATTGGACCTATAATTAATTTCACAGTCATGGGTCCTTTTGCTTTTGTCTATTTTTCCCCCTAAGAAATCCAAGATGGCATATGTTATCGTCCTATGTCCATCTTATCTTCAGAGAAATCCTGCTGGTTTCACCATTGACTTTGCTTGTGGGAAGCCAGCAGGGAACTCAGAAATCAGGATCACATAATTGCAGCTCACTGTGGTATCATGAATGTAAATTGAGTGCCAAGGATCTGGATCACAATCACATGATTGTGGGGACACTGCAAAGGCCAGAAATCCAAGAAATTCATAAGTCTCCTTTAATTAGCACAATCATAATTTTGAATAGTTGCTAATTAAATGGTCATAGTCCAAGGATTACTTGCATAACAGAGTGAAGGAACTAATGCAAACAATGTTTACCAAAAGACTATCAATGTTTATCAAAGACTATCAAATTCATATCATTTTTAAAGAAACAAATCAAAATACTTATTTTGCATCTAGCTTCCATAATCTTTATATTTTTTTTTCCCTAGATGAACCTAGTTTTCTTGGTGTTTGTGTGTCTTTGGATCTGTGTTTAACTTGGTGTATAGCCAATTCAGGAAAATTTCTATCTCCTCTCAGGAAATAAAAAGACAGGAGAAGACAAAATGGAACTGCCTTGTTCTCTTTTTAGAGATTATTTGAGAGGGACATTTTCCTGCTTCTGAAAAATTAGAAGCTTTACTGTATTGTCAGACTTTCGAGTCAGAAATTGATTTTACCAGATATTGATGGTTTCAGCTCACTATTGAGACTGACAGGTTTTAGATATACAATCAGATTTATATTTTCCTTTAGCTCTTTTATTCAATAATTTCTTGAGTTGGATTTTTCCCCTATATCCTTCTTCGTCAAAACCTGAATTTTAGATTAAACATATGGTCAATATATTCATCAGGATTTCCAATTATTAACTTTCTAATTATTGTTAAAACATAATAGCCAAATTATGCTGAAAAATATTGTCATTGTGAGTGAAATGTTCCTAATCTACAGCCTTATCATGGTATGTTAGTAAATGAATGGGTGTATATTCAAGGAGCAATAGAAAACAAATTATTTTTTTTGATGCATCATGTTTTATGTCATTCCATTATATAAAACATTTAGAGAGGTTTTTCAAATGACATTTTCCTAACAGATGCTTCCTTAATCTGGAGTCTAGCAGTGATATGTTTATCCTATTATTATCCATGGTGCAGCATAATGAAGATTAGACTGTCCATCATATCTGTGGCAGTTAAGCAATCAAACCACTCTTCCAGTGGTGGGATTCAGCCAGTTCGCACCAGTTCAGCAAAACCAGTAGCTAATTTTTTGTTGCCCAGGCCCAGAATGGACTTCTGGAAGTGGCATCCACACAGAGAACCGGTTGTTCACATATTTGAATCCCACCACTGACCTCTTCCCTATGGAATCTTGCTGCTGCATAGATTTGCCTACTCTGAACTTGTCATTTGACAGTGAGGAGGAATCACCAAAGAGTATTTGAGGAACACATTTTTACCTACAGGGCACTGTAGACAGTTGGATTCCTCATTTGGCTCAACATGGATTGTCCATGTTTTAATGCTAGTAAAAGAAGAGATTAGTACAGGGCAGGTTGCATTTGCACACATTACTGTTCTGTGCAAATGCAATCTACCCTGTACTAATCTCTTCTTACTGAATAAATATATTTTCAGGGTTCCCACAATTCATTTAACTGTTAATCAACCAAACGGGCTGGGTTCATACAACATGTTAAGACAGAAAGGTGCAAATAAGATAAAAATGAACATTATTTCACATTTTACAAATAAGAATACTGAGTTTGTAACTGAGCTGGTGAAATGTGCTGAGCAAACACAGGCATGAATCAGAACTGGAAGGAACCATGATGGTCATCTCGCCATGAAATATTGTTAAATTAATAAAACGTGCCATTCAAAAGCCAGTTTATATTGTCAACATTTTTTCTAAGGATGCAGCACATGTATCTTAGTAATTTTTATGCAATATAAGATGTGTCACAATTTACTGCCTGTAATCCTAAAGGTAACAGAGTAACAGTTAATATAAAATAATAAATAAAAATAAAATTTTAATAAAATTTTAAATTAAATAAAAATGAACATAAAATAAAAATAAATATAAATATAAATTAAATAAATAAATAAAAATAAAATAATAAAAAGTTAAATAAAAAAAACAATAACTTCAAGTTTAAGATGTTTCAGAGTAGTTTACCCTTCCATTTATGGTACACACATTTATATATTTGTGTGTGTGTGTGTCTTTTTCCTTGTTACAATTATTTTCCACTTGGCTTTTCATTGCATTTCCAGCATTACAAATTTTCACTAACTTTACAAGGAAGCCTCTTTGCTACCATCTTGGGAGAGAGGAGAAAGAGCAATGCATTTTGAAATGCATATGTTGTTTTTGCTGTACCATGAGAAGTTGGCATGTAACTAGAAATGTTTAAATCTCTCTCCCAGGGTAACTAGGATAATTTGACCAGCTGCACACAAACTGCATTCAGAATGGATATTCCACAAATTGTTCTCTAGCATAAAAGTTTAAATTATAAGAAAAAAATAGCAATTTAAGTGGGTATCTCTAACAGAAATGTTCCATTTTCATATAAACTTCATTTCCTTTTTTAATTATACAGAGTTAAAAGGCATTCATTTGCCTTTTGATTATGAGCCGGCCTTGCCAAACACCTGTGACTGCTACAAATTCCAATTTGTTATTTATTTACTTCAAAGCAATTTTATTATCTAAATGATATGAAGCATCAAGGACCTTAATTATTAATAGTCAATTTGCTTAGCTATGCTTTCTGTGTCCTTGGGATGGGTACATAGCTTTCAGGTTCCTTTACTCAAGTATAAACTTCATGGGAGAAAATGTCATTGTTCCTCTGGATTACAATTAATCAGGTTTAAAGCATGGTAGAGAATAAAACTGGCCTCTGCTGTAGGAAAATCCAGATGGCTAGATGTCAGCAGAGTCAAGGTTGCCTATACCTGTTCATTCTCTGCTAGTGGCAATTCTTAATTTTACAGTCCAAATCTGGTTACCTTATTTATGGTATTAATGAAGACTCATATCTGGACCATTCCACATTAGTGCTTTATTCCAGCATTCTGGAATCTTGCTTAATCACAAACCAACAATACACTGCCTTGTTGTCTTGATACTATTTTTCCCCCAAGACCATATTGCTTCCTGCTTTTATTATACTTCCCTAGAGTTTCCCAAGGGACGCAGTGGCTCAGTGGGTTAAGACACTGAGTTTGTCGATCAGAAGGTCGGCAGTTTGGTGGGTCGAATCCCGAGTGCCGCGTAGCAGAGTGGGCGCCTGTTACTCATCCCAGCTTCTGCCAACCTAGCAGTTCAAAAGCACGTAAAAATGCAAGTAGAAAAATAGGGACCACTACGGTGGGAAGGTAACAGCATTCTGTGCGCCTTTGGCATCTAGTCATGCCAGCCACATGACTACGGAGACGTCCTCGGACAAGCGCTGGCTCTTCGGCTTTGAAACGGAGATGAGCACCGGCCCCTAGAGTCAGAAACGACTAGCACGCATGTGCGGGGGAACCTTTACCTTTACCTTTAGAGTTCCCCAAATCTATTTAATCATATTGATAATATACCCCTGATTAATTATTGTATTTATATACTGCTGATGTAATGAAAGTATTTATACACTCCAACAGTTTACAATATTTCACAAAATCAGTAAGAAGCAAATACTTTTAAAATAATAATAATTCCATTTTATAGTCATCATTCCATCATGGAAGCTACAGTGAAACAGTCTTCTAGATTTTTTAAAAAGTTACATCTTGACCAATCTCTGAAAGGGCATTTGAGTGGCACCATTTGAATTTCTGGGGAAAGACCATTGCACCAGTTGTAGTTTTCAGCTTAATTCCATGCAAAGCATATTATAATGTTATCATAGGTGCATGAATTATTATTACCAGAATCTCTTCCCTCCAGAAAGACCAGAACTGACATCCCAACTAAACCTGGACAAAGGTTGCTCTACTAACAATAAACCCCACTGAACAGCCATCCTGATTGTTGCTACAGTAGATTGTTCTTTCAATATCAAGTGGGGTGGCAGTAGTGACTCAGATGTTACTCCTTGCAGAATTGCAACTGTAATATTTAGAAAGCCAGATGGTTTCCAAAAAAACAGCACCTCTGTCTTGCAGGGATGCAACTTCAGCTTGTTCCTTCCAGTTTAGCCCCTCATAGCCTTCAGGTACTAGATTAAAACTTACACATCTCCAGTTTCATATAGGGAGGTATATTTAACTGAGTTTCACTAAAGTTCTAAAGATGACATGTCTGTTGGAAGTGGAGAAAGCATCAAGGTTAACTTTGTGGGGTTCAGGTCTGATTGGTTTCCCTACTTCAGGCATCTTAAATATGTAAATAATACACAGCTTTACATCTCAATCCTAATTTTAAAAAAGGCTATTGAGGCACCATTGAAATACCTGAAGGTTCCTGGAGGCTGTTAGGACCTGAAAGGGCAGAAACATCATCAGGCTCAATCTTAGCAAGACAGGATTAATTCTGCATTCCTCACATCAGGGAAATAGAAAAATATATTACAAAACCATACCAACCTATTCAGAAAAGAAAATCACAATTTATTCTGTCCCTTCACCCATGGAAAAATCAAGCTTTCAAGGTTTTATAAAGCCAAAGCAGAATATTCAGGTTATGCATGAAAATCATCAACATACCATATTCATACAAAAGCTCAGGATGTACATCCTTCAGTCTATACTGGTTGCACACTTTCTAAAAACTATTGAATATTTAAATAACGAACAGCTAATTAACTGAATAAAAGGATCATGAAAATAATAGAGAGTATTTTTGATACAACAGTGCACAAACATTGTTTTATTTCTGTTGAGGTAGAAGAGAAACTATGTGGCCAGATAATTCAACAGCAGGGGTAATAAATTGTTATTAGTTAGAGACAATACATTTAGATTGGTGACTGTGTTTTATATACCTCCATAGCTCAGTGGTAGAACACAGGCCCTGCATGCAGAATGTTTCAGATCCATCGCTGATATCTCAAGGTACTGCAAGCAAACACCCTTGTCTGACTCAATTTCATAAATATTCCTCATATTGTAAACACTATTGTTAACTTTAAGCTGAAACAGAACCATACATATTACTTTTGATTGTTCCTGTATTGATTGCTATTAATGAAAAAATAATAATTTACATAGTGAATCTGAATAAAACACTCATAACTTAGGCTAAAGTGAAGTTTTGTAAACACCCAACTGTTGGTTTAATCCTATCCATTCATTCATTTCAGCATTTATATCTTGCCTATGTGTGCTGCCAAATTTGGCATACTAATGTGGAAAAAAACCTCAAATCAAGTTCCAATATAGTTGTCCCTTTACTCATTTGCCAGACATCAAATATGCAGTCAATCACTCTGTCCTTTAGTGGGCTAAACAGGAAGGATTTTTTTTTCATTGAGGAGAGTAGGAATGTGTCTTATTGTCCTTCTATTAAAGGAAGCTTACACACTCAGTTTAATGTAGGTTACTACAGGACAAGGTATACACAGAAAGTCAACCCGGAATAATTAATTAATGGAATTATTTAATCTCCCTCATTCACATAGTGAGCTTCTCTCCACATAGTGCTAGGTAAACATAATTAGCCCAAAAACTACCCATTCTTTGAACTGAAAGAATGAACAATAATACCACTGCTGCCCTTAGACCGAATAGGCAAGTGAATTATTATCCATTTTCTAAAGCAGAACTGTGGTAAATCCTCTGGCATGAAATATATCTTAGGTAATTTTTCATGCCAAATTTCAATTTGAATTTTAACATCTAGAATGTTGGCTTATTTGCTAAAGTTGCACTCATTCTTCTCTCATATGCAGCATCCCATTCACACAAGCAAAACAAGAGTTGTAGCAATCACTTTTTGTTTGCTTCACAATTGTTCAGTTACAAGTTATATACATAAAGAAAATAATCAGATTTATAGTCTCTACCCAATTGTTTCCACTCAATAAATAAATAAAAATAGCTAAATCTATAAAGTTAATTTATCCATTTACTACTTGGTGCACGTGTGTGCATTTCTTACCCAAAAATGAAAGCTGACTGGAGAATCAGTTTTGTTGAAGAGAAAACTCAGTGAAGATCTGACTTAATTGGTCCTTTTTCTTATCTTCTTATAATTCAAAGCAGAAACATGTGTTCAACTGTAATCAACAGTTTTTCAGTTAACCAAATTTAGGTACTATTACAATTTTTAGTTTTTGGAAGACAGATATTGAAATATGTTTTTACTGCCCTTGGGAGCATAATTTTCAGAAAGGGCACTTTAGCTATTGATCCTTGATATAATTCATCATGTCTGCTTAACTGTTTATGACTATCTTCGATAAACTGTACCATTTTCTAACTGTTCTGGATCGAAACTGTTGTACTTTAATTAATCTCTTGTTAAGACTTCTATGGTCTATATAAACAGATATCATTAACATTAACAGATCTCTCCGGATAGTTTTGAACTCGTAGAGACACCTTTTATCATATAGAAATAACTTTATTGCATGTAGAGTTGAATACAGTAGGTGGATGCATTCAGATGACCTTTGTACAGCATTTCCAAGATATTTCCAAGGTATCTCTAAGGTTAGAAAATGGTAATATTCCCAGGAACTGCACATTGAGTCTGCAAGTTACCCCATGTTTGCTGGTAATGGATAAATATTGAGAACATAGTCAAAGGTTGCTTTTCACTTAAAGACAGGTGCATTCTCAGGTTTGCTCAAATTCTGTGTCCTTTCTTATGTTGTTACACAGTAGCTGAAGAACTAAACCATCACATCTCATTCTGTGAATGAAATGAGAACCCTCTCTGCCAGCAATAGCTATTTCTGTCACTATCAGTTTACAGTTGTCACTGAGGATGGAGTCACTCAGCTATCAGGGATAGAGAGGAAGTAAGAGAAGAAAGGAATGCAGTATATTTTTAAGGGAAAGACAACATGCATTCGCCTTTCATCCAAGTCCTGCAGAACTGCTGTGGGGGATATGTAATGCTTGAAAAGCGATGAGAAGCAGTAGATGCACTTTGTTTGGTACTAATTATGGATGTTTTGTGCCTGACTATGCCCATAATGGCAACCATTATTGGAACATGAAATGGCTAACCTGACAGAATCAACTTTCCCATGTGAGGGAAAATAGTCATATCAAATATATGTAAATGTAGTGCCCTAATTTGTTTGCATTCCATAATGTCAACTCTTATCACATAAGAAATATTTAAAAGTAAGAATTATTATTCCTTATTTATCTGATATTTTTATCCCACCTTCCTCTAGGTTCTTGCAATATTTATAAAATATATATTGCAAAATAAAGGTTAATGTAAAGAGTCTGTGTTATAAGACAGTCATTATTTATTTATTTATTTATTTATTTATTTATTTATTTATTTATTTATTTATTTATTTATTTATTTATTTATTTATTTATTTATTTAGATTTATATACCGCCCTTTCCCGGTATATAATTATTATTCCACTAGCAATGAAGATAATACAATAGGGAGAGGAAAGGTTGCAAATGATAAAAAATATAATCATTTACAAGAAAAGATAATCAGTTAGACCACTAACCTGAAGCCTAATAATAATATGATTGCACAAACTGATCGGAAATAACATTTGCTGCATCTAAACTTTCCATTAGCAGAAGAGGGATGACAAAATGAATCATGCTCTGACATTCAAACAGTAACAATCCCCTTGCTTGAATTTAAATGTTCTGACAGATGCCATAACCCTGAGAAACAGCATAGTGAATGATTGCTTTGTAGTTTGCTGATCACCCCAATAATACAGTAACTAACATTTACAAATGACACCTGAAGTCCAAAATGAAAAGAAGAGGACAGTGCCAGTATTCTGACTTTTAAAAGGATGTTTGTGGTCTAAGATGGTCAGCTAAAATTGAGTGCCTAAAGAAAATATATATGTCATGCATTTTAAAAAAAACACGACTCTCTCTGTGTGTTGTATGTACATCTTCAAATCAGTCTTGATTCCATGTCAAGATCCAAACAAATCAAATGTTTGTCCATGGATGTATCTATTAGACAGATCTAAACCATCCTAAAATGGTGCCACACAGGCCCATCACTTCTGAGGTATATACTGAAAACTGATAACAGATTTATTCATTCATTCATTCAATTTGTATGGCCACCTATCTCAATAAGTTTCTCTGGGTGGTACACAATTTTAAAATATTTTTTTAAGAAAATTCTAAACACAAATAAAATAATTAAAATATACAAGAACCAAGGAAAATATCACAGTCAGTGTTCATTTTTGGGTAAGAAATGCACACATGTGCACCAAGTAGTAAATGGATAAATTACCTTTATAGATTTAGCACAGCCAGCTAATGGGATCCTTCACACACACAATGCCCCTGTCTTTAGGACCCTTTGAGGGATCAACAGATCAGGGCCATCCTAAATAAAATTTGAGTCCAAAGAAGGGAAGGGGAAGGAGAAAGCCTCTCAGAAGGGACTCTGCTTAGGTTGTCTGGAAAGAAAAAGGAAGGAGGGGAAAATGCTTTGAGTGTCAATGCTGTGACAATGGATGTCATTGCTCTGACAACTGACTGCAGTCCAGAGCCAGTCAGTCAAGCACCTTAGGGAGATATCTGAAGGGCTAGAGGTGGGAAACAAGGAGTGCACCTGTCCGCTGCCTACTGGCAAAAGGGGTGATGAACAAGGCAGGGGAAGTTCCTTCCTGTCCTCTACCATCTTCTGGAGTCCATTTAAGCTCACGCCTACTGCTTCAGTGACTCCATCCAGCCACCTCATTCTCTGTCATCCCTTTCTTCTCTTGCCCTCAACCTTTCCCAGCATTAGGCTCTTCTCCAGTGAGTCCTTCCTTCTCATTAGGTGGCCAAAGTATTTGAGTTTTAGCTTCAGGATCTGGCCTTCTAAAGAGCAGTCAGGGTTGATCTCCTCTAGAACTGACCGGTTTGATCGCCTTGCAGTCCAAGGGACTCGCAGGAGTCTTCTCCAGCACCATAGTTCAAAGGCTTCAATTCTTTGGCGCTCGGCCTTTTTTATGGTCCAACTTTCACTACCATACATTGCAACTGGGAAGACCATAGCCTTGACTATACACACTTTTGTTGACAGGGTGATGTCTCTGCTTTTTAGTGTGCTGTCTAGATTTGCCATGGCTTTCCTCCCCAGGAGCAAGCGTCTTTTAATTTCTTGGCTACAGTCCCCATCTGCAGTGATCTTGGAGCCCAGGAAAATAAAATCTGTCACTACCTCCATTTCTTCCCCATCCATTTGCCAGGAATAGAGAGGGCCGGATGCCATGATCTTGATTTTCTTAATGTTAAGTTTCAACCCACGTTTTGCACTCTCCTTCTTCACTCACAACAAGAGGCTCTTTAGTTCCTCTTCACTTTCTGCCATTAGAGTGGTATCATCTGCATATCTTAGGTTGTTGATATTTCTTCTGGCAATCTTAATTCCAACTTTTGATTCATCTAGCCCTGCCTTTCTCATGATGTGCTCTGCATATAAGTTAAATAGGCAGGGTGATAGTATACAGCCTTGCTGGACTCCTTTCCCAATTTTAAACCAATCAGTGGTTCCGTGTCCAGTTCTCACTGTTGCTTCTTGGCCCACATATAGGTTTCTCAAGAGACAAATAAGATGGTCTGGTACGCCCATCTCTTTAAGAACTTGCCACAGTTTGTTATGATCCACACAATCAAAGGCTTTAGCATAGTCAATGAAGCAGAAGTAGATGTTTTTCTGGAACTCTCTAGTTTTCTCCATGATCCAGCATATGTTGGCAATTTGATCTCTAGTTCCTCTGCCTCTTCGAAATCCTGCCTGTACTTCTGGTAGCTCTCGATCCACATACTGCTGGAAGCTAGCTTGTAGGATTTTAAGCATAATTTTACTAGCATGAGAAATGAGTGCAATGGTGCAATAGTTTGAACATTCTTTGGCATTGCCTTTCTTTGGAATTGGAATGTAAACTGTGGCCACTGTTGAGTTTTCCAAATTTGCTGGCAAATTGAGTGTAGCACTTTTACTGCATCGTCTTTTAAGATTTTGAATAGCTCAGCTGGAATACTGTCACCTCCACTAGCTTTGTTTTTGCTCAGCTTTTCTAAGGCCCACTTCACTTCACATTCTAGGATGTCTGGCTCAAGGTCAGTGACCACCTCCTTGTGATTATCAGGGACGTTAAGCTCATTCTTGTATAGTTCTGTGTAATTTTGCCACCTGTTCTTAATCTCTTCTGCCTCTGTTAGGTCCCTGCCATTTCGGTCCTTTATCATGCCCATTTTTGCATTAAACATTCCTTTCATCTCTCCAATTTTCTTGAAAAGATCTCTGGTTCTCCCTATTCTATTGTTTTCTTTTATTTCTTTGCACTGTTCATTTAAGAAGGCATTCTTATCTCTTATCTCTTGGACGTATCTTTCTTTTTCTCCCTTGCCTTTCGCTTCCCTCCTTTCCTCAGCTATTTGTAAAGCTTCCTCAGACAGCCATTTTGCTTTCTTGCATTTCTTTTTCTTTGGGATGTTTTTGTTTGCTACCTGTTGTACAATGTTGCGAACCTCTGTCCATAGTTCTTCAGGCACTCTGTCTATCAGATCTAATTCCTTAAATCTATTTGTCACCTCTACTGTACATTCAACAGGGATATGATTTAATTCATACCTGCATGGCATGCCAAAACGAATAATCTCTGACAGCGGGGTGCAGTTAAAGCCAGGTAATTGGCTCATTGCAGGGGTTGTCATTGGCTTTTCACCCGGCTATGAATGGGGCAGCTGAAAAAGCCAACTTGATTGTGGAGCAGTACGTTAGGTGTTATGTGGATTATCAACAAACAAACTGAACTGACCTCCTCCCTTTCGCTGAGGTGGCTTACAACAACACTGTTCAGCACCAGTTTCATGCCTTTTAAGATGGCCACAGGGAAAGAATTCAACCCAATACCTGAATTTCCTCAAGGACCCTCTACCTCCCAGACTCTTGACCAATGGATGTCAGGATGGGGGGAAGTTTGGGACAAAATTAAAACCACGCTGAAAAAAGCCTCAGAAACATATAAAAAGCAAGCTGATTAAAAAAAAGTTCTCCCTGTTTTGTCCCAGTGCACATGAGTCCTTGCTATGCTCACAAGGAGAAACCCCTCTTCCAATCAAGCAGGCACGAACCACAGGAAAAACCCCAACCCCCTTTTATTATTCATAGACCTGAGTCAATGGCCAAGGCAAACAAACACAGTTCACAGAAACTCGATCCTTAACATGAGCAGTTGCCTTTGGCAACCAGCACCTCCCACACCTTCCCTTTTATTATGCAGCCAAGGCATGGCTTTCCTAATGCCTGCTCCTTTGCCTTTGAAGCCACCCCATTGCATTCCTTTGTCCTGCTCTCTTTTCTTGCTGGCACTTTCACACATCCTGAATATTTCCCACCTTTGCTTCATCACTGTCCCATTCAGACTCCCAGCACAGCTGTGTCTCAGCCTGAGCATGAGTAGAGGGGCCAGGCTCCTTGTCAGACTATAAGTCTTGGAGCTCCTCAGAGCCATCCTCTGACTCTAATGTCACTCCAGGCCCCTCCTCCTCCTTCTCTGATCCTCAGACTCAGCTGCCAGATCCACGGGCTGGTGAGGAATCACAACACTTCCCCAGAGATCACTCCATGTTGGGGAAAAGGTTTATTTATCCACAAAATATCTATGACTTAAATTGTCTAGAAAGAAGTTGGGACCAAAATACCTAGGTCCCTTCCCCATTGTCTGAATCATAAATCCAGTTACGATGGAATGGAAACTCCCACCATTTCTAGGGAAGATTCACCCTGTATTTCATTGCAGTTTATTAAAAACCATTCTGGGGGTGTAGTTTACAACCTCCTCCCAAGAAAGCACCTGGTCCCCTAGTGGTAGTTGGACAAACACATTATGAAGTAAAACATATTCTTGATTCTAGGTTTTATAAGGGAAAGTTGCAGTATTTAGTACAGTGGAAGGGATATCCATTATCAGATACTACATGGGTGAAATCTAATGATGTGAAAGCTAATGGACTCATCCATCCATAAATTCTATGACAAACACTCAAACAAGCCGAGAAGCAGCACTTAACCTATGCTTCTGTTTAAATTGCAGGACTACTCCTTTCTGTTAAAGGGGGCCAGATGTCAACACTGTGACAATGGATGTCCACACTCTGACAACTGAGAATCAGCAGCCATTTTACTTTTGCTTTTAATGTGCCTTTTCCTATTCTTTTAGAGTTCAGATGTAGAAGGGGAGATGGGGTAAATGCTTGAGGGTTTAGGTAGCCATAACAATGCAGAAGTGTAGGAACTCGAGGACATTGTCTGATAAGCTTTTGGCAGGCTGAGAAGCCAGAGAGAAAAACCCGGGTTTTGTGCTAATTGGGGAGTGTGATTTATGACAGCTTTTGTGGGGTGGGAATTGCAACTTGGTACTTTGTATCTGAGGGGAGGGAATCTCAGTCTTGGGTACAACTATGTAAATGCTGATACTTTGTTTCCTGAATAAATGTTCTTAAAGGAAGAACTCCTTGCCTTGAAGATCTTTTGTTTGGTTTCATCTATCGGAACCATGACATTGAGACTTGGAAGATTGTGTTACTCTAACTGTACAGTAAGGGTCATATTTGTATTTTCATGTTTCATGACTGGACTATATTGAAAGGATGACACTATGGGATGCATAAATGCGTTATGCATTATGTACCATATTTGCAACTTACAACTCTAAAAGCAACAGCAATCAAAATGCAATTTTATCTGAAAAATAAGCCAATGCATTCCCTTTCTGTGTCAGACACAATGTGTCATCCGCCTTAGTTAAATTATTTAAACTGGAATAAATCTGTATGATCCTTTCAAAAGGAGGTGGTCCTTAGTCACTATAAACTAAGTAGCAATGCTACTGTACATCCTGCTATCCTTTAAAAACTGATTATTTCAGGTTCTATCCACAACCACCTGCAAATCAATGAAATGCTTTATTGATACTCATTTAGTGCTTTCACTTGTCAGTGCTAATCTCTTATTGTGCATCATAGAATGCTGATAAGAAGGATAAAACATGGCATTCAATTAACCAGCCATGCTAGTTAAGAGACATTGGCTGAATTGTTTTGTCAGGCATATGGCTCTCAGTTGCAGATGGACACATTTCATTAAAGCTGTTTACCATATGTTTACACTTAGAGCTGCTTTGCAGTACTCCCATAGGAACAAACCAAGTGCACCAAGACAAGAAACTTCAGGCTTCATTATTTTCTTCAGTCTAGTCCCAGATCATCACCTTTCCTTTCCTTTCCTTTCCTTTTTTTTTCTTCTTTCCTTTCCTTTCCTTTCCTTTCCTTTCCTTTCCTTTCCTTTCCTTTCCTTTCCTTTCCTTTCCTTTCCTTTCCTTTCCTTTCCTTTCCTTTCCTTTCCTTTCCTTTCCTTTCTTTATTTGTTTCACAGTTATCATTTTCATACTGCATTTCTGTTTAAAATATCTTGATTGTAACTGAGATATCTGTCTACATTTAAGTGAAATGGATACAATGACAAAATGCTAATGAACAGGTTGAGGGGTTGTCTATCCTTTTAGTGATTTTCTTTGAAAAGTAGCCAATTGCTGTCAATGTATCTATCACCTTGCCAAAATAAATTAAGAATGTAGAGCAACAATGTTTAATTTCTGAGGTGGTTGCCTTGATCAGTTTAGTAATTTAATCTCAACATTTTTCCAATTCAAAAAGTCTTTTGGAATCAGAGATTCAAGAAACCTTCCTTTGTCATTGCTATACTCTTTTAAATATAATTGAATATAATTTTGTAATAAATTGTCTATATAGCCCAGGGGTGTCAAACTCAATTTCATTGAAGGCCTCATCAGCATTGCGGTTGCCCTCAGGGGGCCGGGTGGGTATAGCCTGGGTGGGTGTGGCCTACTGGGTAGGCATGGCTAGAGTGCGTATAGCCTACTGGGTGGGCATGGCCAGCTCTACATCGTTCGCATCAAGGGTGCCTATGGGGGCCTGGGCAGGAGTGGGACAGATCTGAGGGTCTCTGGCAGAAGGAGGGTCTCTGGGCCAGGGCCAAGGCAGTGGGGGCCATTCCCTCAATGTTTCCAGGATGGCTTCGTGGGCCACATGAAAACACTTCGTGGGCCGGATCTGGCCCCCGGGCCTTGTCTTTGACATGTCTGATATAGCCCATCAGCACCATTCTCAATTATATGTACTTAAAGAAGAATGATTTGTAAGGATTATACACAACTCTTCCAAAATATTTTTTTTCCATATATAAATATTTTGTATGAAATTTCAAGGTAATAAATATTTCATGAATGAGTACTGGAGAACTCTGTGACCTACATGTTCATTCATAATTCAACAGATCATAATCTGGCAAAGCTCACCATTTTGCTTGAAAATAAACCTGTGATGGATTCTCTTTATGTCCCTAGTTTCATAAATGTATCAGGAGAACAGGCATATTTGAATTTACAATTCCAAACTTTTCTTAATCCATGCCTAACGTGACTCCCAAATATCCCACTTTTTGCTGTTCCTGCCATCAAAGTGTCATGAACAGAACAGTGAGAATGGATGGTTCTACAAAAGTATTGTTATGATTTTTTTTTCCCAAGATCAATCCTCAGAGAGGTAAGAAAATTTTATATAGCTTCAATACAAACAAAATGAAGTGAGAAATAATGATAATTGGCTGCATAATTTTTTCAGACATCACGTAAAGAGATAAATTCTAGCCTTTCGCCCAATTTATTGAAGTTAGTGAAACTATTTTAATAAAGGTATACAGTTGTTGCTGATTTCATTCTAAGGGATAAACAGGGCTCCTATATATGTTTTTGTTTTCCTCAAGAATGCCATTAAAATGTCCTTATATTTTACATCTGTACATTTTTTTCTCTAAAGTTTGTTTCTTCACTTTTACTTTATTGCTTTAAATTTACTTCAAAGTTATGGTTTCCTTTGTTCAGTATGTTATTTATGCCAGAAATTTATAGCCAGTTAGTTTTATGGTGTCCAATACATTAATAGAAATATGGCTTTATTTCCATTATTCAACACATGAATATTAAAAAAAAGGGAAGTCTATGGAATAGAAGCAGAATCTACAAGTTAAATCAAGCTCCCTTCAGTGTGGGTCTTTGAAAATACTATCAAAATTTAGTTGTGATATTTTTTTCTAATTAAAAGAAAGGAAAAGAAGTATTAAATCAAATTTAGAGAAATCTATACCTTATTAAATACATTGATTTTCATATGTAATGATTTGATATGTAATCTTTGTAACTATGCTGCTCTTATGAAGCTTTTGAAAGTTGTTTGTAATTAAGAACTAAATTATAGATATTTTAAAAAAATAAAACCTCCTATTTGATTTAAAAGAAGAATGACAAAAGAAAAACAATCCATGAGGTACTGCTAGAGCAGAGGCCTGATTGAAAAGGGGTTCTTCAAGAGGTGTCATCAAAAAGATGTAATTGAAAGAACCTCATGTAATTTGGAGGGTGAGCATTTTAAAGTATTGATTTACAGGTGAAAAGGTAAGTTATTTCCAAAGTCATATACAGTGACAGATCCCATTCTCAGTTATTGGGAAGCTCACAAGCTAGATTACAGGAGCCTTGCTTATTTACTTCTTTATGGGGTTAGACAAAACCTATTTGATAAGCAAATTTAAAGCCTTTCCAATCTGTAACTATAGGTAGTCCTTGCCTTACATTTAGTGACCATTAGAAATTACAACAACACTGGAAAAAAGTGACTTATAATCATTTTCCACACTTATGACCGTTGCAGCATCCACATGGTCACGTGATTTACGTTTGGATGCTTGACAACTGACTCACTTTTACAACATTTGCAGTGTCCATTGCCTTTACTTGTCAGAAGGTTGCAAATCAGATTCACTTAACAGCCGTGTTACTAATTTAAGAATTGCTCTGATTCACTTCACAAATGTGGCAAGAAAAGTCGTAAATTGACACAAAACTCACTTAACAAATTTCTCACTTAACAACATAAATTTTGGCTCAGTTGTAGTCATAACCTGAGGACTATCTGTACTTTCTAACTAAATCAATTAAATGAAAAATTAAATATTAAATTAAGATTTTATTTGGTCTCAACACACTTCTTTCTCCTAGATGAAGGTGTATTTTGAATTTATTATTTGTGATGCTGTAATGTTTTATTGTTTGTACTAATAGTACTCATTCTGAAATCTATTAATATAGGAAGGATTACCTCAGGAATTGTATCATTTAGCATCCCTGAAATGTATCTTTGTTTTTCCATTATGAGTTTGCAATATGAATCTTAATTTGCATTTTTGACAACAAAGGAAAGACTTTTTAACAAAGGAAAGGTTTTTTAAAATATCAGCTGTTGAGACAATGGGAATAATGCAGAGCCCTTAATAAGAGACTCCTGGATACAATGTAAAAACATGCAAGCTATTGTCTTATGCAAGCTATCAGTGCTAAACTACTTATTCCACTGCTTTTTTTGTAAAAGAAAAAGGTGTCGGAACTCACACATGGCCCTCAATGTGATGCACACTTCCACTGTGTTCTCTACCCTCACCTTTGTATAAACATGTGACTGCTGATTCCCGAGTGCTGGGGGGAAAAAGAGGAATCCCTAATCTCACATGGCTAAATGTCAATTTCGACCTTAACATCCAGCCTGCAGCAATGTCAAACCACTGCACTGTCAGGGTGTGGCCTTGGCACCCTCTTGGGGTCTGTGATGGCGGCAGCTGCCATGAATTTCAATGAGGAGGCCATTGCTATAGCAGCCCCGAGCGTGCCAGTTCTTTCCTGGAATCGTTTGCCTTTTCCACACCCTTTCCCGTGATGGGCCTCAACTTGGAAAGGCAGCCCCGCTCTCGCATCAGGAGAAGTGAGAAATAGATGCCTCCGATTTCCCCCCGAAAACAGGCATACCACTCAAAGCAAAAAAGGAGAAGAGAGGGAAATATTTGAATACCTTTTTCTTAATTGGCTTATACTCTTTGGTTGCACTCTACCCTGTTTGCAACTCTGCTACTTACTGAGAGAAAGTTGATGAAATCACTTCCCAGGGGCACAAAAGGAGGAAAGATTGCTGAGAAGTGCTCTTACCTGTATACTGGCATTGTGAAGAATCTGGATTTCCTTCTCAGCCTTCTTATCCTAGGAAGATCCAGCAGAGATTGATCAAAAAGTTCATCTCTGGTCTGAATTCCCATGCAGTGAAAAGGAGAGGGCTTACAACTTCTGGTTGTAGTTATCCACGTTTCTGCACACTGAGATAATCAGCCACTTGTACAAATACAGAGCCTATCATGCTTATGGATTATTGATTCACATTTCCTATGGATTGTCTTCTGTCCATGGGAGGGAAGCTTGGTAGATTCTAAATTTCATAATTTTAGTTATTCCTTTGGCAGGGTATATATGAGAACAAGCTGCAAAGGTCTTTAAAAATATGTTTCTCACACATTTATATTTTTGAATCATAAATATTAAATCTTTGTTCTTTTCAATGATCCATACTAATGCTTTAGAAATATAATTTCCAGTTTTAGCTACAGTAAACAAGCAAATTACACTAAAGATAAATTTAACGTTACTTGTTAAAGATATTTACTATATTTCAGAATTAGTATTCTTTCAGTCACAATCTTACAGTATTACTATTCAATTTAGCTGATTTTAAAATGTGATGTAAAATCATAAGCACATAAAAAGAAAACAGAAGAAACAGCTGCAAATTAACTCAACAGTTCTATGCTTAGCAACATTTCCATTTAATCAAAGTCCTTGCTCTTTCCAAATCTATTTCAGGGTTTACTTTCTATATATACACAAACAATGGGAAATGAGTTTCTGGGCTGGTTCAAATTTCTTACATATTCCAAAAATTATGTCATGAGTGATGTATTTATAGGTATATAATTGACAGTACAATTAGCAGTGCAGACATGCCAAATGCTTCTAAAGTGAGAACCAAAATACATATATACACAATTTTCCCCCCCTAAATTATCAGGTAATGTATCTGTTCCATATAAATATAAAAGCATGATAGGCTCTGTATTTGTACAAGTGGTTGATTATCTCAGTGTGCAGAAACGTGGATAACTACAACCAGAAGTTGCAAGCCCTCTCCTTTTCACTGCATGGGAATTCAGACTAGAGATGAACTTTTGGTCAATCTATGCTGGATCTTCCTAGGATAGGAAGGCTAAGAGGGAAATCCAGAATCTTCAGAATGCCAGTATACAGGTAAGTGCACTTCTCGGCAATCTTTCCTCCTTTTGTGCCCCTAGGAAGCGATTTCACCAACTTTCTCTCAGTAAGTAGCAGAGTTGCAAACAGGGCACAGCGCAACCAAAAAGTATAAGCCAATTAAGAAATAAATAAATATATAAATAAAATTATATAAATAAAAGATTAACAAGATGAGAGTTCCGGCACCTTCTTTTTTTAGAAAAAAAGCACTGCATCTGACCAATACATAATTAATATATATTATTAATAATAACCCCTTCATGGATTACTGCCTTGTCGTGGCGAAGGGGCTTGCGTAATTCAATGAAGCTATGAGCTATGCCGTGCAGGGCCACCCAAGACGGACAGGTCATAGCCGAGAGTTCTGACAAAACGTGATCCACTGGAGAAGGAAATGGCAACCCACTCCAGTATCTTTGCCATGAAAACCCTATGGACAGTACCAAAAGGCAAAACGATATGACGCTGGAAGATGAGCCCCTCAGGTCGGAAGGCGTCCAATATGCTACTGGGGAAGAGCAGAGGACTAGTACTAGTAGTGCCAGAAAGAATGAAGCGACTGGGCCAAAGCCGAAAGGACGCTCAGCTGTGGATGTGTCTGGTGGTGAAAGGAAAGTCCGATGCTGTAAAGATTTTTTCTCCATAGGAACCTGGAATGTAAGATCCATGAATCAAGGAAAGCTGGACGTGGTCAAACAAGAGATGACAAGACTGAACAACGACATCTTAGGTATCAGCGAACTAAAATGGACAGGAATGGGTGAATTTAATTCAGATGACCATCAGGTATACTACTGTGGACAAGAATCCCTCAGAAGAAATGGAGTAGCCTTCATAGTCAATAAAAGAGTAGGAAAAGTAATACTGGGATACAATCCTCAAAATGACAGAATGATCTCAGTTCAAATCCAAGGCAAACCATTCAATATCACAGTAGTCCAAGTCTATGCCCCAACCACCGGTGCTGAAGAGGATGAAATTGACCGGTTCTACGAAGCCCTACAGCACCTTATAGAACTAACACCAAAAAATGATGTCCTTATCATCGTGGGGGATTGGAATGCTAAAGTAGGAAGCCAAAAGATAACCGGAATAACAGGCAACTTTGGCCTTGGAGTACAAAATGAAGCAGGGCACAGGCTGATAGAATTTTGTCAAGAGAATACGATGGTCATAGCAAACACTCTTTTCCAACAACCCAAGAGACGGCTCTACACATGGACATCACCAGACGGTCAACACAGAAATCAGATTGACTATATGCTCTGCAGCCAAAGATGGAGAAGCTCTATACAGTCAGTAAAAACAAGACCAGGAGCTGACTGTGGCTCAGACCATGAGCTTCTCCTTGCAAAGTTTAGGCTTAAACTGAAGAAAGTAGGGAAAAGCACTAGGCCACTCAGGTATGAATTAAATCATATCCCTGTTGAATATACAGTAGAAGTGACAAATAGATTTAAGGAATTAGATCTGATAGACAGAGTGCCTGAAGAACTATGGACAGAGGTTCGTGACATTGTACAACAGGTAGCAACCAAAACCATCCCAAAGAAAAAGAAATGCAAGAAAGCAAAATGGCTGTCTGAGGAAGCTTTGCAAATAGCTGAGGAAAGGAGGGAAGCGAAAGGCAAGGGAGAAAAACACAGATATGCCCAATTGAATGCAGAATTCCAGAGAATAGCTAGAAGAGATAAGAATGCCTTCTTAAATGAACAGTGCAAAGAAATAGAAGAAAACAATAGAATAGGGAGGACCAGAGATCTTTTCAAGAAAATTGGAGAGATGAAGGGAACGTTTAATGCAAAAATGGGCATGATAAAGGACCAAAATGGCAGGGACCTAACAGAGGCAGAAGAGATTAAGAAGAGGTGGCAAAATTACACAGAAGAACTATACAAGAATGAGCTTAACGTCCCTGATAATCACAATGAGGTGGTCACTGACCTCGAGCCAGACATCCTAGAATGTGAAGTGAAGTGGGCCTTAGAAAAGCTGAGCAACAACAAAGCTAGTGGAGGTGACAGTATTCCAGCTGAGCTATTCAAAATCTTAAAAGACAGTGCAGTAAAAGTGCTACAGTCAATTTGCCAGCAAATTTGGAAAACTCAACAGTGGCCACAGGATTGGAAAAGATCAGTTTACATTCCAATTCCAAAGAAAGGCAATGCCAAAGAATGTTCAAACTATCGCACCATTGCACTCATTTCTCATGCTAGTAAAGTCATGCTTAAAATCCTACAAGCTAGACTTCAGCAGTATGTGGATCGAGAACTACCAGAAGTACAGGCAGGATTTCGAAGAGGCAGAGGAACTAGAGATCAAATTGCCAACATACGCTGGATCATGGAGAAAGCTAGAGAGTTCCAGAAAAACATCTACTTCTGCTTCATTGACTATGCTAAAGCCTTTGATTGTGTGGATCATAACAAACTGTGGCAAGTTCTTAAAGAGATGGGAGTACCAGACCATCTTATTTGTCTCTTGAGAAACCTATATGCGGGTCAAGAAGCAACAGTGAGAACTGGACACGGAACCACTGATTGGTTCAAAATTGGGAAAGGAGTCCAGCAAGGCTGTATACTGTCGCCCTGCCTATTTAACTTATATGCAGAGCACATCATGAGAAAGGCAGGGCTAGATGAATCAAAAGTTGGAATTAAGATTGCCGGAAGAAATATCAACAACCTAAGATACGCAGATGATACCACTCTAATGGCAGAAAGTGAAGAAGAACTAAAGAGCCTCTTGTTGCGGGTGAAGAAGGAGAGTGCAAAACTTGGGTTGAAACTTAACATTAAGAAAACCAAGATCATGGCATCTGGCCCTCTCAATTCCTGGCAAATAGATGGGGAAGAAATGGAAGTAGTGACAGATTTTATTTTCCTGGGCTCCAAGATCACCGCAGATGGGGACTGTAGCCAAGAAATTAAAAGACGCTTGCTCCTGGGGAGGAAAGCCATGGCAAATCTAGACAGCACACAAAAAAGCAGAGACATCACCCTGTCAACAAAAGTGCGTATAGTCAAGGCTATGGTCTTCCCAGTTGCAATGTATGGCAGTGAAAGTTGGACCATAAGAAAGGCTGAGCGCCAAAGAATTGAGGCCTTTGAACTATGGTGCTGGAGAAGACTCCTGCGAGTCCCTTGGACTGCAAGGCGATCAAACCGGTCAGTCCTAGAGGAGATCAATCCTGACTGCTCTTTAGAAGGCCAGATCCTGAAGCTAAAACTCAAATACTTTGGCCACCTAATGAGAAGGAAGGACTCACTGGAGAAGAGCCTAATGCTGGGAAAGGTTGAGGGCAAGAGAAGAAGGGGATGACAGAGAATGAGGTGGCTGGATGGAGTCACTGAAGCAGTAGGCGTGAGCTTAAATGGACTCCAGAAGATGGTAGAGGACAGGAAGGCCTGGAGGAATGTTGTCCATAGGGTCGCGATGGGTCGGACACGACTTCGCAGCTAACAACAACAACAACAAAATTAATAATAATCCCTCCAAGTCAAAAGACATTGCCTTTATTCTAATTCTTCCCCTCTGCAGTTTGAATATAAAGTATAAAAGACTAAAAAGAGATTTCCATAGACATTCCAGCCATTGAACTACCTAAGGAACTGAAACAGCAAAGTTTCACCTCAGGCAAGCTTCTATTCTAGCCGCCTTTCTTTCCTCAAATTTCATGTCTTTTTAACCTCACACAGATACAACCTTCTGTAAAGGAAGGCAAAAGGCTCACTCACCCTATTGTGAAAGATGGTCTCCACGTTTATGTGTCTCCCATCGCCACCATTGGCTCTCACAGTTTTTAAGGTGAGACTGGACAGCCATTTGTCTGAAATAATAATAATAATAATAATAATAATAATAATAATAATAATAATAATAATAATAATAATAATAGTAATAAACGACCTTAAACCTTTGAAAAGAACTGTGGGAAACCCAGTGGAACTTAATAAAACTGCCTCCTGGATCAAAGATATCCAAAAACAAGCAAGACAAAACAAAATGGAGAATATTGTAATCACCACCGAAATGATTGCAAAACAAGTAAAGAAGGTCAAGAACTGGAGTGCACCTGGCCTGGACGAGCTGCCTAGATGCTGGTTGAAACACCTCACCAGCCTCCATCACGGCATGGCCACTCAGTTTGATGAAATGCTTCAAAATGCCACAAGTGAAGAATGGTTAACAGCTGGTTGAACATACTTGATAATGAAAGACCTTGAAAAGAGCACAGAACCAAGCAACTACCGCCTAATTATTTGTCTGCCAACAACGTTAAAACTTTTTACAACAATACTGGCAAATTCAGCAATCAACCATCTGATGGAAAACAATTTGTATCCAGCAGAACAAAAAGGAAATTATAAAATATTAAGAGGAACAAAAGATCAGCTGCTCATTGACAAAATGGTACTTAAAAATGCAAAACGACAAAAAACAAATTTAAATATGGCGTGGATTGATTACAAGAAAGCATTTGACTCATTACCCCATAGTTGGATTAATGCATGTCTGTACATCTGTACATTTTTGAAAGCAAATATGCAAAAATGGAAAACAGTTCTAACAGCAAATGGGGAGAACAATGGTGAAATCAACATCAGACAAGGAATCTTCCAAGGGGACTCACTTTCACCACTACTGTTCAACATCACATTAATTCCATTGACAATAATATTACAAAACACAAAACTGGGATACCACATCTCAAGCCAGCATGGCAAGATAAACCATCTACTATTCACGGATGACTTAAAACTGTATGCAAAAAGCCACACTGAACTTGAATCAATACTCAATTCAGTTCAACTGTTTAGCAGCGACATCAGAATGGACTTTGTACTTGGAAAATGTGCTATATTATCCATGTAATGAGGAAAAGTGGGAAAAATAGAAGGAATAGAACTTGGAAATGGAAGTATTATGAAAGCACTAGCAAAAATGATGGTTACAAATACCTAGGCATATTGGAAGCAGATAACATCTTGAATGGAAAAGTCAAAGAGTCAACACAAAAGAATTACATCAGAAGAGTCCTCAAAATACTAAAATCAAAGCTGAATGCTGGAAATATAATTAAAGCCATTAATACATGGGTAGTGTCAGTGATACACTACCCAGCTGGAATTATCAACTGGACATTGGCCAAATTGGAACACCTAGACTGGAAAACGTGTAAACTTTTGAACATGCACCATGCTCTACATCCACGAAGTGACATTGACAGATTGTACCTGCCAAGAAGAATAGGGGACAGAAGGATACTGCAAATCCACCAAACTGTAGAAGAAGAAAAACGAAGTTTGAATGACTATGTGAATCAAAGTACAGAAAAATTGCTGCAGGCTGTGAAAACAGAGAGCATTATCAAAATAACAGAAACAAAGGCAGAATATAAGGAAAAACGGCTGGACAACAGATTAAATAGATGGAAAACCAAAGCTTTGCATGGACAACATTTGAAAAACATTGAAGGAAAATGTGATAACAACTTGACATGGGCATGGCTGCTCAAAAACAAGCACTACAAACTAATGCCATGAAAGCGAAGATACAAAAATCTACTGACAATCCAAATTGCTGACTTTACAACAACAAAGTTGAAACTTTTCAAATTTAATATGTGAGTGCAGCAAAATCACGCAAACTGATTACAAAGCTAGACATGACCGAGTTGCTAAACTCATCCATTGGCCATTGTGTAAAAAATACAACTTGCCTGTGTCCGAAAAGTCGTGGGAACATAGGGTGGAAAAAGTTGTCAAGAATGAGAGGGTGAAGATCTTGTGGGACTTCCGAATACAGACAGATCACCATTTGGAACACAACATGCCAGATATCACAGTTCTAGAGAATTGAAGCATTCAGCTGATTGATATCGCTGTACCAGGAGATGCCAGAGTCGAAGAAAAAGAACTGGAAAAAATTACAAAATACCACAACCTGGCCATCAAAACTGTGTTATGGATGAAACACGTAACAGTGATACCCATTGTCATTGGGGCACTGGGAACTATGTCCAAAAACTTTACAAAACACATCAAGAAATTGCATATTCCTGCAATAACTCCAGCAAAGCTACAAAAAACTGTGCTACTTGGAACATCTTACATTTTAAGGAGATACCTGCTTGATACCTAGGATGCTGGTAGCAGCCCTTGTCAACCATTAGTGCCAGTCAATTTGAGTGTTCACTTGACTGAATTTCATGCTTTATGAATAAAAGTTTTATATAATAATAATAATAATAATAATAATAATAATAATAATAATAATAATAATAATAATAATAATAATAATAATAATAATAATAATAATAATAATAATGTTGGAAGGGACCTTGGAGGTCATCTAGTCCAACCCCCTGCTCAGGCAAGAAACCCTATACCATATCAGACAAATGGCTGTCCAGTCTCTTCTTAAAAACTTCCAGTGTTGGAGCATTCACCACTTCTAGAGGCAGGTTGTTCCACTGGTTAATTAGTCTATCTGTCAGGAAGTTTCTCCTTAGTTCTAGGTTGCTTCTCTCTCTGATTAATTTCCATCCATTGCTTCTTGTCCTGCCTTTGGGCGCTTTGGAGAATAGCTTGCTTCCCTCTTCTTTGTGGCAGCTCCTGAGATATTGGAACACTGCTATCATGTCACCCCTCGCCCTTCTCTTCATTAGACTACACATACCCAATTCCAACAACCATTCCTTACATGTTTTAGCCTCCAGTCCCCTAATCATCTTTGTTGCTCTTTTCTGTACTCTTTCTAGAGTCTCAACATCTTATACTATACCTGTGCATTAGGTTTTTCCTGCCTAAAGTAGAACCTTACTTTTTTCACCATTGAATTTCATTTTGTTAGATAGCACCCAGTGTTCAAGTCTGTCCAGATTCTCCTGTATCTTAAGCCTATGTTCTGGAGTATTGGCTATTCCTGCCAGCTTGGTGTCATCTGCAAATTTGATGAGTTCCCTATCTATCCCCTCATCCAAATCATTGATGAAGATGTTGAAGATCACTGGGCCCAGAACAGAACCCTGGGGCACCCCACCACACACTTCCCTCCATGTAGATACAGTTCCATTGAGGACCACATGCTGAGTACAGCCAGTCAGCCAGCTACAAATCCACCTGGTAGTGATGGTGTCTAACCCACATTTTTTTATCTTATCAGGTAGTAGGTTGTGGTGTACTTTACTGAAGTCCAAGTAAATTATATCCACAGCATTCCTCTGGTCCACTAATTTTCTCACTTGTAAAAGAATGCAATAAGATTTGTTTGGCATGATTCTGTTTTTGACAAACCCATGTTGGCTTTTAGTAATGACTTTGTTTGCATCTAGGTGTTCGCTAGGTATAGGGTTTCCTGCCTGAGCAAGGGGTTGGACTAGATGACCTCTAAGGTCCCTTCCAACATTGTTGTTGTTGTTGTTGTTGTTGTTGTTGTTGTTATTGTCACATGGTCCAACTCAGCCAAACAAACCACGCTCTGGCTGTTGTGCTCTGTCACCCCATGGCTCCTCCTAGAGGAGGCAACAGCACCGGAGGGGACCCTGCTCACACCGTACCACCAGTGGGGCATTTTCAAAAACAAACAAGGATAGGAAGGGAAACAATAGGAAAATAACGCAACTCTGGAAAATCTATCAAAAAAAGGTGCCGGAACTCTGTTCCAGTGCATTCTATGACAAAAAAAGCCCTGTCTTGATCTATTCCTGGTCATATTAAAGCAGGAACTTACAACTACTTGTGTCAGAGCATAGCTGAGCAGTCTTAATTTTCCCATCTATTTAACACAAATAACATAATCATATTTGTGCAAAAATATTGAAAATTCAGTTTTGTTCAGAAGCTTTTAGTACAACTGTAGATTGTGCGCATATGTGTGTGTGTGTGTGTGTGTGTGAGAGAGAGAGAGAGAGAGAGAGAGAGAGAGAGTAGAAAATTCTTAGCACTCTTTAAAATGTAATTCTTTTATTTCTCCTAGTTGAGCTACTGCAGGCTTTTGTTGCATGATCATTTGTGATTTTGTTGTTGTTCTTTCTTATAAATTTTGAATAAAACATTTCTCTCTTTTTTCAAAAAACTTGCAGTTGTTCAGAAATGTTACCATTAAATAGCAAAATGTTCTATGTGCTTCACTGGTTCTTCTCTGAAAATATTTCTAAAAATTGGAGCTATTACACTTGGGAAGAAAACTAATATAGAAAGCTTAAAAAGCTTTCCTACTAACAATAGATACTGTGTGGTTAATAAATATACATACATGATTTGACTCTGCAGATAAAAACAATATCAGTGACAGGGGAGGTCATAAAAAAGAGAATCAAATTGAGACAAATAGTTCATAGCATCACTTGAAGCTCAAACTATTAAGAAAAGCTGCTTTTACAAACTCAAGAGTTGAGGGATCTTTTGTGCTGTCTGAGCTTGGTTGTTTTCTTGCAGATGTTTCATTACCCAAACTAAGTAACATCGTCAGTCTAGCAGTGATAATATTACCTAGTTTAGGTAATGAAATGTCTGCAAGAAAACAATCAAGCTCAGAGCACACCAAGGACCCCTTCGTTCATCCCTGAGCTAAAAATATTCTCCTTTATTGAAACTCAGAGGTATAGCATTGCAAGAGGCATCCTTAAATTGACTCTGCTTCTTTATAAAATAAAAGCAAGTTGAATAAAAGAATATTAAACATAATAATGAAGGGAATAAATAAATCATACAGAGGGTGGGAAATGTTTGCATCTTACTGACTGTGTATCACTCAATATCACAAGTCATTTGGGGGGGAAATGGTTTAAATGACAGAAGTAAGAATACTCCAAAATACTGTCCCGCAGAATAAATATCTGACTTATTTTCTTATATGGAGACTTTGCAGTCAAGTGAGATTAAGGACAAACTCACTGTACTATGACAGTAAATATACATTTAGTAAACTTGCATTAACTCTGCCGGGTTCAATCTGTAGGCCTCATTTTGTCTTAGTTGTGTAATAAATATGAACTTAAAAGGAGCCTTGTTTAATTTCTCTTTTAGTCACCTTTCTGTTTGTCCTGACAATAGGAAAGAAAAGAAGTCAAAGGAAATCTTCAATTCCCCTTTTCATCAAGATCAATAAGCAAGAAAACTATGAAAAAATAACTAATTCCAAAGTTGCAAAAGAAAAATATAGTATTTCCTGACAATTACATAATGTAGAAATATAATTTCTTATGAAATTTCATTATGAAGCTATTGTATAAAATAGAAACTATATAAGCTAGTGTTGATTCAAGAAAATCCAAACATTTATAGTTTAATATGCATTTCAGAAAACTAATGGAGTGTGTTTATTTCTTTAAAAAAACCCACAAGGTGGAGAGAGAAAAAAGTATAGAAAGTTATGAGATTAACATGGAAATGGAAAAAATGTATTACGTTAAGAAAAAGGAACTGCCAGAAATGCTCCCAATTCTTTTTTTGCTGCTTATTTCTCATACTCAAATAGCCACTACAAATTTTTTATAACAAATCTCCATTTAAACACATCCAGAGGAATACAGTCTATTATGGGAATTCAGCTTGCTCACAGGAAAGCAATGCTTGGAGATAAATTTGAAAGGTTTGAATATAGGGTTTAACTAGATATAGGGTTTAACAGTCCAGATTTTATATATATAAAATATATATTTCCACTGAAAGTTTGAATACAGTAAATTAGAAAGTAGGGGAATTATACATTTCAAAATTCATAGCATTAATCTCTACAATCATGGACATAGATTCCCAATTGCAGATAAAAGTGCTGCAAGAATGGAGACCATGACTTGTCAGTTATATCAACAGCATGATAGCAGAGAAGAGAAGGTTTTTACCACTCCTTGTATGTTGGATTGTACTCACAAGATAATAACTAAATAGCTGAATATATATATACAGTATATATATATATATATATATATATATATATATATATATATATATGTTTTCGTAGATTCTCGCGGGTGTCTGTATGTGTAGATCTAGAGTCTCGGGTTTCTTCCCGCGTTCCTTTCATCTTCAGAAAGTTGTGGCGACGTTTCGACGAAATCCCATCCGTCATCATCAGGCCGGAGTGTTCCTCCTGCTGCTTCCAGGAGCAATGCGTGGTCTGGCTGTTCCTTTCCTTCCAACTGCCGGTGGGGCTGTGTTCTGACTGGGTGGAGGCGTGGCTGCTTTCTGATTGGGTGGGGGTGTCCTCCGATTGGGTGGAGGCGTGGTTGTCTTCTGATTGAGTGGAGGCGTGGCTGTCTTCTGATTGGGTGGATGCGTGGTTGTCTTCTGATTGGTTGGAGGCGTGGCTGTCTTCTGATTGGGTGGGGTGTGTTCTGAATGGGTGGGGTTTTTTGTTGTGTTGTAATATCCTGAGTGTTGTGATTTGGTGTCCTGAGGAGTGGGCTGTGTAGTGGCCTCCAGAGCTTTGGTTTGGCTCCGAGTTCGAGGACCTGCTATGTATCTCTGGTATGGGTCAGTCAGGTTCGTGTGTGCGTTCTTCTGCTTGGGTGATGGCACTTTTGCTTGACTTGTTCTGTCTTCTGTGTGGGGGGGGTTTTGTTCTGGGTGTGGATGAGTCTTGCTGGGGCTGGTGGCATTTGGGGTTGTTTGTTGGTTTTTTAAATCCTTGTTTGCTGAAATTCGTTTCTCTATCAATGCTGGTTTCCAAATGTCATGTAGGCGGGAGGTGTCGTCTCGCTTGTTCATACTGTCTGGGTGTTTTTCTATTTCAATGGCTTCTCTGATTATTCTGCTATTGAGATGTTCTATTTTGGCGATTGTTTTTGTACCTTCAAAATTGATGTTGTGTCCCGTAGTGTTTATGTGTTGTACTAGTGAAGATGTGTGATCTTTCTTCTGTACTGAGTTCTTATGTTCTTCTACACGTACCTCTATTCTTCTGTTAGTCTGTCCGATGTATGTTGCTGGACAGGAGGCGCATGGGATTTGGTATATGCCCTGGTTTTCCAGTTCTATTTTGTCTTTGGGATTTCTCAGGATGGTTGATATCTTTCTGTCAGTGTTAAATGCGGTTTTGATGTTATGTTTGCGTAGTACTTTACTGATTTTGTCGGTTGTTCCTTTTATGTAGGGCAAGATGGCTCGTCCGTTGTTCTGTTCTTCTTCTTGGATGTTTTTCTGTTTCGGAGTCCCCTGCTGAATCATATTGGTGATTTTGTTTTTTTGGAACTTGTTTGCTGTCAATATGTCTGTCAGGGTGTGTAGTTCTGTTTGTATATGTGTTTCATCCGCAAGGCATCTGGTTCTTGTTATTAGTGTTTTGGCTACTGAATTTATTTGTGCTGGGTGATGATGTGATTGCGCATTGAGGTAACGGTTGGTGTGTGTTTTCTTTCGGTAGACTGTGTGTCCTAGGGTGCCGTTTTGTTTTTTGTATATAAGTACATCCAGGAAAGGTAACTGGTTGTTTGTTTCAATCTCCATGGTGAATTTTATTTTGGGATGTAGGCTGTTCAGGTGTGTCAGGAAGTTTTCTAGCTCCTTTCTTCCGTGGGGCCAGATCACGAAGGTGTCATCCACATATCTGAGCCACAGTTTTGGTTTGTTTGTAGTCTTTTCCAGAGCGTTAGTTTCAAATTCTTCCATGAAGAGGTTGGCGATAACTGGTGATAGAGGGGATCCCATTGGTGCGCCTTCTATTTGTTTGTATCTCTGGCCTCTGTGTATGAAGTATGTGTTTGATAAGCAGTGTTCTGCTAGTTCTATAATATGGTTTGGTGGTTGGTATTTGCTTCTTATTGTTGATAGAGCTTCTTGGACTGGCACCTGGGTGAATAGTGATACCACATCGAAGCTGACTAGCAAGTCTTTTTGGTCTATCTGTAGATTTTTCACTAATTCTATAAAGTGGTATGAGTTTTGGACATATGAAGCTGCCATTTCTGCATGAGGTTGTAATTGTTTTGCTAGGTATTTAGCTAAGTTTTGTAGTGGTGAGCCTATAGAACTTACTATGGGTCTTAGTGGGATTCCATCTTTGTGTATTTTGGGGAGGCCATATAGTTTTGGGCATCTGGATGACTTCTCCCTAGGAATGATTGTTTGTTGGGTTTCTTGGCTTATAGAAGTTGATTTTATCTTTTTCTTGGTGGTCTTTTCTAGATAGGTTGTGGGATCTGTATATATAGGTTTGTATGTAGTTTCTTTGAGTAAGTTGGACAGTTTCTCTTCATAGTCTGATGTGTCCATTACCACTGTAGCATTGCCTTTATCTGCTGGTAGTATGATTATGCTGTTGTCTTTTCTTAGGTTTTGCAATGCTACTTGTTCTTCTTTTGTTAGGTTGCTTTTGGGTGGTTTGCTTGTGCATAGGATGTGGGTGACTTCATGTCTGACTTGGTCTGCTTCATCTGCATTGAGTTTAGTTAAGCTGGTTTCAACTCCACATATGATGGTTTCTGTGGGAATTTTCTTTGGTGCAACAGCGAAGTTGAAACCTTTTGCTAGGACGTTTGTTTCTGCTGTTGTTAGTCTTCTGTGGGAGATGTTATGCACTACTTGTTGTAGATGTTGTTGTGATGTGGTTGTTTGGTTGTTGTAGTTCTCTAATTGTTTGAGTTTCTTTGAATGTCTGTTGTTTTTATAGCTGGTCTCTGTTTCTGCTCTCCAAACCGCCAGTTGTTTCACTTTGTCCCATAGTATCGGGTGAATAATGTTGCTGAGTTTGAGATGTAATGATAGTAGGTCCTTGTTTGTTTGGTCTAATTGAAATCTTTTATTGTGGAGTTCATTTCTTAGTAATGCCATTTCTGTTCTTCTTAGAATGCGTTTGGTTGAGGTGGTATTGATGTGGAATTTCAATTTGAAACAATTTGGTCTTATATTTTGGTCTCGACATTGGCATAGGAAAGGTATGTCACTTAGTATTCTTGCTCTTCGTACTTCTGACTTTTCGTAAGTCCTGGTCAGTTGGTAGATGTCCTCCCCGTAGAGGTATGATATTTGTTTTCGTAGATTCTCGCGGGTGTCTGTATGTGTAGATCTAGAGTCTCGGGTTTCTTCCCGCGTTCCTTTCATCTTCAGAAAGTTGTGGCGACGTTTCGACGAAATCCCATCCGTCATCATCAGGCCGGAGTGTTCCTCCTGCTGCTTCCAGGAGCAATGCGTGGTCTGGCTGTTCCTTTCCTTCCAACTGCCGGTGGGGCTGTGTTCTGACTGGGTGGAGGCGTGGCTGCTTTCTGATTGGGTGGGGGTGTCCTCCGATTGGGTGGAGGCGTGGTTGTCTTCTGATTGAGTGGAGGCGTGGCTGTCTTCTGATTGGGTGGATGCGTGGTTGTCTTCTGATTGGTTGGAGGCGTGGCTGTCTTCTGATTGGGTGGGGTGTGTTCTGAATGGGTGGGGTTTTTTGTTGTGTTGTAATATCCTGAGTGTTGTGATTTGGTGTCCTGAGGAGTGGGCTGTGTAGTGGCCTCCAGAGCTTTGGTTTGGCTCCGAGTTCGAGGACCTGCTATGTATCTCTGGTATGGGTCAGTCAGGTTCGTGTGTGCGTTCTTCTGCTTGGGTGATGGCACTTTTGCTTGACTTGTTCTGTCTTCTGTGTGGGGGGGTTTTTGTTCTGGGTGTGGATGAGTCTTGCTGGGGCTGGTGGCATTTGGGGTTGTTTGTTGGTTTTTTAAATCCTTGTTTGCTGAAATTCGTTTCTCTATCAATGCTGGTTTCCAAATGTCATGTAGGCGGGAGGTGTCGTCTCGCTTGTTCATACTGTCTGGGTGTTTTTCTATTTCAATGGCTTCTCTGATTATTCTGCTATTGAGATGTTCTATTTTGGCGATTGTTTTTGTACCTTCAAAATTGATGTTGTGTCCCGTAGTGTTTATGTGTTGTACTAGTGAAGATGTGTGATCTTTCTTCTGTACTGAGTTCTTATGTTCTTCTACACGTACCTCTATTCTTCTGTTAGTCTGTCCGATGTATGTTGCTGGACAGGAGGCGCATGGGATTTGGTATATGCCCTGGTTTTCCAGTTCTATTTTGTCTTTGGGATTTCTCAGGATGGTTGATATCTTTCTGTCAGTGTTAAATGCGGTTTTGATGTTATGTTTGCGTAGTACTTTACTGATTTTGTCGGTTGTTCCTTTTATGTAGGGCAAGATGGCTCGTCCGTTGTTCTGTTCTTCTTCTTGGATGTTTTTCTGTTTCGGAGTCCCCTGCTGAATCATATTGGTGATTTTGTTTTTTTGGAACTTGTTTGCTGTCAATATGTCTGTCAGGGTGTGTAGTTCTGTTTGTATATGTGTTTCATCCGCAAGGCATCTGGTTCTTGTTATTAGTGTTTTGGCTACTGAATTTATTTGTGCTGGGTGATGATGTGATTGCGCATTGAGGTAACGGTTGGTGTGTGTTTTCTTTCGGTAGACTGTGTGTCCTAGGGTGCCGTTTTGTTTTTTGTATATAAGTACATCCAGGAAAGGTAACTGGTTGTTTGTTTCAATCTCCATGGTGAATTTTATTTTGGGATGTAGGCTGTTCAGGTGTGTCAGGAAGTTTTCTAGCTCCTTTCTTCCGTGGGGCCAGATCACGAAGGTGTCATCCACATATCTGAGCCACAGTTTTGGTTTGTTTGTAGTCTTTTCCAGAGCGTTAGTTTCAAATTCTTCCATGAAGAGGTTGGCGATAACTGGTGATAGAGGGGATCCCATTGGTGCGCCTTCTATTTGTTTGTATCTCTGGCCTCTGTGTATGAAGTATGTGTTTGATAAGCAGTGTTCTGCTAGTTCTATAATATGGTTTGGTGGTTGGTATTTGCTTCTTATTGTTGATAGAGCTTCTTGGACTGGCACCTGGGTGAATAGTGATACCACATCGAAGCTGACTAGCAAGTCTTTTTGGTCTATCTGTAGATTTTTCACTAATTCTATAAAGTGGTATGAGTTTTGGACATATGAAGCTGCCATTTCTGCATGAGGTTGTAATTGTTTTGCTAGGTATTTAGCTAAGTTTTGTAGTGGTGAGCCTATAGAACTTACTATGGGTCTTAGTGGGATTCCATCTTTGTGTATTTTGGGGAGGCCATATAGTTTTGGGCATCTGGATGACTTCTCCCTAGGAATGATTGTTTGTTGGGTTTCTTGGCTTATAGAAGTTGATTTTATCTTTTTCTTGGTGGTCTTTTCTAGATAGGTTGTGGGATCTGTATATATAGGTTTGTATGTAGTTTCTTTGAGTAAGTTGGACAGTTTCTCTTCATAGTCTGATGTGTCCATTACCACTGTAGCATTGCCTTTATCTGCTGGTAGTATGATTATGCTGTTGTCTTTTCTTAGGTTTTGCAATGCTACTTGTTCTTCTTTTGTTAGGTTGCTTTTGGGTGGTTTGCTTGTGCATAGGATGTGGGTGACTTCATGTCTGACTTGGTCTGCTTCATCTGCATTGAGTTTAGTTAAGCTGGTTTCAACTCCACATATGATGGTTTCTGTGGGAATTTTCTTTGGTGCAACAGCGAAGTTGAAACCTTTTGCTAGGACGTTTGTTTCTGCTGTTGTTAGTCTTCTGTGGGAGATGTTATGCACTACTTGTTGTAGATGTTGTTGTGATGTGGTTGTTTGGTTGTTGTAGTTCTCTAATTGTTTGAGTTTCTTTGAATGTCTGTTGTTTTTATAGCTGGTCTCTGTTTCTGCTCTCCAAACCGCCAGTTGTTTCACTTTGTCCCATAGTATCGGGTGAATAATGTTGCTGAGTTTGAGATGTAATGATAGTAGGTCCTTGTTTGTTTGGTCTAATTGAAATCTTTTATTGTGGAGTTCATTTCTTAGTAATGCCATTTCTGTTCTTCTTAGAATGCGTTTGGTTGAGGTGGTATTGATGTGGAATTTCAATTTGAAACAATTTGGTCTTATATTTTGGTCTCGACATTGGCATAGGAAAGGTATGTCACTTAGTATTCTTGCTCTTCGTACTTCTGACTTTTCGTAAGTCCTGGTCAGTTGGTAGATGTCCTCCCCGTAGAGGTATGATATTTGTTTTCGTAGATTCTCGCGGGTGTCTGTATGTGTAGATCTAGAGTCTCGGGTTTCTTCCCGCGTTCCTTTCATCTTCAGAAAGTTGTGGCGACGTTTCGACGAAATCCCATCCGTCATCATCAGGCCGGAGTGTTCCTCCTGCTGCTTCCAGGAGCAATGCGTGGTCTGGCTGTTCCTTTCCTTCCAACTGCCGGTGGGGCTGTGTTCTGACTGGGTGGAGGCGTGGCTGCTTTCTGATTGGGTGGGGGTGTCCTCCGATTGGGTGGAGGCGTGGTTGTCTTCTGATTGAGTGGAGGCGTGGCTGTCTTCTGATTGGGTGGATGCGTGGTTGTCTTCTGATTGGTTGGAGGCGTGGCTGTCTTCTGATTGGGTGGGGTGTGTTCTGAATGGGTGGGGTTTTTTGTTGTGTTGTAATATCCTGAGTGTTGTGATTTGGTGTCCTGAGGAGTGGGCTGTGTAGTGGCCTCCAGAGCTTTGGTTTGGCTCCGAGTTCGAGGACCTGCTATGTATCTCTGGTATGGGTCAGTCAGGTTCGTGTGTGCGTTCTTCTGCTTGGGTGATGGCACTTTTGCTTGACTTGTTCTGTCTTCTGTGTGGGGGGGTTTTTGTTCTGGGTGTGGATGAGTCTTGCTGGGGCTGGTGGCATTTGGGGTTGTTTGTTGGTTTTTTAAATCCTTGTTTGCTGAAATTCGTTTCTCTATCAATGCTGGTTTCCAAATGTCATGTAGGCGGGAGGTGTCGTCTCGCTTGTTCATACTGTCTGGGTGTTTTTCTATTTCAATGGCTTCTCTGATTATTCTGCTATTGAGATGTTCTATTTTGGCGATTGTTTTTGTACCTTCAAAATTGATGTTGTGTCCCGTAGTGTTTATGTGTTGTACTAGTGAAGATGTGTGATCTTTCTTCTGTACTGAGTTCTTATGTTCTTCTACACGTACCTCTATTCTTCTGTTAGTCTGTCCGATGTATGTTGCTGGACAGGAGGCGCATGGGATTTGGTATATGCCCTGGTTTTCCAGTTCTATTTTGTCTTTGGGATTTCTCAGGATGGTTGATATCTTTCTGTCAGTGTTAAATGCGGTTTTGATGTTATGTTTGCGTAGTACTTTACTGATTTTGTCGGTTGTTCCTTTTATGTAGGGCAAGATGGCTCGTCCGTTGTTCTGTTCTTCTTCTTGGATGTTTTTCTGTTTCGGAGTCCCCTGCTGAATCATATTGGTGATTTTGTTTTTTTGGAACTTGTTTGCTGTCAATATGTCTGTCAGGGTGTGTAGTTCTGTTTGTATATGTGTTTCATCCGCAAGGCATCTGGTTCTTGTTATTAGTGTTTTGGCTACTGAATTTATTTGTGCTGGGTGATGATGTGATTGCGCATTGAGGTAACGGTTGGTGTGTGTTTTCTTTCGGTAGACTGTGTGTCCTAGGGTGCCGTTTTGTTTTTTGTATATAAGTACATCCAGGAAAGGTAACTGGTTGTTTGTTTCAATCTCCATGGTGAATTTTATTTTGGGATGTAGGCTGTTCAGGTGTGTCAGGAAGTTTTCTAGCTCCTTTCTTCCGTGGGGCCAGATCACGAAGGTGTCATCCACATATCTGAGCCACAGTTTTGGTTTGTTTGTAGTCTTTTCCAGAGCGTTAGTTTCAAATTCTTCCATGAAGAGGTTGGCGATAACTGGTGATAGAGGGGATCCCATTGGTGCGCCTTCTATTTGTTTGTATCTCTGGCCTCTGTGTATGAAGTATGTGTTTGATAAGCAGTGTTCTGCTAGTTCTATAATATGGTTTGGTGGTTGGTATTTGCTTCTTATTGTTGATAGAGCTTCTTGGACTGGCACCTGGGTGAATAGTGATACCACATCGAAGCTGACTAGCAAGTCTTTTTGGTCTATCTGTAGATTTTTCACTAATTCTATAAAGTGGTATGAGTTTTGGACATATGAAGCTGCCATTTCTGCATGAGGTTGTAATTGTTTTGCTAGGTATTTAGCTAAGTTTTGTAGTGGTGAGCCTATAGAACTTACTATGGGTCTTAGTGGGATTCCATCTTTGTGTATTTTGGGGAGGCCATATAGTTTTGGGCATCTGGATGACTTCTCCCTAGGAATGATTGTTTGTTGGGTTTCTTGGCTTATAGAAGTTGATTTTATCTTTTTCTTGGTGGTCTTTTCTAGATAGGTTGTGGGATCTGTATATATAGGTTTGTATGTAGTTTCTTTGAGTAAGTTGGACAGTTTCTCTTCATAGTCTGATGTGTCCATTACCACTGTAGCATTGCCTTTATCTGCTGGTAGTATGATTATGCTGTTGTCTTTTCTTAGGTTTTGCAATGCTACTTGTTCTTCTTTTGTTAGGTTGCTTTTGGGTGGTTTGCTTGTGCATAGGATGTGGGTGACTTCATGTCTGACTTGGTCTGCTTCATCTGCATTGAGTTTAGTTAAGCTGGTTTCAACTCCACATATGATGGTTTCTGTGGGAATTTTCTTTGGTGCAACAGCGAAGTTGAAACCTTTTGCTAGGACGTTTGTTTCTGCTGTTGTTAGTCTTCTGTGGGAGATGTTATGCACTACTTGTTGTAGATGTTGTTGTGATGTGGTTGTTTGGTTGTTGTAGTTCTCTAATTGTTTGAGTTTCTTTGAATGTCTGTTGTTTTTATAGCTGGTCTCTGTTTCTGCTCTCCAAACCGCCAGTTGTTTCACTTTGTCCCATAGTATCGGGTGAATAATGTTGCTGAGTTTGAGATGTAATGATAGTAGGTCCTTGTTTGTTTGGTCTAATTGAAATCTTTTATTGTGGAGTTCATTTCTTAGTAATGCCATTTCTGTTCTTCTTAGAATGCGTTTGGTTGAGGTGGTATTGATGTGGAATTTCAATTTGAAACAATTTGGTCTTATATTTTGGTCTCGACATTGGCATAGGAAAGGTATGTCACTTAGTATTCTTGCTCTTCGTACTTCTGACTTTTCGTAAGTCCTGGTCAGTTGGTAGATGTCCTCCCCGTAGAGGTATGATATTTGTTTTCGTAGATTCTCGCGGGTGTCTGTATGTGTAGATCTAGAGTCTCGGGTTTCTTCCCGCGTTCCTTTCATCTTCAGAAAGTTGTGGCGACGTTTCGACGAAATCCCATCCGTCATCATCAGGCCGGAGTGTTCCTCCTGCTGCTTCCAGGAGCAATGCGTGGTCTGGCTGTTCCTTTCCTTCCAACTGCCGGTGGGGCTGTGTTCTGACTGGGTGGAGGCGTGGCTGCTTTCTGATTGGGTGGGGGTGTCCTCCGATTGGGTGGAGGCGTGGTTGTCTTCTGATTGAGTGGAGGCGTGGCTGTCTTCTGATTGGGTGGATGCGTGGTTGTCTTCTGATTGGTTGGAGGCGTGGCTGTCTTCTGATTGGGTGGGGTGTGTTCTGAATGGGTGGGGTTTTTTGTTGTGTTGTAATATCCTGAGTGTTGTGATTTGGTGTCCTGAGGAGTGGGCTGTGTAGTGGCCTCCAGAGCTTTGGTTTGGCTCCGAGTTCGAGGACCTGCTATGTATCTCTGGTATGGGTCAGTCAGGTTCGTGTGTGCGTTCTTCTGCTTGGGTGATGGCACTTTTGCTTGACTTGTTCTGTCTTCTGTGTGGGGGGGTTTTTGTTCTGGGTGTGGATGAGTCTTGCTGGGGCTGGTGGCATTTGGGGTTGTTTGTTGGTTTTTTAAATCCTTGTTTGCTGAAATTCGTTTCTCTATCAATGCTGGTTTCCAAATGTCATGTAGGCGGGAGGTGTCGTCTCGCTTGTTCATACTGTCTGGGTGTTTTTCTATTTCAATGGCTTCTCTGATTATTCTGCTATTGAGATGTTCTATTTTGGCGATTGTTTTTGTACCTTCAAAATTGATGTTGTGTCCCGTAGTGTTTATGTGTTGTACTAGTGAAGATGTGTGATCTTTCTTCTGTACTGAGTTCTTATGTTCTTCTACACGTACCTCTATTCTTCTGTTAGACCAAGTCAGACATGAAGTCACCCACATCCTATGCACAAGCAAACCACCCAAAAGCAACCTAACAAAAGAAGAACAAGTAGCATTGCAAAACCTAAGAAAAGACAACAGCATAATCATACTACCAGCAGATAAAGGCAATGCTACAGTGGTAATGGACACATCAGACTATGAAGAGAAACTGTCCAACTTACTCAAAGAAACTACATACAAACCTATATATACAGATCCCACAACCTATCTAGAAAAGACCACCAAGAAAAAGATAAAATCAACTTCTATAAGCCAAGAAACCCAACAAACAATCATTCCTAGGGAGAAGTCATCCAGATGCCCAAAACTATATGGCCTCCCCAAAATACACAAAGATGGAATCCCACTAAGACCCATAGTAAGTTCTATAGGCTCACCACTACAAAACTTAGCTAAATACCTAGCAAAACAATTACAACCTCATGCAGAAATGGCAGCTTCATATGTCCAAAACTCATACCACTTTATAGAATTAGTGAAAAATCTACAGATAGACCAAAAAGACTTGCTAGTCAGCTTCGATGTGGTATCACTATTCACCCAGGTGCCAGTCCAAGAAGCTCTATCAACAATAAGAAGCAAATACCAACCACCAAACCATATTATAGAACTAGCAGAACACTGCTTATCAAACACATACTTCATACACAGAGGCCAGAGATACAAACAAATAGAAGGCGCACCAATGGGATCCCCTCTATCACCAGTTATCGCCAACCTCTTCATGGAAGAATTTGAAACTAACGCTCTGGAAAAGACTACAAACAAACCAAAACTGTGGCTCAGATATGTGGATGACACCTTCGTGATCTGGCCCCACGGAAGAAAGGAGCTAGAAAACTTCCTGACACACCTGAACAGCCTACATCCCAAAATAAAATTCACCATGGAGATTGAAACAAACAACCAGTTACCTTTCCTGGATGTACTTATATACAAAAAACAAAACGGCACCCTAGGACACACAGTCTACCGAAAGAAAACACACACCAACCGTTACCTCAATGCGCAATCACATCATCACCCAGCACAAATAAATTCAGTAGCCAAAACACTAATAACAAGAACCAGATGCCTTGCGGATGAAACACATATACAAACAGAACTACACACCCTGACAGACATATTGACAGCAAACAAGTTCCAAAAAAACAAAATCACCAATATGATTCAGCAGGGGACTCCGAAACAGAAAAACATCCAAGAAGAAGAACAGAACAACGGACGAGCCATCTTGCCCTACATAAAAGGAACAACCGACAAAATCAGTAAAGTACTACGCAAACATAACATCAAAACCGCATTTAACACTGACAGAAAGATATCAACCATCCTGAGAAATCCCAAAGACAAAATAGAACTGGAAAACCAGGGCATATACCAAATCCCATGCGCCTCCTGTCCAGCAACATACATCGGACAGACTAACAGAAGAATAGAGGTACGTGTAGAAGAACATAAGAACTCAGTACAGAAGAAAGATCACACATCTTCACTAGTACAACACATAAACACTACGGGACACAACATCAATTTTGAAGGTACAAAAACAATCGCCAAAATAGAACATCTCAATAGCAGAATAATCAGAGAAGCCATTGAAATAGAAAAACACCCAGACAGTATGAACAAGCGAGACGACACCTCCCGCCTACATGACATTTGGAAACCAGCATTGATAGAGAAACGAATTTCAGCAAACAAGGATTTAAAAAACCAACAAACAACCCCAAATGCCACCAGCCCCAGCAAGACTCATCCACACCCAGAACAAAAACCCCCCCACACAGAAGACAGAACAAGTCAAGCAAAAGTGCCATCACCCAAGCAGAAGAACGCACACACGAACCTGACTGACCCATACCAGAGATACATAGCAGGTCCTCGAACTCGGAGCCAAACCAAAGCTCTGGAGGCCACTACACAGCCCACTCCTCAGGACACCAAATCACAACACTCAGGATATTACAACACAACAAAAAACCCCACCCATTCAGAACACACCCCACCCAATCAGAAGACAGCCACGCCTCCAACCAATCAGAAGACAACCACGCATCCACCCAATCAGAAGACAGCCACGCCTCCACTCAATCAGAAGACAACCACGCCTCCACCCAATCGGAGGACACCCCCACCCAATCAGAAAGCAGCCACGCCTCCACCCAGTCAGAACACAGCCCCACCGGCAGTTGGAAGGAAAGGAACAGCCAGACCACGCATTGCTCCTGGAAGCAGCAGGAGGAACACTCCGGCCTGATGATGACGGATGGGATTTCGTCGAAACGTCGCCACAACTTTCTGAAGATGAAAGGAACGCGGGAAGAAACCCGAGACTCTAGATCTACACATACAGACACCCGCGAGAATCTACGAAAACAAATATCATACCTCTACGGGGAGGACATCTACCAACTGACCAGGACTTACGAAAAGTCAGAAGTACGAAGAGCAAGAATACTAAGTGACATACCTTTCCTATGCCAATGTCGAGACCAAAATATAAGACCAAATTGTTTCAAATTGAAATTCCACATCAATACCACCTCAACCAAACGCATTCTAAGAAGAACAGAAATGGCATTACTAAGAAATGAACTCCACAATAAAAGATTTCAATTAGACCAAACAAACAAGGACCTACTATCATTACATCTCAAACTCAGCAACATTATTCACCCGATACTATGGGACAAAGTGAAACAACTGGCAGTTTGGAGAGCAGAAACAGAGACCAGCTATAAAAACAACAGACATTCAAAGAAACTCAAACAATTAGAGAACTACAACAACCAAACAACCACATCACAACAACATCTACAACAAGTAGTGCATAACATCTCCCACAGAAGACTAACAACAGCAGAAACAAACGTCCTAGCAAAAGGTTTCAACTTCGCTGTTGCACCAAAGAAAATTCCCACAGAAACCATCATATGTGGAGTTGAAACCAGCTTAACTAAACTCAATGCAGATGAAGCAGACCAAGTCAGACATGAAGTCACCCACATCCTATGCACAAGCAAACCACCCAAAAGCAACCTAACAAAAGAAGAACAAGTAGCATTGCAAAACCTAAGAAAAGACAACAGCATAATCATACTACCAGCAGATAAAGGCAATGCTACAGTGGTAATGGACACATCAGACTATGAAGAGAAACTGTCCAACTTACTCAAAGAAACTACATACAAACCTATATATACAGATCCCACAACCTATCTAGAAAAGACCACCAAGAAAAAGATAAAATCAACTTCTATAAGCCAAGAAACCCAACAAACAATCATTCCTAGGGAGAAGTCATCCAGATGCCCAAAACTATATGGCCTCCCCAAAATACACAAAGATGGAATCCCACTAAGACCCATAGTAAGTTCTATAGGCTCACCACTACAAAACTTAGCTAAATACCTAGCAAAACAATTACAACCTCATGCAGAAATGGCAGCTTCATATGTCCAAAACTCATACCACTTTATAGAATTAGTGAAAAATCTACAGATAGACCAAAAAGACTTGCTAGTCAGCTTCGATGTGGTATCACTATTCACCCAGGTGCCAGTCCAAGAAGCTCTATCAACAATAAGAAGCAAATACCAACCACCAAACCATATTATAGAACTAGCAGAACACTGCTTATCAAACACATACTTCATACACAGAGGCCAGAGATACAAACAAATAGAAGGCGCACCAATGGGATCCCCTCTATCACCAGTTATCGCCAACCTCTTCATGGAAGAATTTGAAACTAACGCTCTGGAAAAGACTACAAACAAACCAAAACTGTGGCTCAGATATGTGGATGACACCTTCGTGATCTGGCCCCACGGAAGAAAGGAGCTAGAAAACTTCCTGACACACCTGAACAGCCTACATCCCAAAATAAAATTCACCATGGAGATTGAAACAAACAACCAGTTACCTTTCCTGGATGTACTTATATACAAAAAACAAAACGGCACCCTAGGACACACAGTCTACCGAAAGAAAACACACACCAACCGTTACCTCAATGCGCAATCACATCATCACCCAGCACAAATAAATTCAGTAGCCAAAACACTAATAACAAGAACCAGATGCCTTGCGGATGAAACACATATACAAACAGAACTACACACCCTGACAGACATATTGACAGCAAACAAGTTCCAAAAAAACAAAATCACCAATATGATTCAGCAGGGGACTCCGAAACAGAAAAACATCCAAGAAGAAGAACAGAACAACGGACGAGCCATCTTGCCCTACATAAAAGGAACAACCGACAAAATCAGTAAAGTACTACGCAAACATAACATCAAAACCGCATTTAACACTGACAGAAAGATATCAACCATCCTGAGAAATCCCAAAGACAAAATAGAACTGGAAAACCAGGGCATATACCAAATCCCATGCGCCTCCTGTCCAGCAACATACATCGGACAGACTAACAGAAGAATAGAGGTACGTGTAGAAGAACATAAGAACTCAGTACAGAAGAAAGATCACACATCTTCACTAGTACAACACATAAACACTACGGGACACAACATCAATTTTGAAGGTACAAAAACAATCGCCAAAATAGAACATCTCAATAGCAGAATAATCAGAGAAGCCATTGAAATAGAAAAACACCCAGACAGTATGAACAAGCGAGACGACACCTCCCGCCTACATGACATTTGGAAACCAGCATTGATAGAGAAACGAATTTCAGCAAACAAGGATTTAAAAAACCAACAAACAACCCCAAATGCCACCAGCCCCAGCAAGACTCATCCACACCCAGAACAAAAACCCCCCCACACAGAAGACAGAACAAGTCAAGCAAAAGTACCATCACCCAAGCAGAAGAACGCACACACGAACCTGACTGACCCATACCAGAGATACATAGCAGGTCCTCGAACTCGGAGCCAAACCAAAGCTCTGGAGGCCACTACACAGCCCACTCCTCAGGACACCAAATCACAACACTCAGGATATTACAACACAACAAAAAACCCCACCCATTCAGAACACACCCCACCCAATCAGAAGACAGCCACGCCTCCAACCAATCAGAAGACAACCACGCATCCACCCAATCAGAAGACAGCCACGCCTCCACTCAATCAGAAGACAACCACGCCTCCACCCAATCGGAGGACACCCCCACCCAATCAGAAAGCAGCCACGCCTCCACCCAGTCAGAACACAGCCCCACCGGCAGTTGGAAGGAAAGGAACAGCCAGACCACGCATTGCTCCTGGAAGCAGCAGGAGGAACACTCCGGCCTGATGATGACGGATGGGATTTCGTCGAAACGTCGCCACAACTTTCTGAAGATGAAAGGAACGCGGGAAGAAACCCGAGACTCTAGATCTACATATATATATATATATATATATATATATATATATATATATATATGTATATATATATATATATATATATATATATATGTATATATATATATATATATATATATATATATATATATATATATATATATATATATATATATATATATATATATATATATATATATATATATATATATATATATATATATATATATATATATATATATATATATATATATATATATATATATATATATATATATATTGTATCATATAATTAAACATTTCAGGTTCAAGATTCACTCCAATCATTGTCATCTGTAGTTAAAAGATTTCAGATGGCAGCTCCTTGTGATTCTTGTTTATAGTGCTCCAAGGGCAAATGTGTGAAGAGTTTTATTATATGGTTTAGCCACCAGGTGACATTGAACCTAATTTTATTTGAGTGCAGTCAAGAGCATCAAATGGTTGATGGGTTCCTGTTGTAGAGGAGACAATAAATAAACTTGGTCTTAAAATATATGCCTTCTAAATTTTTCCTGAGACCAATAGAAGAGGAATTAGATAAAAAAAGTTTACTCTCTAATACAAAATTTATTCTTAAAAATCCAAAATGAAATATTTATACAAATTAGTATAGGATGAATTTTGGTAAATCAAGCTAGAAGCAGAATATTTAGACTTCATTCTGTTTCAGGAAGCCTCTATCCTTTCCAAAAGCAAAAAAACAAAACAAACAAAACCTTGAATTTGTCATCACCATCATCTCTTCCTCCTCCTCCTCCTCCTCCTCCTCCTCCTCCTCCTCCTCCTCCTCCTCCTCCTCCTCCTCTTCTTCTTCTTCTTCCTCCTCTTCCTCCTCCTCCTCCTCCTCCTATTATTATTATTATTATTATTATTATTATTATTATTATTATTATTATTATTATTATTATTATTATTATTATCAGGGCTTTTTTTTCTCATAGAACACTCAGATCAGCGTTCCAGCACCTTTTTTTGCACAAAAAAGCTCCCTCTATTGGCTTTCGAAAGCCTACTGCAAGGGGAGGCAATCTTGGCTCTTTTTTATGACTCGTGGACTTCAACTCCCAGAAATCCTGAGCCTGCCACACTGAGGGGAAAGAGAGAGGTTTCCAACCTGAGCCATGGTGGCTCAGGAATTCTGGGAGTTGATGTCCTTGAGTTATAAAAGAGCCAAGGTTGCCTACCCTGCACTAGAGGAGGACATTAAAATTATTTACAAGGTTACTTCTTTAGGAACTAAACTTTTAGAATCTAAAACAGCTAATTCAAAAAAGCCAACAGGAAAGAATCTCACATTTTTCATCTGCTTCTGTCTTTTCGAAGGTAAAATTAGATAACAAAATAATCTATTTCCTATGTTAACATCTCTGCAATGAAATCAATAAAGGTAACAGGAAAGAAATGAGAAACATTTTTCTCAATGTAATATGTCTAATTTAGCTGATGCTAGAAAAAAATAGTATCTTTTGTACATACTCTATTACAACTAAACCACTTTAAATTAAACAATTCTTAAGAATGAAATATTCTTAATTTGGACTTTACTTTTACTGTTTGGACTGTTGTGTGTTTTGAAAAATAGATTATTTAGAATCTAGTTATGTTGCACTTCAGTCTTTAAATAATTAACCTAGTAATATAATAATATATGAGTTTTCCATGGTAAGCTTAACATCAATAACAACATTTATTAAAAAGGCTAAAATAATTTCTGGTGGTATTATCTGTACATTAAAATTTTGTTTAGTCACAATCTTTCACTTTTCACATTCTGTACAAGCAGTGGTCATGTTTCCTAGCAAAAGATGTTACATATGTGCATAAGTGTAGTCAGTAGCATATGCCTTTTTAAAAATATCAAACATGCAAAGAAACAAAAATATCTCTATTACATCCAGAAATGCCAACTTTGCAACCAATATTTCTCATCCATAACTATGGCACCCTAAGGATACCTGCATACATGCAAATGCTTCTCTGGGATCAGTAACGCAGCAGGGATTGCTTTTTCCTTCCAGTAACAGATTGCTGGGAAATACCAAACATGGCCTTGAAAATTCCAATGTTTGTTACAAATTTTTCTGGATGTGGTTGGAAAGAGGCCTAGAAATGCCAGCACAAATACATCACACTTGCTGAACGTGCACACGCAACTAATTACAATATTCAATTATATGTGATATATCTAAAATGAGATGGGCTGTCTCAACTGCAACTTGCAAACCGTTCCATTTTGCGACAAAACAATCCAGGACAAGCTGATCAGCAGAGCTTAGAGAGGACTCATTAACACAATTTTTGGGAAGGAAAGAAACAAAAGGACAGTTTAACATCTTCCAGTTGATATTATGTTATGTAACATCTTCTGGGAATTGAAGTCCACGAGTCATAAAAGAGCCAAGGTTGCCTACGTCTGGCTAATTGGCTTTTGAAAGCCAATAGGAATTGCTGCTGAGCGTGCCAAAAGACCCAGCCGGCAAACGTTGCACAGACAAGTTGTCTGCAGTGAAGGCAGGAACTTTGCACCCCTCCCTGCTGCCCAACTACACCATCTCAACTAGGTAAGTAAGATATTATTTGCAAATAGGATGGCAATAAACAATTTAGGCTGCATTTACACCAGGGATTTTCAACCTTTTCAGAAATTGTACCACTTTTAGGACATGACAATATTCAAGCACCACCAGTGTTTAACAAGGTGTCAAAAACTTGATGACTAAAGAAAAGGGGGGGTATTTTGGGTTTCATTGGTTAGATTAATTTATTGTTATAGAAATGGCTAGTTTATAATATTATAGAAAAGCAAAAAGTTGAGGTTCAGTGTTAATACTTCCTTCTACTCCTGTAACAGAGGAAGTTAGAAGTCAGTGCCTTTTCTTTTTCCCTTCTCCCCCTCACTTTTCCCTTTTTCTCTCACCCTTCACTCGCAAAAGCCCCCCCCCACTTACTCACACTTTGCTCACAAAAGCCTCCAGTCATTCTCACTCACTCCTCCATCTCTTTCCAAGGCACCTCTTCAGTCTCTCCCCCACTCACTCCGTCTCTTTCAAAGGCCTCTTGCTCGCTTGCTCATTTACTGCCCCGTCGCTTCCAAATGCCATTTGTTCATTCACACACTCACTTACTGCCCCATCAGTTCCAAACGCTTCCAAACGCCACTTGCTCACTCACTCACTGCATTTGGAAGTGACGGGGCAGTAAGTGAATGAGTGCCATTGCCAGAGGCCATCAGCTGTTTGGCACTGGAGACCACTGCCACGAGGAACACAGCTCTAGGTTGGGGTTCGGAGCAGCTCTGGGTGGGGGCTCAGCATGGGCCGCGGTGTGGCAACAGCGGGGAGGGGAATCCCCATGGCGGCTGTGATGAGGGGAATCCCCACGGCATGTGGCTCCGAGCTGCAGGGGTGGGGGTGCAAAGGACGGTGGTGACACCATAGCAAGACACCGCCATCGCTCCCATTGACAGAACCTGAGTTCCGGCACCTTTTTTTTTTTAGAAAAAAAGCACTGATTATTAGCCATCATCATCATCATCATCATCACACAGTCAGCCAGATATTCAGACTGGATTTGGCATTTTTGTCTACCTATTAAGACCTTACCAAGGACCTGGGATAGGCAGATGTGGATGTTTGATGCTATTATAGATTTCGTCGCAGGATGGAAGCAGTTCCTAGTAAGGCCACCTTTTGCAATTGACTAATGGTGAATCCAGTTGTTCTGGGATTGCACCCAAGGCACCTATTACTATTGGTACTACCCTTGCCTGCCTTTGCCACAGTCTTTCTATTTCTATTTGTAGGTCTTTATATTTCTTCTTCTTTGTATGTCTTCTCCAGTTCTTTCTCATCTATTCTGCTGTCTCCAGGCACTGCCACGTCCACTATCCAGACTTTTTTGTCTTTCTTATTGACAATTGTTAAGTCCAGGGTGTTATGTTGCTGGTGCTTGTCTGTTTGAATTCTGAAGTCCCAGAGTAGTTTAACTTTATCATTTTCTATGACTTTCTCTATTTTATGATCCCACCAGTTCTTGCTTACAGGCAAATGATATTTCTTGCAGATCTTCCAATGCAGCATTGTTGCTACTTTGTCATGCCACTGCTTGTAGTCAGTCTGTGCGATCTTCTTGCAGCAGCTTACCAGGTGGTCCACTGTTTCTTCAACTTCTTTGTATAGGTGGCACTTACTGTCTGTTGCTGTCTTCTCAATTTTGACTTTCTATGCATTTGTCCTTAAAGCTTGGTCTTGTGCAGCCAGAATTAGTCCCTGGGTCTCTTTCTTTAACTTTCCTGCTCTTAGCCATTGCCAGGTCTTGTTATTATCTGCTTTCCCAGCTATTTTTTTAATGTACTGGCCATGTAGTGATTTTTCTTCCCATGCCTCTATTCTGTTCTTCATTTGGTCTTTCTTGTAGGCCAGTTTAGTCTCTCCAGTAGTCAGTAAGCCTTCTTGATATACTAATTTCAGTGCATCTTCATCATTGTCCTTCAGATATTCTTCCAAAGCCATTTTTTCTTCTTCAACCATCTGATGTACTTGCAACATTCCATGTCCACCTATTTGCTTTGGTAGATATTGTTATAAAGCTTTTATTCACAAAACATGAAACTCAGTCAACTGAACACTCAAATTGACTGGCACTAATGGTTGACACGGGTTGCTGCCAGCACCCTAGGAATCATCCAGGTATCTCCTTAAAATGTAAGATGTTCCAAGTAGTGCAGTTTTTTGTAGCTTTGCTGGAGCTATTGCAGGAAGCTGCAATTTCTTGATGTATTTTGCAAAGTTGATATACTAATTTCAGTGCATCTTCATCATTGTCCTTCAGATATTCTTCCAAAGCCATTTTTTCTTCTTCAACCATGTGATGTACTTGCAACATTCCACGTCCACCTATTTGCCTTGGTAGATGATATTATTATTATTATTATTATTATTATTATTATTATTATTATTATTATTATTATTATTATTATTATTATTATTATTATTATTATTATTATTATTAGTTAATATTGACCCTTGATGAGTACATCAACCTTCTCTCTTCAGATAGTGTAACAGTCTTGGTGCATACATTTCTCATCATGTTTAAAATTATAATGTTCCCCGTAGATATTATAGCAACAATCTCAATAAGTTTTGCAGTTTTAAAATTATCCTATGGTTTCCTAAACTGCACTTTAAAAAGGAAGGGAAAGAGTATTCTCTGGTGATATTGCTTCTGCCTCCAAAAAGCTGCCAATGTACCTTCACTTTATATACTGCTCAAAAAAAATAAAGGGAACACTTAAACAACACAATGTACTGTATTTAATAGTAGGATGTCTTATCTTGTGTTCCCTTTATTTTTTTTTTTGAGCAGTATATTTGATGTAGAATTAAGACATGCTGTCTGGAAATGTTTTTTCCCCATTCTTCATAAGCACAACTCTCACTGGCAGTTCTATGGAGAAAGCAAAAGACAGATGGAAGAAAAAAGCTGAAGAAGCTTGCCAATAACATTCAACAAGATCACAATACAAGACAGTGTGTGGCAGAGAATTGGCATACTTCAGCTGATAAAAGGGATTAAGATTTAACATTAATTCAAAGAATGATACAACATGCGATAAGAACTGATATAGGAAGCAATTTTCTGGCCACGAAGACACAGACAGAGTAATGACCAGGATATCTACTGATATCTTGAATCACTAGAGGTTAAAGATGGCTTTCAGGCCCTTGAAGAAGAAAGGCAAAAAAGACATCATGGAAAAGAGAGAAGAAATTAGATGCCTGAAAAGTAGAGGGGATGTAGCTGCACATTGGAAGAAGACAGAAAAATCTAGAAGAGTCTTGGTAGCAGATGACTCACTATAATGAGTTACCAAAATAGATATGTGAAGTCCATTGGTATATGAAATATGGTGCCATTTGAAGCAAAGATCCTGAAGAAGGATCTCCAGGATTTACTAAGTGTACTGACTATGATATCCATATTCACATGACGATGGACTTTATGATTTTAGAAAGTTCAAGAAATTGGGAATTCAATTCAACCATATAATATTCCCAAACCATTGCAGATAGTCAAAGGATAAAATGGTGGATAATATCAAAAGCTGCCAAACAATACAGTGGGCCAGAAACTTTCCCCTATTTTAAGTCCTACCATAGGTAAGTGAGTGACCAATGAGTAACCAATAAAGTTTCCAGTTTCCATATCAAGCACAGATTTGAACCCTAATTGAAATGGCTGCAGATAATCCATGTCCAATAGAGCCAATAATATTGGTCTTAAAAGTCAAATTGGGTGATAGTTCCTGGACCTAAGGTTGTGATTTTAGCAATGGCATTTTTACGGATCCTTTTCAGGGTTCCTGGCTTCTCGTTCTCTTGGAATGAGGCAATAACTAGAATCTGTATTAGTACTGTGTCCCCTCTGCCAGCATGTACAATCTTATAGGACATGGGTCCAGAGCACAGGGAATATAATTCACCAAAGACTCCATCTTCTTTCTCTGGGTTAACAGCATCAAATTGCCCCCTGCCCCACCTCGCAACCTGTCATGTCTTTGGTGTCTGTCCATCTGGCTTCCAAGCCTGATTGAATGCAAGTTATTTTATATACAATGCTTTCCACTACCATCTCAAAATTTCCCACAATAGTTATTCTGACCCATATTTCCCTAAAGTAGTCTATACCCATTTTAAAAGGATATAGAATAATGGCAAAGAGGTAAGTCTACTTCTTTCTACCACCAGTGTTTCTCTAAGCATGTCTTCTGACATTTACCTCCTGGAATACTTCAGAATTGAAAGAGGTCCCCAAGATCAACACATAGAAGATAACTTTTAGTGCAAACCTGTCAAGAATCCTCATCACCTTCTTGTTCCAAAGATTGACTAATATCTTGACAGAATTGACAGAATTGCCCACCAAGTTGTTGGGGAATTCCCCAAAAGGCCTCTAAAATCCAGTTCAGTACATAAGATGCTTAAGGTGGATCATTCAAAAGGGTATAACCTCTGAAAGAATCATGATACTATTCAACTGATCTGTCATGAAAAAGACATCAATGTTATACCCACCATCACCACTCAAATGCTCCAGGATATTTAAAAAAATGTGTAGCCTTCATTCTGCTCTAGGCCTATGGTCACCTGGGACAATCCTATAATTGTCATTTCATGAGGGACTCCAGATTCCATCCCTAGTATCTCTGCATATTAACAATCACCAAGCAGTTCCCAAATATCCAAGTGGACTCAGATAGAGTTATTTTGCTTTCTTTGCTCATTCTGTTTATAGAAAGGGCCTGAATAATAAAGAAGCAAATGTAAATTAAATTGTCTAGAGAAGGAATTAACATAACAAAGCCCAGAGATTAAGCTTGGTGATATGTGGATAAAGATGAGGGAGGAAACAAGAGACAGAAATTGAAGAGCATCAAGGGAGCTTTGTAGATAAATGTATGTTAGATTTGTTAATTTAAGCTTAATTTAATTTAATTAAGAACTCACATGCAGATACACTCATCAAATTGATAAGAACACAGATTTGTAAATTATTCATTGTGTTGGACTTTGTATAAGGATAAAATGCAACTTTGTTGATCCCTGATCTATATATGTCTATTTTTTCTATTTTTTTCTTATCCACAATTACAGACTCTTTAAAAAAGAATAATATGTAAATATAAGACCTATTGCTAAAAGACCTATCTATATACTACTAAAAATCTCATGTCTGTTTGTAAATTTCAGTTGGGTAAAATGGTGCATCATAGGGCAACAATTTTTGAATCAATGTACTTCAAATGGGCTAACCTACAGACTATGTTTAAAATCCAGGACCCATTACTTCTTTGGGATAACAATAACATTTAGCACGGAAAGATCTATGATGAAATAACAGTCACAGTAATAGCATTCTTGTCATTTCTATCACTCAAGTAATCTTAAAAATACCACCCACAGAAATCAGAAAGAAATACTCAAAGATCTTAATATCAGGTATGAAAAATGGAATACTATTCTGTAGACATATTTTGGCATGATTCTTCATATCTCAAATGTAAGGCACATGCAAAGTGGGGCGTGGCAGGGATGGGCAGCAGTAGGAGGCTACATTGCACAAAGAGCAGTTCTAGATTTGGGTAAGAAGATTATTTTATGCACTGAAACTTCACAGAACTTCAATTCAAAGCTAGACTTTATCTCAAAACATCCTGTTGCTTCATGTCTTATAAGAAAGGAGAACTATGTTTTTATGTTATCTTTGGCCAAAATGATTTATTTTTCATAACTGTTAAGATCAGAAACTACTAATGGTTGTTTTTTCTACTTCTCATTCTGAGAGCAGAATGAAAACTGGTGACATAAAGAAAACCCAAACACAATAGTGTCAAGGTACACCCACCACATGCTGTCTGATTAATGCATAATTCCAGGAAATGAGCAGAGGCATTTCAGTCACACTCTTCATTGGAACAGTAATAACCCATGAGTCCATTTTCCCTAAAAGCCCTGGAGGCAGAACAAAATATCCTGTCAAAATGTATCAACATGGTGGAACAAGGAGAGAGAGAGAGAGAGAGAGAGAGAGAGAGAGAGGGAGGGAGGGAGGGAGGGAGGGAGAGAGAGAATACAATCAGATCATCAGCTAAAAATGCTCACACTGAATTTACACTATGAATGCTGTTGTTCTTTACAGCTAATGTTCAGCAATTTTTAATAAAGATGTTTGTTCTCAGAGTTTTGTTTATCCTTTTGTCCCACTATTTTACTTGCACAATCTACAAACCAGTGTAGATTTCAGAAGAATAAAAAGCAAATCATATTACATACTGGAATTAAAGAGGCAAGACAAAGTAAACAGATTGAATTTCTTAAGCATTATTGAACAATATTTGCTGATGATGAGTTTTTCAGGACAGTCACTTTTGAAGAATCTGCTGAGCCATGCTATTTCTTATAATTTGGGCAAACTTTTCTCTGATGTGAGTTAGAAGTAAAAGAAGGCAGCCCTTCTTTCAATAGATTTTACCTTTTCAAATATTGATAAAACTTCACTGACCAACCTCTCTCAGCCCTAGAATTCAGGTGAGGTGAGAATAAATGCAGTAAGTTTGGGGAACAGTAGAATGCCTCATGATGCTTAGCTAAGATCTACCACTGCAATTTTCCCATTGCCAAAATGTGAGCTTAAAAATACAACTAGCACTATATACACGTTTACTAAAATATAAATAAGAAAAAGCAAAGCTGTCTTATGCTACAGTTCATTTTTACCGTTTAATTATTTGCCATCAAGCAACCAAATAGATAGATTTTCTTCATGATTATCTGTCCCTAGTCTGATGTTTCAGGTCTTGCAATGGTGTATCTGTTTCTACTGTAACTGAGGCCACCCACCTTACTGCAGGTAAACATTTCCTCTTTCTTTCCATTTCTCCCAGCATGAAGGCCTTCTCCAGAGAGCTGAATCTTTGCATAAAGTGCATGAAGTAGGATAATTTGAGCCTGGTCATTTGTGCCTCAAGAAAGAACTGATTTGATTTGTTCATTGAGTTCGTCTGATTCTCATTTTACTAACCCTAAATTTGTTCATTTCTGTAATGTATTGGGTTTTGTCTTACTAAAGAGTATCATGTGGGGTTAATTGCTGGAAGGTTGCTTAAGCAGGGAAGCTGGCTAACGGCTCCCAGCTCCTCAGACAACCCATCTCCAGCACTGCCATTGGCTGCTTCAAGGGCGGCGATAGGTTGCTTTAAACCTATCGGCTGCCACCTAGAGGCCAGGGTATAAATAGCTGCATTTACAGCCCTGTTTATCAGTTCAGGTCCTGTAAGCAAATAATGATTCTTGCTGAACTCACTTGCCTCATCTTGTCAATCAAGCAATGAACCCAGTATATAACACTGGCAATGAAGGTGGGATCCTGCTTCTCCAACAGAGCTGAGAGTCACTAGGGAAGAGGCCGAATGTGCCTGGCAGGAAAAGCAATTCCCCCCCCCCCAGCTGGCCTAGCAAAGCCATGCTAGCAACCACGTACCCAGAGGACCAGTCCCTGGGCATACAGAGGAGCAGGATAAGAAGACGTCAAGCCCCAGCCACAAAGACCAGCAGAAATGGCAAAGGTCGGAAAGCTGGAAGAATTTGATATAGCTCACCCGGAAAGATGGTCTTCGTATCTATCCAGGGTCGAGAACTATCTACGCGCGAATCAAGTCACCTGAAGGCCACTACGCTCCTGTGTGTGTGCGGCCCAGCCACGTTCGACATCACGAAGAACTTTTTCGTGCCAATGCCATTGGAGTCCGTAACATTTGTGGATTTGAAGAAATGGCTCAGTGACTATTTTCAGCCCAAGCTGTTGGTAATCGCTTGGCCCCACACATTCGAACAGAGGGTTCAGCAACAGCATCTGAATTCATTGCAGCGTTGAGGCAGGCCACATGCCTGTGACAGTTCTCCGATGTAGAGGAGAGGCTCCAAGACCGGCTTGTCTGTGCTCTCCAAAATGGAGAGTTACAGCAAAAACTGTTCACCAAAGAGACTCTGTCATTCCCAGATGCACTGAAAGAGATCATGGTGGACGAAGCTGCCGGCGGGGCTGGATCTGGCTCGATTTGAGGCAGTGGAAGCCTGCTCAGGCCATCAGCATGGCCCATATCCTTGCCGGGTTTATGAATTAGCTTAAAGCTGTAAGCCGATAAAAAAATGGACCATCTTAGCATTCTGGGGGATAAGATGTGGGGTGTCTGTCTGTCTGTAGTGAATAACCCCAGTAGTGGTTTATGGTCTGTGAAGACCGTGAAGTCCCTGCCATACAAGTAGTCATGGAATTTTTTTACTCTAGCCAATGCCTCCTTATCAATTTGTGCATAATTACTTTCGGTTTGTATGGATCCATTTAATAAGTGAAGCAAGCAAATACTTTTCTTGAATATAAAAATAGTCTTGCCCTCTGTGCCATATCTTCTAGATATTAGCTGATACTGAAAAGAATTTTCTCCTTGATATTACATGTCCTGTGGAATAATTTTCATCTGTGTTATACTAAACCAGTGGTGGTGAACCTATGGCACGCATGTGAGAGGCGGCACTCAGAGCCCTTTCTGTGGGCACACACACTGTCACCACAGCCCCCATCCTCACCAGCAGCCCCCCCAGAGGAGAGTCATGCCAGGTGCGGCCCACACGAAGCAGTGCAGACAAGGACATGGTAGCCAGGCAGTGGGGACAAGAATCCACCCTTGCGCCCCATTGCGTACAGATGATGCTGCAAGGCACGGGAGGAGGGCATGGCCACTATGGCACTTCTGGGCTGGCTTGGTGATCTGTGGTGGTGCGTGGAGGTGGTGGGTGGCCCAGCAGGCAGGGTGGAGTGGGGACAGGGGTGTGGGTGGGACAGTTTTGGGGCACTCGGTCTCTAAAAGGTTTGCCATCACTGTACTAAACAATTAGAGAGAGATGTTGTAGGAGTCTTCTGAAAAACAAACTTTGTAAATTGGTCTTTCCCAAATATTAAATCCCCCCCCCAACATTTATGTTTAAAAACCTGCCTTTATTCTGTTTTTTAACTGTATTTATAAACCATTACAGATTTTTTTCCTGTGCATCTGATAGAAAAACCACTTGTAAAAATAAATAATTAAATGAGAAACCACAAATTATATCCAGTTCCTAGGCACATTAGTATTAGGATGGGGACTTGTACTGTTAACTGTGATATTAGTCTCAGTTGTTATTGTAATCACCAAGTCAAGGACATTGTACCATCATTTGTTTGGAAACATTCACCTTTTTTAATAATACTTTTTAAAATTAATTTTATTATATGTGTTCTTATTCATCATTAGATTATATGCAGTGCATTTTTATATATGTATGTATGTAAGTAGCCTACAATTGAATATGTTACTGTTTCTGGCAATATGATTTGATATTGTAATTACCAATTTCAAAAACAAAGGAAGGAAACCTCAGAAATCCAAAGTGGGCAGAACCAAACTGAACTAGACTTGTACCATCTGATAAAATAACATTTCACCCACATGCAGAAGAAAAAGTAATCAAACAGTTCAGTGATAACTTGCAATACAACACCAAAGATGTCATGCTAATTATCACAGTCTGGAATGCTAACTATGGAAGTAAAACAGCAGTTTGACTACTGGATTAGAGCCAGGCATGGTTGATAATAAAGTTAAATGGGTCCTAGAATATATCTATTGCTAACAATAAAGTTACACAAGTGGGTGAAAAAGCATCTAAAATGTTTAAAATCTTGTGAGCTGATGCAGTTAAAGTGTCACTCTGAAGTTTGTAAGCAGAAATGGAAAAAAAGATATCAGTTGAAAATATAGTGGAAAAGATCAGCTTATATTTCAATACCGAATATAACATTACATTACTAAAACCACACTAACAAAACTTGCATTTGACAGATGCCTCCAAGTCATACAGTAGATATCTGCTTGATTTGGAGGCATAATAAACAGATCACTTTATTATCTCTATGTTATCTCTGAAAAATCTATTCTCTAACTTTGGCTTTTGAATATAGAACCTTTGGGGTGGCCAGCTTTCCACATGCTAACACTCCCCCCCCAAAAAAAAACACACACATAGATAGTGTTCTGTACCAGCCTGCTACCGGCCCTGCAGAAAAGGCAGGGACAACCCCTTTACAAACGGCAAGAGGCTGGAACTAAGCCTGCCAAATTTATTAACATAAAACAGAGCAAAACAAGACACGAACCATGAAACAGGAGCTATTCAAGCGGTTGCCTTCAGCAAGCCAGCCCTCCTACACATTCCCCTTTTATACAGTTCAGGGCGTGGCTTCTCTCTGCCTCCTTCTGAGGTGCCCCATTGCCTTCCTCTGTTTACTCCTGATTGACTGCCTCCTGCGTCGGGCGTCCTTGAACAGGGCCAGCTGTGGGTCATCTTCATCCACGCTGTCAGGCTCACACAGCTGGGTCTGCGTCGTGACCAGTTGGGAGGGGCCTGGCTGAGGGCTCTCATCAGCAAGCTCTCCAACCCGCTCAGCAAGCTCTTCAACACCCCCTCCTCCTCCTCTGAGTCATCCGACCCAACTGCCGACCCCACAGGCTGACCCTGAATCACAACAGATAGTTCCTTTCTGGTATGAAATTGTTTCATGCTATCCTTGATGTGAGAACATAGATAAAAATAGCTGCATTGATTTATTATTGTTTACAACATGCTCTGATAAATGGCAGATTCCCATTCATATATTTATGGCAAGATGTTTGCTCTTAAAAGTAATTTCTACTTTACTAAACATATTAAAATTCCACAGCTGCTTACTAACTTACACATATATTTACTGCTGCAATTTATAAATTTACCTGGTATTATGAAATAATCCTTTCATTGCTTTTATTAAAGAATTATCTCATCATCAAGCCTAATAAAATATAAATAAACACAGATTAAAAGACCACTGAATTTCTTTTCCCCCCTCTATTTCCCATTAAATATTCTATGGAGAAAGAAAGCAGCAAGAATGTTTGTTTTCTTATCTCTTGCACTATACTTGCCAAAAAGGATGATTGAAAATTGGTATGAAGACCATTTTCCTTGGTATCTGATATAAATGGACTATAGCTGAATTCTTGTTTATAAGACAAGAAATAATGAACTGGGTGGGGAATTTACTTATACAATATCTGGTAGTATTAAGATAAATCCTAAGAAAGAAAGAAAGAAAGAAAGAAAGAAAGAAAGAAAGAAAGAAAGAAAGAAAGAAAGAAAGAAAGAAAGAAAGAAAGAAAGAAAGAAAGAAAGAAAGGAAGGAAGGAAGGAAGGAAGGAAGGAAGGAAGGAAGGAAGGAAGGAAGGAAGGAAGGAAGGAAGAAGGAAGGTAGGAAGGAAGGAAGGAAGGAAGGAAGGAAGGAAGGAAGGAAGGAAGGAAGGAAGGAAGGCTTTCTAGATTTTATACTTAGATTTCATCCATACTGTTTGATAGCAAGCAAAAGAAACAAAACCTTTTTTAACCCAAGACCATCATCCATGCTGGGGAATAGCAATTAATAGCACAAATTCAACATTTCATTACAAGGGCAGGTAGCTTGAGGTGCTTTCTGCTAAATATATGGCATATACAGTATCTATGAAGCTCTTTTTCTCTCTTCATAATTTCATAGATTATATTCATAGCAGTAAATATATGCATAGCCAGCAAATTTTCTAGAATTTTAAAGAAAAATTCCATTTTCAGACCAAGAATAATAACTTTATTGTCACATTGAATGTACACTAATCGGAATACATTACAATGAAATTTCATTGCATACAGCTCTCAAAGGGTCACCACCTCCAATATACACTACATAAATATGACAAAAATAAATATACCCACATATATTATATGACACAGAGAAACAACACAGATACTTAATACTGTTGATCAACTCTACAGCTGCATCCTTAATATCATTCAGTCTTTCATTCTAATCTTAAAATTTGTGGACTAGTTGCTGTTTTTTTAAAAAAAATCAAGTATTTTAATCAGATAATTTAGCATTCCTCTAAAGAGGTTAGAACTACAGCAACTGATAACACTCATCCAATATATATGAGGTAAGGATTATCATTCTCTCTCCATCTCTACCATACAGTTCCTATTTTTCCTCTTTATTTCTATAGTTTAAGAAGTTACTATCAATTAAAGATACAGATATGAGAGGTTTAGGTTCAAAATATCATCAGGATTACACCATATTGCTCTTTGAAATCTTGTAATAGGCAGTGCGACAAGACCTATATTGATGAAAATGTACCATTTCCTGAGTCCTCACATTCTCTCATTTCAACTCTTGCTCTGTTGAGCAGCAAAGTATCCGAAGACACTTTTTAATTTATAATTATATGAATGGGCATAAAGATCTTTATATTGCATGGACTGATTCCAATGAGAGCTGTAAATTACTCCATTAACAATAGAAATTCTACATCTCCTGTTTCATCTGTACTTCTTTTGCAAGTATCTAGGAAGCACTGAATATACAAGGATATTTGTGTGCAGGTGGTTTATGAGAGTGTAAGCATGATACTGTAGGTAGTTAACCTCAGCAAACCCCTGCTTATGGGAATAAGCAAGGCAATCTCATATCAAATCACTGGGACAGGAATTGCAGCGTCCTTCTGTGCCTAAGAAAAACTGGGTGGTTTTTTTGCACACTTTAGTTCATGGAACGAAATGGCTGATTTAATATTAATTTACTCTTCCAGCACTGAAATACTGAAATGAATCAATGACCAATACTCTTCCTTCATGCCTTTCAGGGAGTTGAAACTGTTATGTTAAAAAGTATATTCATGTGTATGATGGAGCCTGATTACTTGAGGACAACCTGTCTCCCATAATATCTGCCCAATTTGTTCCTGCAGGGTTGGCACTCCAAGTTCCAATAATCAAACAATGCCAAACAATTTCCCCTTACATTCAAACATCTCCCATCCTACTGGATTTTCAAAGGGCCTTAAAGATCTGGTGCTTCTCACAGGTCTTTTGAGAAGACAGTTGATTCCCCTTTCTTCCTTTCTCTTCCACTCTACCAACAATGTTTCATTGTCTTGTTCTGTTTTTGTCTTTTCCGTATTGTTCTATGTTTTTAAATGTTTTAACAATTGTAAACTACCCATTTTATATTTTATCATATTAAATAACAAATGATGATGGGGCATAAATGCTATGGGAAGGAATGGACAGAGGAGGAAGAGGAGGAGGAGGAGGAGGAGGAGGAGGAGGAAACTGATATTTCACATTTTGTCAGCCTCCCATGAAAACCAGACAGGAAACAAAATGAGATGAGCCAATACTGCTATATTATAAGGCCACATTTACAGATTCTTGCAAGTCTGAAAGTGCAAATCTCCTGCTTTCACTTTATCCCCTGATTAGTTAGGGCAGATCCTTTCTAAGTTCCCTTCTCAGCCCATTACTCAGCTGTGAGTTTATCTCTCTTTAATATGATTGTTCTCTAGGCAGCATCTCTTTATCCCATCTTCCAAGGCCATCTCACAAAAAAAGAAGGAAGAAAGAGATATTTGGAGATCTATATATCCCTAGAGCAGTGATGGCAAAACTTTTACAGACCGAATGCCCAAACTGCAACCCAAAACCCACTTATGTATCATCAGGTGCTAGGTAGGCATGGTCTATTGGGTGGGCATGGTCCATTGAGTGGGCGTGGCTGCAGTGGTCATGGCAGACTGGGTGGGTATGGCCACCTTGATGTTGCTCATGGGGAGGGATGCCTGTGGGGGCCAGGAGGGGTTGAGGGAGATCCAGGGGATCTCTGGCAGGTGGGATGGTGGGCAGGGGGCTTGTCCTGCATGGTGAGGTGAGGCGAGGTAGGAGAAAGGGCAGGGGTGCCATTACCGCAAGGCAAGGCAAGGTGAGGCAGGGGCCTGGGTGACTACTGCCTGTCACCATCGGCCCCACCACACACAGCGAGCACATGGGGGCCAACTGTGTCCATCAGCAGCCACAGCCAGCCGGTCCTCAGTTGCAGCACGCTGTGGCTGTTTGCCACCTCACGTGTTGCACCTGATGCGGCTGCCATGAGGCCACGGAATAAGCCAGGTGGAGGTAAGGAACCAGTATTCCTGTTTCTTACTGTCGCCTGGCTTGTTCCACAGCCTCATGGCAGTTGCATCGGGCAGGAGGCGGCAAATGGCTGGTTTTGACATGACGCAGCTGTTTGCCACCTCATGTATTGTGCCCAACGCTGCTGCAATGCGGCTTGGCTGAAAGCGGCCATGAAACAAGTGGGGTAGGTTTCCCCCCCACCCGCCACACAGATCACCTTGCCACTGGTGCCTTTTCCTCCCACCCACCGTGTGGATCTCCCTGCTGTCACCGCCGTTTCCCCCATACCAGCCAATGTGGATTGCCCTGCTGCTGCCACTGTTTCCCCACCTCCCACACAGATTGCCCTGCCACCACCACTGCTTGGAAAAGGCCTTTTCCAATCCTCTGGAGCTTGCATCCATGGCCACAGGGTGATTTTGCAGCATGCCAGTGGCTCGGTCTGGGCTCTGGAGGCCTGGAAAAGGCCTCTGCACATGGATCTAGAGCTGCACAGTGATTTTGCACTGCCCCTATGGCTGATCTGGGCATCAGAGGCCATTTCCAAGCCTCTGGAGCTCGCATTCATGGTGGCGGGGTGATTTTGCAGTGTGCCAGCAACCCAATCTGGGCTCTGGAAGCTGCAAAAGGCCTCTGCCACATGGATCCATGGCTGCACAGTGATTTTGCGTTTCCCCCCATGGCCGAAATCATTGTGCAGCCCTAGATCTGGGCAGCAGAGGCCTTTTCCAGGCTTCCAGAGCCTGAATCGGGCTGCTGGCATGCACAAAATTGTCCCGCGGCCATGGATGCGAGCTCCAGAGGCTTGGAAAAGTCCTCTGCCACCAGGATCGGCTCTGTGGGGTGCAAAATCACTTGCAGGCATACCTGGACTCATGCTGCCAGCTGCCTCCACCATCCAGCCCAGATCCATCCAGCTTGCAGCTGCTCCCTGACTCCCAGTGCAGAGAGAAAGAGAGTGAGAGTGCAGACACACAAGGAGAGGTGGAGGGGAGCAGCCTGGCCCTGCTGCCCTCTGAGGTGATGGTGCATGTGTCCAAAGGGACAGTTCTGCGTGCCACCTTTGGCACACGTGCCATAGGTTCACTACCATGACCCTAGAGACTTCTGAGCTCACTTGTTGCTCTCCTGGTCACTAGAACTTGTATAGTTCAAGACACCTATATATTGTGAAGATGATTGAACTTTGTGATATAATCAAGGGTCATCCTTTGCCATATTTTAATTGACATTTCCCAAGAGATGTGATTCTAGGGACAGCATTGTGAAGTAATTATTCTTTCTTTCCCCTCTGTGTTTTCATTCTAAGTCAGACATGTCAAACACAAGACCCGGGGGCTGGACCTGGCCCGTGAAGTGGTTTCATGTGGCCTGCGAAGCCATCCTGGAAACAGTGAGGGAACGGACCCTGCTGTTCTGTTCCAACCTACAACCGTCCCTGTTTGAATGTCAGGGACAACCCCTTTTTATAATCAACAGACTGGAAAAAACCCAACCAAATTTATTTACAAAGAATTCAAACAAAAGTTAAATAAAAAGTTCAAACAAGACTTAAACCAAAAGGTTAAAAAAGAGTTAAACAAGAATAACAGACCAGGACTCTAGCAGAAGATCTTCAAATAGTTGCCTTCAGCAACCAGCACCTCCCACACATTCCCCTTTTAGATTGCCTCCTGCTCCTAGCATCCCTGAACAGAGCCAGCTGTGGATCGTCTTCTTCCAATCCCTCATGCTCACCTGTAACACTGCCATGTAGTCGTTCACTGCTGGCTCCACTGAGTCTAATGGGGAAAGGGGGAAAAACTGGGGGGTGATATCATTGGCCAAGAACGGTGTCATCTGTGTGGAGGTGTGCTGTGAGTTGTTGAAAGCAAATTCAGCTATGGCCAGATAGTCCACCCAATTGTTTTGCTGCTGATTGACATAGCAGCGCAGATATTGCTCTAGAATACCTATGACTTTCTCGTCCCCCCGTCAGTTTGAGGATGATGCATGGATGAGAGGCAAATCTTGACCAAGTTCAGGGTCTTGAACAGGCCAAAATGCCCCGTCGCTGGGTTATCTTGACACTGGCTGAGGATGAGTCCCCTGAGTGACCCTCCCAGAACATAGAGCCAGTCATGATAAAATAAGAGTCCATCCATGACCGTCCATGGAGAATCTGGCCCCAACTCCTCCTTCCACTGAGCCACCCACACATCCTGCTGCTGTGCCTCCCGGATCCGAGCCCGTATATCAACCGGCTCCCGCACCGCAGCAAAAGACTTGATGGGGAGCACTGTCCTGGGCAGAAGCTTGTCTTCCGCTCGGGAATATTTGGGCTTCCTGGGCAGAGCATCCGCTCTTTGATTGCAACCACTGGGTATGTACTTGACTTGGAAATTGAACCTCACAAAGAAAAGAGACCACCGAATCTGACATTGGTTCAATTTCCGAGCGGTCTGCAGGCTTTCCAAATTCTTATGTTCCATCTGGACCTCGGTTTGATGCTGCACACCCTCCAGATGATGCCTCCAGGCCTCGAACGCCACTTTGATGGCCAGCAGCTCCTTCTCCCAGATGGCATAGTTGCGCTCTGACAGATTCAGTTTCCGCAAATGGTACGCGCAAGGGAAGAGGGTACTGCCGGGCATCGTTGCCTGGAGTAACACTGCCCCAATGGCAATGTTAGAGGCATCCACCTCCACGACAAATGGCTGTTGTGGGTCAGGATGCTTCAAGATGGGCTCCTTCGTAAAGAGTTTCTTCAAAGCCTGGAAAGCCCATTGTTCTAGAGCGTCCCACTGAAACCAAGTATTCTTCTGCAGAAGCTGAGTGAGGGGGGCTGTCAGGGTAGCAAACCCAGGGATGAAAGCTCGATAATAGTTGGCGAACCCAAGAAGTCGCTGAACATCCTTCAAACGACATGGGGGTTGCCAACTGTGCAAAGACTTGACCTTACTCGGCTCCATGGCGATGCCCTCAAGAGAAATGTGGTGACCCAGAAAATTGATGGTCACCCGGTAGAACTGGCACTTCTCCAATTTGGCATACAGCTGATGTTCTCGGAGTCGCTGCAGGACCTGACGGAGATGTTGATGGTGCACCTCTCGCAATGGGGAGTAGATCAGGATGTCGTCCAAGTAGATCACAACAAACTGATCTAACAAATCCTGGAAAATATCGTTCATGAAATGCTGGAACACGGCGGGGGCGTTGGTCAGGCCAAACGGCATCACCATGTATTCAAAATGTCTGTATCGAGTACCAAACGCCGTCTTCCACTCATCACCCGAATGAACTCTGACAAGGTTGTAAGCTCCACGCAGGTCCAGTTTCGTGAAGATCTTAGCCTCCCGGAGTTGGTCCAAGAGTTCGGAGATGAGGGGCAGCTGGTAATGATTGCATACCATGATGGCGTCTAATTTTCTATAATCACAGCAAAGCTGCAATTTATTGGACTTCTTTTTGATGAAGAACACGGGTGCAGACACTGGCGATGACGAGGGCCGGATGAAACCCCGAGCCAAATTCTTATCCAGAAAGTCTCGCAATGCAGCCAACTCGGGGTCCAACAGGGAATACAAATGCCCCACTGGGAGAGGCATGTCAGAGACTAAATCAATGGGGCAGTCATAGGGCCTGTGCGGGGGTAATTCATCCACTTCCATCTCGCTGAACACATCAGCAAATTCAGTCAATTCGGAAGGCAAGGAAACCCCTGGGGAACCCTCCACCTGGCCAGCACAGATATGGTGGGTGTGGTCTACGCACTGCAAGCTTGGGAAGGTGACCAAGTTCTGTGACCAATAGATCTGTGGGTCATGCGTCCAGAGCCATGCCATTCCCAAGACCACAGGGAAATGCAGATCTGAGGTGATATAGAACTGGATGGCCTCCTCATGGGAACTGATGGCCATACATAATGGTTGCATGGCAGCCTTAATTGGCCCAGACAGAAGCACTCGACCATCGATAGTCTCCACTAACATGGGCTGTTCCACCGGGCACTGGGGAACAGCCCATTTGGCCACAAATACTAAGTCCATAAAATTTGTGGTGGCCTCAGAGTCAATTAAGGCATGGACTGGAATCCCCTTCAGCTTGCTGGGGAGGATCAGACGTGTCTCCAATATCAGATGCCATGGAGGTCCACAGGCAGCATCGGAAAAACATCGCTCAGTGTTGTGGGATGCCCAACCTAACACACCTTTTAGATCAGGCTCGGGGTGTTTCCCGACAGAGGAGTAGGGGGATTTCTAGGGGCAGACTCAGTCACTGATGCCCGTCATCACTTCTTTGGGCAGAAAGCAGCCAAATGCCCAGGGTCCCCACAGTAAAAACACAACCCCCCAAACATCGCCTGTTCATTTCTGCCACCGGTAGACGAGGCCTGGCAGCACCTAGCTCCTTTGAACCGGGGTCTCATGCACAACAGGGACCGCAGGGGTCTCTGGGGTGGCACGGCGACTCCTTCGCTGCTGCAGCTGAGCATCGATCCACAGACAGAGATGAATCAGCCCATTGAGGTCTGAGGGAATATCAACACAGGCCAGCTCATCCAACATCTCCTCCGACAATCCATCCTAGAAAGCGGCCATGAGCACAGCCTCATTCCAGGCTGAATCCTGGCTAAGCAGCCGAAAATAGCTGATATAGCCCTGTAGGGGGTGTCAACCTTGCCTCAGAGCTTTCAGGCGTTGGGTAGCAGTCTGCGTCTTTATGGGGTCCTCATATATCAGATGCATATGATTACAAAACAAAGTTGTCCAACAATGGACTAGGTTGGGCCAGCAGAGGTGTGCCCCAATGAGCTGCATCACCAGAGAGAAGGCTTAACACAAACCCCATCTTATCCTGGTCAGGGGGGAAATCAGCTGCTCTCATGCTGATAAATAGCTGGCACTGTCCCAGGAAAGCAGGAAACATCTCTGGATTGCCATTAAATTTATCCGGCATCACAACTTGGCATTTTCGGGTGGTGGTGATGGTGGTGGTGGTGGTGCAGCATGGACGTGTGCTTGTAATTGAGCCACCTGAGCGGCCAACAAAGCAAGTTGCTGGGTGAGCTGGGCATTCTCAGCACGTAGCTGCTCCATAATAATAATAAGGGGTGGTAAGATGAAGGCAAACTGTTCTGTTCCAGCCTACGACTGGCCCTGTTTGAATGTCAGGACAACCCCTTTTTATAATCAACAGGCTGGAAAAAACTCAACCAAATTTATTTACAAAGAGTTCAAACAAAAGTTAAATGAAAAGTTCAAACAAGACTTAAACCAAAAGGTTAAACAAGAGTTAAACAAGAATAACAGACCAGGACTCTAGCAGAAGATCTTCAAATGGTTGCCTTCAGCAACCAGCACCTCCCACACATTCCCCTTTTATCAGCAGTCCCAAGGCGTGGCTTCTCATTGCCTTCTCCTGAGTTGCCTCATTGCTTTCCTCTGTTCTGTTCTGCTAGATTGCCTCCTGCTCCTAGTGTCCCTGAACAGAGCCAGCTGTGGATCATCTTCTTCCAATCCCTCATGCTCACACAGCTGAGTCTGAGGAGGAACAAGATGGGAGGGGCCAGGCTGAGAGTTCTGCAGTACATCAGACCCTTCCTCTTGACACGAAAGGCTCTCCAAACCCCTCCTCCTCCTCCTCTTCAGAATCATCCGACTCAGCTGCTGGAACCACAAGCTGATGCTGAATCACAACACCCGCTGCCTTGACCCTGGCCCAGGACAGCCAGGAGCCAATGTACAATTTCATCTATGCTGAAATACATTCAGTCTTAGCTCCATAAGGCTATCTGGAAACAGTGAGGGACTGGCCCATGCCGCATTGGCATTGCCTCCTGGGCACACGCTGGAGAGGTATCATCTTTTGTGAGGAATGAAATGTACCATCACCTGGAAGTGATGGTGCATTTCTTCATCCTCATGAAGGATGACACTTCCTCAGCTGCGTTTCTTGCCTGCTTTTCTCCCTCCCTCATCTCAAATATTTTCCCACCACTCTGTTCTAGGAAGGAAGAAAGGAAGGAAGGAAGGAAGGAAGGAAGGAAGGAAGGAAGGAAGGAAGGAAGGAAGGAAGGAAGGAAGGAAGGAGAGGGAGGGTCTGAGGGAAGTCCTGCCTTAGTCCTGCCCTGCTGCCCTGTCACCATCCCCTTGCCCCTCCTCCTGGTCTATCCTGGGGGAGTCTCTGATCCTATTGCTACGGAAACTTTGGATACAAAGCCAGGTCTCCTCACATGGAGAGGGAGTGGGCCTCCTTCTTGACTTTGCCCTTGTACCCATCATGAGCAACCTGGCTAAAGAGAGCAAGCACAGCAGCAGCAGCCTTGAGGAGGAGGAAAGTGCAGCTGGGCACCACCTTGGGGAAGTGGGGCTGGGCTTAGTGCTGTGGGTGCTTGAGGGCTGGGCTGGGCATTTGACCTCCAAGTCACTGTCCAGCCCCCCCACATGGCCTGAGAGGAACAGTGAGGCTCCTCCAGTGGACCATGCCTTAGCATTGCCCCAATCCCATCTCCTTCTGCCAGAGACCTTCAGATCTGTCCCACTCCTGCCCAGACCCCCATCGGCACCCTTGATGTAAATGATATAGAGCTGGCCCTGCCCACCCGGCCCACCCCCACCCGGCCCTCTGAGGGCAACTGCAATGCTGATGTGACCCTCAATGAAATTGAGTTTGACACCCCTGCTCTAAGTGATGTAAATATATAATTTCACAGGATCCATTATCATTGCCTAGGAAACCATCTGCTATAGTAAAACTATGCAGTGGCACATGAAACTATCATGTGTTTCTGAGGTGAACAATTTTCCTATTATGGATGATATTCTTAAAGGTTTCCTGGCAACACTGCATTTACACCCAAAAATTCTAGTCTACATTTGCCATTTTTTCCAATGAGTAGCAAGAAAAAAGGTTAGCTGAATGTATAAAATAAATATGTAAGATTTCGTTAACAAAATAGAACTTTAAAAGTGGGACTTATTCATTGATGAAGACATTATAAATGTGTTTATGCTTATGTTCTTTCTTCATTGAATCTTCTTTCTACTTTGAGCATACTAAAAACTTTCCCATAGGTAATTAATCAACCAGACCTAAAATCAGTCCAGAAATTTTAACTAAATGACAAAATACAAGTCAAAATTTAAAAATAATTATGTAAATAAAAGGTAGTTATTCATTGTGGTTGGTTGACTATGTGACATTTAAATTAATTTTCTTATGCAAAATACATCTTATTCCTTCAAAAAAGACATTTATGCCTTCTTATTTCAGTGTAATCAAAATGATGACTTGCATTTAAATATTCCGTTTCCTAATAATTTAACTTAATTTGTCATCTCCTTCTAAGAAATATTATTTGTGAGAAAAGTGGTTTCTGCTCGGAAATAACAGTTACCTAGTCCTTTAACATTGATAGTGACCTGGTGAATATTTGAAAGTTCTATTTATTTAATTAAAAAGTGATATGCTTTTAACATTAGATAAATGATGATGATGATGATGATGATATACAAAAGCTAAGACAGCTTTATATATTGATAAATATGTATAATTATTCCAAGAATTAGTAACCAATCATGGCCTTATCTTCCATTAATTTAATATTTTATTGTATTTATTGGTGCATTCAATACTGTGTTCACTCCTGGACAAGTCCCTGCAGTCTTCTTAGCATTGTTTTTCATACATAGTTTATCATGAGGGGGGACATGTTAGCAGTGTTCCAATATCTCAGGGTTTGCCACAAGGAAGAGGGAGGCAAGCTATTCTCCAAAGTGCCTGAAAGCAGGACAAGAAGCAATGGATGGAAACTAATCAAGGAGAGAAGCAACCTAGAACTAAGGAGAAACTTCCTGACAGTTAGAACAATTAATTAGTGGAACAACCTGCATCCAGAAGTGGTGAATGCTCCAACACTGGAAGTTTTTAAGAAGAGACTGGACAGCTATTTGTCTGAAATGGTATAGGGTTTCCTGCCTGAGCAGGGGGTTGGACTAGATGACCTCCAAGGTCCCTTCCAACTTTATCATCATCATCATCATCATCATCATCATCATCATCATCATTATTATTATTATTATTATTATTATTATTATTATTATTATTATTATATAAAACTTTTATTCATAAAACATGAAACTCAGTCAACTGAACACTCAAATTGACTGGCACTAGTGGTTGACACGGGTTGCTACCAGCATCCTAGGTATCAACCAGGTATCTCCTTAAAATGTAAGATGTTCCGAGTAGCACAGTTTTTTGTAGCTTTGCTGGAGTTATTGCAGGAAGCTGCAATTTCTTGATGTATTTTGCAAAGTTTTTGGACATAGTTCCCAGTGCCCCGATGACAATGGGTATCACTGTTACATGTTTCATCCATAATCGCGCAGTTTCGATGGCCAGGTCACGGTATTTCATAATTTTTTCCAATTATTTTTCTTCAACTCTGGCATCTCCTGGTACAGCGATAACAATCAACTGTATGCTTCGGTTCTTTATGACTGCAATATCTGGTGTGTTGTGTTCCAAATGGTGATCTGTCTGTATTCAGAAGTCCCACAAGATCTTCACCCTCTCATTCTTGACAACTTTTTCCACCCTATGTTCCCATGACTTTTCAGACACAGGCAAGTCATATTTTTTACACAATGCCCAGTGGATTAGTTTAGCAACTCAGTCATGTCTAGCTTTGTAACCAGTTTGCGTGATTTTGCTGCACTTAAATATTAAATTTGAAACAGTTTTAACTTTGCCGTTGCAAAGTCGGCAATTTGGATTGTTAGTAGATTTTTGTATCTTCGTTTTCATGGCATTAGTTTGTAGTGCTTGTTCTTGAGCAGCCAGTATTATTCTGTTTATTTCTTGATGGTTCCCATCTTAAGCCATGCCCATGTCAAGTTGTTATCACATTTTCCTTCAATGTTTTTCAAATGCTGTCCATGCAAAGCTTTGGTTTTCCATCTATTTAATCTGTCATCCAGCGTTTTTCCTTATATTATTATTATTGTTATTATTGTTATTATTATTATTATTATTATTATTATTATTATTATTATTATTATTATTATTATTATTATTATTATTATTTTCTACCTAAGGTTGACTGGCCCAAAGTACCCAGCTGGGTTTTTTGCCTAAGGAAAGCCACAGTTTCTAGCCTGGATCCTTAGCCACTATACTAAACTGGCCCCCTCAATTTGATCTAATTCCCTCTATCTATTGTCTAGAGATATCACCATTTTCTGTACAAGCAAATTCTATAGATTAACTATCATATAAAGAAGCACTGATTTTTAACTGATATGAATCTCCAACTATTCACTGAATGCTAATGTCATCATAGCTAAGAGATATTGTCTCTACTTTCACCACAGCCTATTTAATAAGAACAGCATTATACCGTGAGAAATTTCAAGAGTACCCTAGAACTTTTTCTTCCTTCTTTCTTGAAAGCAAGGTCTGGCCAATAATAATTAAGTGGTCCAAATCTCCTACCTCACACCTGATCACTGGTGGAACACTTTCACATCCTGATAGTTTTACTTTATGGTAATGGCCATTAGTCTCATCTTTTTATGAATAAATGGAAACTTTCTTCTTGTTTCCCTTTACAGACCTAACAAAAAAGACACAACAACCTTCCCAGATGTGACAGAATAAGGTGACAATTTTCTCATGATTTTCTCTTTATTCCATTTTGAATTTGCCTTCTTTCTTCAAGATTGAGCAAATTCAAAACAAAATAAAGAAAAACACACATATCCAGCTAGGAAGAAGTTTTTATCTGAGCAAAATAGTCTTCAGCTAGAATCAATTATAGATGAACAGTTTGCAAATAGGATGCATTAATAAAATCATACTAAATACTGTAGCTATACAGGCTATGTGCTTTAGCAGCTTTACTTTGTTTATATAATAATATTCATTTTTGAAAAGGCTCAGGGTACATAATAGTATCAACATAAAATAAAGCAATAATCCAACCTCCTCGAAATAGTTATATAAAGAACAGCAAAAAGAAACAAACAAAACTTCTAGGAAATAAAAGAATCATGTACCCATGAGCCCACTATCATTATGACACACCTTCCTTTGTTCCAGGCAGAACAAGCAGATCTTCAACATATTCTGGAAGCCCAAAAAAGATAAAGCTGGCCAAATCTTAACAGGGAGGCAATTCCAAAGATCATTAATGTATATCAAAAGTTTGTGTGCATTGTGTACATTTAATTTGCCATCTAACTGGATAAATGGAAAACTGTTACCCTCAAATCCCAAAGATGTTTTTTTTTATGAGGCAACTGGACTTACTTGTTTTTCTTTGAAAATGTTTTGCTTCTCATCCAAGAAGCTTCTTCAGCTCTGACTGGATGGTGGGGAATGGAAAGATTTATACTCCTGCAGACAGCTCTTCATTTGCATTCTTTTAGCGAGTCATTAATGCTACCTGGAGGTTTATCTGTGTCTTCAGGGTCACCTGAGTAGTGCAATGGGTGTGGAGCCGTCTTGAAACTGTTGAAAGGACTGTGTTGTAGACTGAAGATAGATGATGTTGTGTCCCACCCACTTTATTGAGAGAGGGCAGTTCAATTTTGACATAGATAGTTTGACCAGCAGTCCTCTCTGTCCAAAATGTGGACTTTGCTGTCTTCAAAAGAGTGGCCTTTGTCTTTTAAATGCAGAAAGACTGCTGACTCTTTTTTTTATTGAAAAGTTTTAACATACAATTTTTCTTTAAAAACCCCCCTCCCCCTCCCTTCACCCTCCCCCCCTACCTCTCCCCCCTCCCCCCTCCCCCCCCCCGACTTCCCAGAGCTAAATACAAGGTATATATAAAAAAACCAATCATAAACAATCATATACTAACAACTATAAGCTCTAAAATCCATCACTCTCTAGCTTATATAGGATAAAACAAACCTTAGTAATATTAAATATATATATAAAAAAAAAACTAAAAGAAAAAAAAAGAAGAAAAAAGAAAGAAGACTTATTCAAATGCTACATAAAACTTCTTAACCCTATTCTTATTCTGGATAAACTCAATCCATTTTCTCCATTCCATAATATAGCGTTCTTGCGAGTGATCTTTCAAATAGGCCGAAATCTTCGCCATCTCTGCCAGGTCGGAAACCTTTAAAGTCCACTCTTCTATAGACGGCAATTCCTCTTTCTTCCAATACTGACCTATCAAGAGTCTTGCTGCCGTAATTAAATTCAACATCAACTTAGTGTCCACAACTGTAGCATCTGTAATTATTCCCAACAAAAAAAGTTGCGGACAAAACTTTATCCTCTGTTTAAAAATCTTCTGCATGTTCCACCAAACTTTTATCCAAAAGGCCTTAACCTTTTTACATGTCCACCATATATGAAAATATGTTGCATCTTCATCACCGCACCTCCAACATTTAGGCTGATAATTCGGATACATACTTGCGAGGTTTTTGGGATCTAAATGCCATCTATAAAACATTTTGTAAAAGTTTTCTCTTAAATTTTGAGCTTGTGTAAATTTTACGTTCCTCACCCAAATCTTTTCCCACGTGTCCATTGTAATAACTTCCTGGATGTTTTGGGCCCATTTTATCATACAATCCTTAACAAGTTCTGTTTCTGAATCAATCTCTATCAATGCAAGATATATCCGTTTAATATGTGCCGGTCCCTGATTTCTAATTTGCTTTATCAAATTTTCATCAGTCATTGTAAAACCATTTTTCTGATCTTCTTTCCACCTGGCCCGTAACTGAGTATATTGGAACCAGTTTTGAACAACCTTCTCTTCTCGCAAGAGACTATATGATTTCAAACACCATACATTTCTTTCCAAACTTAGGATCTCCTTGTACGTAGTCACATCATGTTTGAAACCAGCATGTATATTTTCTATTGCGTGTTTTGGAATTGCCCACAGTGGTATCTTGCAATCTAGCTTATATCTGTACTTCTTCCAAACTCTCAGCAATGCCTGTCTTAAAATATGCACTCTAAACACATTGTCTACCTTCTTGTCATACAACAAATATGCATGCCAGCCAAACAACAAATCATGGCCCTCAAGATTTAATAATCTCTTCTGTGTCAAATTAATCCAATCACTTATTCCTACTAATGCAGCAGCTTCATAATATAGTTTAAGATTGGGCATTTTAAGCCCACCTCTCTCACGAGTATCCTGCATAATCTTAAGTTTAACTCGTGGCTTTTTCCCTGCCCACACAAATTTATTGATACCTCGCTGCCATTCCTCCAAATTAGAATCTTTCTTAAGAATCGGTATCATTTGAAATAGAAATAAAAATTTAGGCAGGACATTCATTTTCACTGCTGCAATCCGTCCCAACAAAGACAATTGCAATTTTTCCCAATTCTCCAATTCTTTTTGAATTTTCCCCCATAGTTTTTCATAATTATTTTTATATAACTTTGTATTAGAGGGCGACAAAAACACCCCCAAATATTTATCCCTTTTAACAATCTCAAATCCAGTTAGTCCTTCTAAAAGAGCCTTTTGCGAAACTGTCATATTTCTGACCAAAATTTTGGTTTTCTGTGTATTAACTTTAAATCCAGAAACCTTCCCATATTGTGTTATTATCTCCATCAGGTCCACAACAGAGTTCTCTGGCTGGGTCACTGTAACAACCAGATCATCTGCGAATGCTCTCAATCTATAATCCTGATCTCTAATTTGTATCCCCTTAATTTTTTCCGAATTCCGTATTTTAACCAATAATATCTCTAATGTTAACACAAATAACAAGGGCGATAACGGACAGCCTTGCCTTGTGCCCTTCTCAATATTACATGCTTCTGTCAAGCTATTATTAACTATAATTCGGGCAGTTTGTTTTTGATATAATGCCCTAATCGGTTGCAAAAAATTTTCCCCAAAATCCATTTTGTCTAAAACTTTCAACAAAAAATGCCAATTCAATTGATCAAAAGCTTTTTCAGCATCTAAGAAAATTAGCGCCGCAGAGATCTGGTTGTTCCTTTCCAAAAACTCTAACACATCAACTATATGCCTCACATTATTTTTCATTTGCCTACCACTAATAAACCCCGTTTGGTCCCCATGAATCACCTGTTGCAGAACCCTCATCAATCTATTAGCCAAAACCTTAGCAAATATCTTGTAATCTGTATTTAAAAGCGATATCGGTCTATAATTTTTAACTTGAGTAGCATCTTGGTCTTCCTTCGGAATCAAGGAAATAAAAGCTGTTCTCCAAGACAGTGGCACCTTTCCCCCCCTCTGGATTGTCTGGAACAGTTCCTTTAACGGTTTTATCATCTCTATTTGTAGATTTTTGTAATAGGCCGCAGTCAAACCATCCGTACCTGGTGCTTTATCCACCTTCAATTCCTTAATTGCTGTAACAATTTCTTCTTCTGTAATCAATTGATTAATCCCTTCTTTTTGTACTTGCGTAAGAACCGGGATGCTAGCATTTTCCAAATATATATCAATATCTTTTTCATTAATTTTCTCCTTAGCATATAATTTAGAATAAAAATCCACAAAAGCATCCTTGATAAGGTCCTGTTGAAACACAACCCTTCCTTTATGCTCAATCTTGTCTATATTAGAAGCCCTTTGTTTTTTCCTCAATCTATAAGCTAACCATCTACCTGGTTTATTAGCGTTGCAAAAAGTATTATGCCTGGCAAACCGCAAATTGGTTGCCACTTGGTCAGCCATTAATTTATCAAATTGTCCTCTTAACAATTTAATAGCCTCCTTAGTTTTCACATCCTCTGAGTTCAAAATCAAAGCCTTTTCTTTTTCCTTTATTTCATTCTCCAGTTCTTTCCTCCTAGCTTCCACAGCACGTCTATGTTTATTATTCATATATATCAACACCCCTCTCATGTAGGCCTTGCTAGCATCCCACACCATATCCATAGAGGTACCTTTGTTCATATTAGTTTCAAAAAAATCCTTCATCCGCTGTTTACATTCTTCCACATTTCTCTGATTTCTAAACAAATTCTCATTTACGCGCCACGAGCGCCTGTCTCTTTTCTCCTTATCAATCTCTAACCAAACTGGACTATGATCAGAGATAGTTCTTGCACAAATCTTCACCTTTTTAGTCCTCAAAAAAAAGTCATTAGTCACCAAAATAAAATCAATCCTCGAAAAAGATTGATGTCTATCAGAATAAAAAGTATAATCCTTTTCCTGCAAGTGTCTCTCACACCAAATATCTCGCAGTTCCAAGTCATCCTTCATTTCAAAAAAAGATTTAGGCAGTCTAGCATGACTTGGAATGCGCTTAAAAGCTCCAGCCTTATCCATCTGTACATCCAAAACACCATTCCAGTCCCCCATAAAAATAAAAGATTTATAATCCAACTGGGTAAGCTTTGTATGAAGTAAACTAAAAAAGTCAGCCTGTTGTTGTTGTTGATTAGGGGCGTACAGTCCAACTAAAAGCGTCTTTTTGCCTTCTAGCAACAAGTCTATCAGTACATATCTTCCATGCTTGTCTGCTTCAATTAAGTCTGCTGTTATGGCACTTTTAATATAAACAACCACTCCATTTTTCTTATTCATTGCAGAGGCAACAAAGTGCGTACCCAGTCTTGAGTTCAATAAAAGCTTTTGGTCCATAGCCCTAATATGCGTTTCTTGCAAACATATAACATCTATCTTGAATTGTTTTAAATATTGAAAAACTTTCTTTCTCTTCTGTGGTGAATTTAGTCCATTAACGTTCCAAGTCAAAAATTTAGTTGCCATGCATATCCTCCCAAAGCTCTTGAAGCACTGCTTTGATAGGACTATCTTCTTTAGGCCGTGCTCCTCTCACTGCTTGGCTATGAGTACGTTGTGAAGATTCCGAAGACTTTTGCTGGTCTTGTTCTTTTATTTTCTTTGCTCGTTTTAAAGCAGCACGCGTTACCCTTTGCTCTCTAAGATCATCCAAAGAAGCTATAGCTTGATCTCCTCCAGCACCGTTTTCCTCTACTTCAACCTCTTGATGTTCTCCCTCTCCAGATCCCTTTGCAGCTTCCAGAAGTTTTAATGGGGTTGCTTTTAAAACGTTATTATAGAAATCACGCGCTTGCTTCACAGTAATCAGCCGGTACCTTTTGCCTTCATACATCACCATCAACCCATCTGGAATCTCCCATCTGAACCTTATATCTCGTTGCTTGAGCTCTTGCACAAGAAATATGAAGTCTTTCCTTTTCCTTAAAATCTTTGGAGGAATTTCTTTTAAAACCAAGACTTCTTGATCAGCAATCACAACTTTAGCATCATAGGCAGCTTGTATAACTTCATCTCTAATTTCTCTTTTTGCAAAGTAGACCACCACATCTCTAGGCAGCTTTCTCTGTCTAGCAATCCATGAATTCACACGGAACACTTTATCCATAGCTCCTCTTATTTCAGATGCTGGCTGATTCAATACCACTTCGAGAGCCTCAGAAATCAGCTGCTTTAAATCTTCCTTCCTCTTTTAAGCCTCTGATTCTAACAGCAAACTGCATCTGGTAATATTGAGCAAGACTTAATTCCCTTTCCATTTTATCTCTTAAATCTTCATTCTCCCGTACTTTTGCTTCTAATATGGCATTCTTTTGAGTCAAATCATCCACTTTTTCATCCAAATCATCCACACATTCCGCCACTTTATGCACTGAAGACAAAATGTCTACCTTCATCACGCTGAACTTCTGTTCCATCCTCTCTTCTATTCTCTCCTCCAGTTTCTCCAATTTCTCCTCCATCTGTGCAAATTTATCACCCATTGATTGATTAATTGATTCCAAAAGTTTATCCAGAGCATCTCGTAAGTCCTTCGGTGTCAATACATCAGGAGGGTGCAACGCCTGTAATGATGATTGTTGCACCGGAGAAGATCCACCACTCCGAAGAGTTTTAGGGGGAGGTTTAGCCGCCATCTTTTACTTTCACTTGTGACGCACTTTCACTTAAAGTTTAAAAAATCCATCAAGCTCGAGAGTAAAATAAAATAATCCTCTTCACCTTTTCCTCTTGTACCGCTCTGCCTGCTCCTTTTAATCCATAGTCCTTTCTTCAGGCAGGGGTGGTCGCAGACGCCTGGCTCTGCTCCAAGAAATCCGGAGCAGAGACGCCGGCCAGCTGGGAGCAACCCAGGCTTCGGGGGAGTTCAATCCTTCAGCCGCCCAAGCTCCAAGCTCAGGCGGCCCCGGAGAACTCTACTCCTACCTGGGGCCTCATCCCCTCCTCTTCTCCCGAGGAGGGGGCTTCAAATTCGCCCGAACAGCTGATCGGCGCTGTTTCGGGCGAAAAAAACACTCAGCTGAGCCGCGGGCAGCCCGGGAAGGCTGTCTCCGTCGCCGCGGAGCCACCGGAAGCGACTGCTGACTCTTGTACTGATGGATTTGTTTTCCTATGTTGTGCCATACATTTATGAAGTTGTTGTTGTTTTGTTTCCCCAATGTACAGATCTCACATGGCCCACTGCATTGTACTGCATATACCACATTGCTCAGTTTGTGTCTCAGTGTTTTATCCTTGGGTTGGACAAGCTTCTGCCTTGGTGAATGCTGTTCCAGGAGACTATGCTTATTAATGAGCTATTTCACTATTTAGAGGATTACTGTCCTTCAAAACAAAGAAACTAAAAAAGATCTTGTCCATATGACAAGGGCCATAATCTAAGAGGAAGAAGGAGGGGTTCTTTAAGGCTAGAATGAAATGGTAACCCATATATTGATTATTTTTATAGTTTGAGCTGGTCAGATCTTCCCTTGCTACTCTACTTGACTGAATAGGAATTACTCACCCTTGGCTACTAGGCCTCTGAGGCAAATGTCAAAAGAATTGAATGCTCTGTCTGGCAAGATGAAGCTAAATCGCCTGCAACTGTTTCTTCTTTAATCAGTGTATGGGGAAAATGGTTTTTCCTTATGAAATTCTTCTCTAGAGATATGGGGTGCAGATTCCTACTGAGTCTGATCTGGCCAATGGCTAACATAAGAATATGCTTCCTTTCAGGACTCCTATTACAGGGTATTCAATATGGAAATGAATATAAACTCTGCATCATAAAAAAAAATATAGTATAATTAATATAGGGCCAGTTGAAGATAGCTTAACATTCTAACCTAAATTGGTCAGGATGGCATATTCTTTTCTGCTTTATCAGCTGGCCTTTTGATCTAAGTTTTTATCTATCTAGGTTTTTGGGATAATGAGAGATTTAGTAACATACTTTTGCTTTAGTTTCTGAGAGTTGTTCAAGGGATAGGAGCTGCATGATTGTCTTGTCTTATTTTGCATCATTTTATAAATACATTCATAAATCTGCCCTTACTAATCCAAACATACTTGGTGTTGTGTATTACTAATTGTTATTTACATTAGTTAAACAGAAGTTACAGAACTTGAGGTAAAACCGTGGCAGCTTTTGACAGCTGTCAAAAGCTGCCGGGCGAAACCGCGCACGCACCAAAAATGACAGCTCAACACGCGCTACAGATGACAGCTCCGAGCTGTCAAAACCAAACGAACCCGATTGGCGGAGACCACGGCGCGGGAGAAGACTCACCCGGGATTGGTCGATCCGCCGGCAGCTGTCAGTATAAATAGATGTCATGTTCCCTTGTTCTTTGCCTGGTTCAGAATAAAAGTTAAACTGTTAACTTGCTGTCTCGCCTGCTTCTTAGCTAAAGCACTGGCGACGAAGGTGGGATGCTGCTTGCTTAGCTGAAGTCACTACCTAAGGGGAGAAGAGATTTTTTCCCTTAGCCGAGCTGGTCACTTGCTGAAGTCACTGGAAGTCAAACTTCCATTCAACGCAAGCAGCGGCACCTCAAATACAGACAGCATGACGAACCACGGCCACATTCGAGAATTCGATACCCGCCACCCAGAAGGCTGGGAATCGCATCTGGGCCAGGTAGAAGGGTACCTGGTAGTCAAGAAGATAACGGATGACCGGGCCAAGGCGGCCTCCCTCCTCTGGCTCAGCGGCCCCGCCGTTTATGATGCCGCTGTGGGGATCTTCACCCCGGAGCCGGTCACCACCATCTCTTATGCAGACCTTACTGAGGGGCTGAGTAAATACTTCATGCCCCTCAAGTCAGAACTCTACTGGAGAGTGAACTTCGCTCGGAAACTCCAGCTTCCTGACGAGCCAGCAAATGACTTCATAACCAGGGTCAGGCATGCCGCACGTCGGTGCCGGTTCCCGGATTTGGAAGACCGAATCCGGGACCAGATTGTCATAGGGCTAAAGGACAAACGGCTGAGGAAGAAGCTGATCGCCAAGCCTGAAATGACAATGACCGATGTGGCTAGAGAAGTCATCGCATACGAAGACTGCCACGGAGACGACCAACGGGTACCGGACAGCGGACCACGGGGGTCCGTGCACCAGGAAGACGGCAGGTTCAGCGGTTCTGAGGACGACGACGGCCCCACAGATATAGACGCGGTGCAACGGCGGTTTGAGAAACTGAGGATGCAACGCAACTACAGGGGGGGCCCTGCCAACAATCAGAGGGGGCCCAATTTCCCGACAAACAGGGCGAAATGTGCCAGCTGCGGCAGAAGCCACCCCAGGGCAACGTGCCGGTTCCGCAGTGCCAAATGCCACGGGTGCGGGAAGACAGGTCACCTCAAAGCCGTATGCCGCAGCCGGAGCCGGGAAAACCTGCACGACCTGGAGGTGACAGCTGAAGGTATGGCCCCGTATACACTAAGAGCTAGGCACAGCCCCAGAACCCCAGTGTCTAACGTAAGGGGGAGGGCGGAGAAACATACAGTCCACAACATCCTTAAGCCCAAAATCAAGGTGGACGTCCGGATTCAGGGAATTCCCTGTGAGATGGAGGTGGACTCTGGGTCCTCCGTCTCACTAATCTCTTGGCAAACGTACAGGGACATTTGTAACCGTAGTAGGAAAGGGCCCGCCCTTAGACCCACCAAACTCCGCCTAGCCGACTTCCAGAAAACGCCCATTAAACTCCGGGGAAAAGCTTCCGTCCCCGTAGAGTTCAAAAAATTTAAAGGATCCCTTCCTATTTTGGTGACCCAAGAAAACAGAATAAGCCTGCTAGGATTAGACTGGTTTGAGGCACTAGGAATAGCGTTGACAGGAGTCAACGCCATTCAGCTGTCAAAATTGGAATCCGTCTGCCGTCAATTCGCGGACGTTTTTGACAGCTCACTAGGGAAATACACGGGACCGCCCGTATCACTTAAACTGAACCCAAATGTGATGCCTGTCAGAATCAAGGCCAGAAGGGTTCCCTTCGCTTTGAGGGAAAAAATAGAAGCGGAGCTCGATAGATTAACAAACTTAGGGGTCCTCGAACCGGTAGAAGGGGCCGAGTGGGAGACACCCATAGTGACCCCAGTTAAACCAAACGGCCAAATAAGATTATGCGCCGATTATAAAGCGACCCTCAACCTCGCTTTAAAAGCACATGCCTACCCGGTCCCGGCTGTCAAAGACATCCTCGCGGCCATTAAGTCAGGCGCCATATTTGCCAAATTAGACTTGGCGCAGGCGTATTTACAGTTGCCTGTCACCCCTGACACTGCTTTGGCTCAAACAATAGTCACCCACAAGGGAGCATTCAAAATTAACCGCCTTCAATTTGGCATCTCTGCAGCCCCGGGAATCTTCCAGGAAATCATGGAGAAAACACTTAAGGGAATCCCCGGGGTCTGCCCATATTTTGATGACGTCCTAATTGCAGGGGAATCAGAAAATGACCTGGCTGACAAACTAACTAGGGTACTCCTAAGGTTCAGGAAGGCCGGTCTCAAATTAAAAAGAGACAAATGCTCCATCGGGGTGCCCTCAACAGAGTTCTTAGGGTTTAAAATAGACGCTAAGGGAATTCACCCCACGGACACAAAAGTTAAAGCTATCAAAACAGCACCGACCCCCAAAAACAAACAAGAACTTCAGGCTTTCTTAGGGTTAGTCAACTTTTACCACACCTTCCTACCGCATAAAGCCTCCATTGCAGAACCCTTACATAGATTACTAGACAAGGGCAAACCCTGGACGTGGACCCCTGAGCATAATAAAAGTTTTAACCTCCTAAAAAACTTACTCTCCAGCAGCACAACCGTAGCCCTGTTTAACGAGCAGCTGCCCTTATGTCTCACCTGTGATGCCTCCCCGTATGGCATCGGTGCGGTCCTAAGCCATTTAACTACAGAAGGAATACAGACCCCTGTAGCGTTCTATTCGAGAACGCTGTCAAAACCTGAGCGGAATTACGCTCAAATCGATAAAGAGGCTCTTGCTATAGTGGCCAGCGTAAAAAAATTTCATGATTACCTGTATGGCCGACCATTTACTATTTATACTGACCATAAGCCCCTGTTAGGACTCTTTACAGTAAACAGGCTAACACCACAAATATTATCTCCCCGCATCCTGAGATGGTCTACATTTCTATCAGCCTATTCATACAAACTAGAATACAGGCCAGGGAAAACCATGGGCCATGCAGACGGCCTGAGCAGACTGCCGCAGCCAATTGTTGACCCAGACCCAGCACCAGCTGGAAGGATACTGGCTATCTCAGAGCTGCCAGAATGCCCCTTAACTGTCAAAGATATCTCCGCAGCTACCGCGGCAGACAAAATCCTAGGCAGAGTCCTAGGCTATGTCACAACGGGCTGGCAATATTCACCCCAGGAACCACAATTCCAACCTTACTTCTTAAAACAAAAGGAATTATCCACCCATCAGGGATGTCTCTTATGGGGCTGCAGAGTAATCATCCCTGACAAACACAGGCTTAAGGTGCTAGATAGCCTCCACGAAGGGCACCCGGGCACCGTCAAAATGAAGGCTCTGGCCAGGAGCTATGTGTGGTGGCCGGGTATAGACAAACACATTGAGGCACACGTAGCTGGCTGCTATTCCTGCCAGCTAGTTAGAGCAGCTCAGCCACAGGCGCCCGTACATAGATGGGAAACGACAAAGTCACCTTGGTCCCGCATTCATATAGATTATGCAGGTCCGTTCCAGGGACAATCATTCCTAATTGTCGTAGACAGCTTTTCAAAATGGCTTGAAGTGGCGCCAGTAGCCAATACAACCTCCTCGGCCACTATACAAGTTTTAAGGGGATTATTCGCCACACACGGCCTCCCTGATGTTATAGTTTCCGATAACGGGCCCCAATTTACCTCCTACGAATTCCAGAGTTTCACAACGGCGAACTCTATTAGGCACACCACCTCGGCTCCCTTTCACCCATCATCGAACGGCTTGGCAGAGGTGATGGTAAAATCAACCAAGGAGGCACTGCGCAAGATCATCTCCGGCAACTGGCACCAACGACTGGCACAATTTCTTCTCTCCCAACACACCACGCCTTGCACAACTACCGGAAAGTCCCCAGCAGAGCTTCGCTGGGGCAAAAGATTGACCACCAGACTGGACCGTCTCCACCCAGACAGATCCCCTCCAGACCCGGACCTACCCCTCCATCATAGAACTCTCACCACTGGGCAAGCTGTCTGGGCTAGAAACTACGGGGGAGGGAACAAATGGACACAAGGGGTGGTCATCGAACAAACAGGCCCTTTGTCTTACATCATTGACATCGGACAAAATATACACATCCGCAGACACATAGACCAACTACGCCAACGCAGTCCTCAAAACATAGGGGGAAGGGGTGACGACGAAATACCGACAGAAGCACCGGCGCAAAGACTGGCACGACAAGACTCCCCTGATCGGAACATACCAATTCAACACCCCACTCCAATTAACGCAGATCCTGCAGAGCCAAACCCCCCACCCCCGGAACCAACCCAAGAGGCGCCAAGAGAACCAGAACATACTACCGAGGCTACCCCCCGGCGCTCCGAGAGATTAAAGAAACCTCCCACATACCTGAAAGACTATGAATGGGGAAAACCAAAGAAGAAACAGTTGGGGTAAAATCAACTCAATCAGAGGGAGGGGGAAGGGGTGTTGTGTATTACTAATTGTTATTTACATTAGTTAAACAGAAGTTACAGAACTGAGGTAAAACCGCGGCAGCTTTTGACAGCTGTCAAAAGCTGCCGGGCGAAACCGTGCACGCGCCAAAAATGACAGCTCAACACGCGCTACAGATGACAGCTCCGAGCTGTCAAAACCAAACGAACCCGATTGGCGGAGACCACGGCGCGGGAGAAGACTCACCCGGGATTGGTCGATCCGCCGGCAGCTGTCAGTATAAATAGATGTCATGTTCCCTTGTTCTTTGCCTGGTTCAGAATAAAAGTTAAACTGTTAACTTGCTGTCTCGCCTGCTTCTTAGCTAAAGCACTTTGTAGTAGAACCATATCCCACTGAGACCAGATTATCAAGGAGGTCATTTCACCTCCCTATGCAATCTAGAGAATTAATCATAGCATAGTTGCAAGTGAGCTTATTGGGCTAATGCATAAATTGAGCTGATTTCAAAAAGGGCTGGTTATTTAAAATATAAATGAAAAACTATCTTGATAAATTTTAATTATGTATATTAATTGAATTAGTCTCCAAAGCAATCATTATGTGTCAGGGCATATCTGCATTCGAGAAAAAAAAATCCTATTCTCAAAAAAGAGAGCCAGTTGAGTGTAGTAGATAAAGCTCAGCCCGGAGCAGAGGTCCCCAACATCTGGGCATGGTCCATTTTGAAGCTTTGGTTGTGTGAGCACATGCAACTCCATTTGAGCAAGCAGTGGATGTGTGCGCCTGCCACTCGCACAAATGGAGCTTTGTGCACAAGCACCCTCTGCTTCTGTGGAACCATTCACTCTCTCCCCTCCCCCTGCCATTTGTCCACAAAGCCAGAAAGGTTGAAGACCCCTAGTCTAGAGACTGGGAGACTGTGAGTTCTAGTCCCACCTTAGGCAGAAAGTCAGATACGTGATTTTAGGTCAGTCACTCTCTTTCAACTCTACAAAGGAGGCAACTGCAAACCACTTCTGAAAAAACTTGCTAAGAAAACTACCAGGACCTGTCCAGGCAGTCTCTAAGAACTACACAAGATTGAACAGAAAAAGAAAAAACATTCACAAAATCCTGTAATCCTTCTTGTTATGGCTTAGAGAGGGTGACTGGAGATTAAAAGCTAAATTCTCCTTCAAGTCAAATTAGCTTCTGTCCATTTTATTAGCAACAGTAAGAAAATTGTTTGCCATTACTTTCTTCTGTCTTTTTTTTTCTTTTTGATTTGCTGATTTAGTCGACTTGTTATTTTGCATCCGCATTTACACAAAGGGAAAAACAGTCCAACCTATCAAAAACAGTACCGTTAAAAAAAAGATTAGAAACACAAGTTAAGATAGGCAAGAAAATGGTAAGTGAGTACCTGTCCAGCCTAGACAAGTTCAAATCACCAGGATTATTGTTATTATTATCTCTGAAAGTCTTCCATTGAAACACTATTTAAACTCAATCCCATTTAACTGCTAAAATCTCAGACAATGTTGGACATGTGCTATCATCTGCTGAGATGGCTGAAGAGTATAAAATGTTCATGAAGATAGTTTCCAAAAAATGATGAAACTATGTGAGTTAAACTGCCTTAACAATTTACCACAGTGGTCACCATAAGTGTAGATATCGGGTAGGAGATATAGGAGTATAGCCAGCCATACTAACAGGCTGAAGAACAGCTTTTAGCCATGGGCTGTTAGGCTCTTGAATGGGAAATAATTTTATAAATTTTATGTATGATTGACTTGCGAGGCTGGTGTTTTGTGCAATTAGCTCACATTGTGTAATAAGATGGAGGGTTTGTTGTCACTGTGAGTTGGGGGGGGACACGAAGGGAGGCTCAGCCAATCTCAATGTATACATGGTTGTACTTTGACAATAAAGGTTCATTCATATACTAAGTCAGGATTCATAAAAAACACTCTGTTTAATTGTGCAATTGGGGGGAGAGGTCTATATTCCAATCCACCAAATTTTGTATTTTTTTTATTAAAGGTTTTGTTAAAGGAATTACAACTCCAAAGACTGACAGAAATGAGCCTTTTTAAGGAGAATTTTCAAATCAGTTTAAATGATAGAAGATATCCCTCATGAATTTAGAAAAGAAGTGAATCCCTATGTATCCCACCATAGATTCTTTTTTCTTGGGAAAGGATGAATGATAGTTGTACATTATATATTATATTCTAATGTATATAACCTATATTATATCTTCTGGTCTCCAAATAACCAATTCATCGTAGCACACTCTATTATAAAAGCCATCCTTCTTTTTCTTCCATGTGAAATGTGATTTCCAATACAAATGACTGATTTAAATGAGAAGTCATATTTCCCCTATCAATTCTTCTCTGTATATCAGCATGCAGTGCAACAGCTAATGGTGGCTACAAGCTTTAAGAAAAAAAGAGAAAAGAAGAAAAGCTTTTACACTGATGAACATTTTCATTAATTTATCAGACATTAAAGTAAGTGGCAAAGGAAGAAATATCTTCTATCCCAATTCTGTTTTGTTCTATTTTGTCTTTACTTTTATATGAAGAATTGTGAGGTCAGTGTGACTCTGGGATATTCATTATAATTTTTCCCTTGGGTAATACTGTAAAGGTCACAGAATGGCAGTAATCATCTCCTTTATGTCTTACTGGCAAGTTTATGACTGAAGGATTGCTACACTAATATGTGTTTAAATGAGGAGCAGCAATGTTAGTGGTATTTAAAAGAGTGCTGGCATTTGAAATAGTTGACAGCAAGAGATCTTGCTGGTAAACAGGAACACTTTTGATGTCATAGCTAGTTTTGTGGGTGATGTCTTTAATAGATGCTCTGAGAGTTATGTTTTACTATAGTTTTATTTTAAAATATAAGAACATTATTTTGAATGCCATAGGGACTATGATAATAAAGAAATACACAATGGCATTAAAATGCTTAAACATATCAGCATATAAAACTAGCTAGAAGCATCAGGATCTGATCAGAGAGGAATCGGCTCAGCAAGATGGAATGACATAGGTTCAGAAATAGACTGATTCTAGGTTTCTACTATCTTTGATTCTCAATTTGGTTGAGCTCTCTGGAGAGAGACCAGGCTCACTGTCTGGGTGTTTTCTTGGACTAGTGGCTCCTGCTAGACTCAGGGGTGTCAAACTCAATTTCATTGAGGGCCGCATCAGCATTGTGGTTGCCCTCAAGGGGCCAGGTGGGTATGGCCAGGGTGGGCGTGGCCTACTGGGTGGGCGTGGCTAGAGTGTGTATGGCCTACTGGGTGTGCATGGCCAGCTCTACATCGTTCACATCAAGGGTGCCTATGGGGGTCTGGGCAGGAGTGGGACAGATCTGGGGGTCTCTGGTAGAAGAAGAGTCTCTGGGCCAGGGCCAAAGCAGTGGGGGCTGGTCCCTCACTGTTTCCAGGGTGGCTTCACGGGCCACATGAAACCACTTCACGGGCCGGATTCGGCCCCCGGGCCTTGTGTTTGACATGTCTGTGCTAGAGGAATGAGTGGAGTTATATCTTTCTTCAGCTCCAGCAGATGTGCCAATTCCCACCTTACCTGAAACACTGGGGATAGTAAGTTCTCTTCTGTTTTTTAATTTAATTACTAATTCTGTAATTAGTAATTAGCTTTACATCAGACTTCCCCTGAAGACCACTCAGAAACTTGAGCAGGAGCAAATTGCAACAACCCATTTATATACTTTTGTCTGTGGTGAGTTAAGTGATGCTGCAACTGCCTTCTCTCTGTGCCTAGAAGCTTGTTGAGGTCTAAATGGAAAACAACAGTCTAAAACTGAACGCTGGCAAGATGATGGTTTGGGGTTCAGAGCTCCGTGGGTCTTAGATGGGGTTGCAGTGCCCAAAGAGATCTGGTACATAATTTGGGGGTTCTCTTGGACTTGCAACTCTTGCTCAAGGAAGGGCTTTGTACAACTGTGAGTTGTGCACAAGTTAAGCCTGTTCTTGGACCAACATGCCCTTCTCACAGTCACCAATGTCCTAGTCACCTCCTGTTTTGACTAATGTAATGTGATATGGGGCTTTTCTTGAAGATCGTCCAGAAGCTTCAGTTGGTTCAAGATGCTGTGGCTGACACAGTTTTGTGCAAGCCTAGATTCATATGTTACCTCTTCTGTCGGACATGCACTGGTAGCCAATTTTCTTCCAGAAACAATTCTGGAAGGTGGTGGAACTTTACAGTCCTACATGTCTTGAGGTGGTCATTTGAATACCCACCTTTCCTGAGTTAAATCTACCAAGCCCATCAAGGGTGGTTGGGAGGGTATATTGCAGGTCCCATCTTTTAGAGAGGTACATTTGGTGGAATCAAGAAAAAGAACCTCCTTAGTTGTGGCCACCCTCCATATGGAATATCATTCCCCAAGAGACAGTAGCTAGTGTGACTATTGGTTGTTGCTGCAGGGAGGGAGAGGCAGGTTTTCTGTTGTGAATTTTTAATGCTATAAATTGCCCAAAGCCACCATATATGGGTTGGGCATCCACGTATATATGTTTAATCAATAAAAACATTCTTCCATATTAAAACATTGCTATGAGGATTATATTAATTGCTAGTGTCTTTCCAAGTACAGTTCAAGGTGCTAGTTGACGTCCTCACTGTTTCAGAGCCTAAGAATCTAACAGACAACTTTTCCTTGATAAATTCTTCCCATTTGATCTGGAAAAATAAGAGAATGCCTGCTGGGAAATGCTCAGAAAATGATCTCTGAAGGGGTTCCATGCCAGTAGAACAGTTTATCTTTTGAAATAAGAACACCTACATGTTTTAGGACTTCCAGAAGTTGTAAGAAGGGCGGTATATAAATAAAATTAATAATAATAATAATTAATAATAAATGCCTGGCTTTTTCAGGAAACTTTCTGGGATTTATTCTAAAGCCATTGTTATAAAATGTATAATATCAGGTACAAATAAATTAAATTTAGTTTTATCATGTTGTTTTATATTTTGTTATGTTTTATTATTATATTATGCTTTATTCTACAGTATAATGTTTGTGTATGTGTATACACACACAAATATGCACATACACACTGCATTGTGTGCTGTTTAGCGTTCAGCTGAAATGAGGCATTGCATAAATAAGATAGATTTTTTTTTTCTTTTTGCTAAGGCAAATCTATGTTAATTGAAATATACTGAAAAGGAAGACAGTTTAATGAGAGTTTAAATTCAACATGTATAAGTTTGAGGGGGGCTTCTTTCTGTTTAATTAAATGCTAATTTAATCTATTCTATTCTCTTGGCTATTGTCCGTAAGTCTAACTATTTAGTGTGGGGAAAATTCATTCAAAACAAATCAGTCTGAGGCTCATGTGAAGATTTATGATGGTTCAGTGTTATCTGTGGTCTAACACAATCACTAAGTGCTTACGATCAGACAGGAATTCTGTTTTGGGTAGCATACCAGAAGACCTTCTGCTACAGCCTCTGCTTTTCAGATTGTAATAAAGATACTAAAGATAATAAAGGTGGATGAAGAGGAATATTCATCAGTTTTGTGGACATTATAAGCCTGAGTAGTGACACAATGGACAACAGAAACAAGATTCAGAATCTTGACAGGTAATAACACTCCACTGAAGCCAGAAGCATAAAGTTTGGAAAGGACAAGTGTAAAACCTTTTATTTAGGTACAAAAGCAGCAGATAAGATCTGACTAGGAAGAACTACACACAACAAAAGGTCTAGGCATGATTAACAAAGTATACAGCTTCTAAAAAAATCATGTAATGTTTGGTTGACTTAAGAGAACTTAATGTACACATTATGAGAAGTAATCATTTTACTCTCTTCTTCTCCAGCTAGGCCATAATTCCAGAAAGTCACTGTCAAAAAGAAAAAAAATGTTAAAAGGGCAACCAGGATGTGAAAGACTGGAATAAATTCTTGTGAGAAATAGGTTAAAGAATCTTATTTATTTTTGCCTGGAGAAGATTAAGGAGAAGCACAAAAACTGCCTTCAAACATTTGAAGGATTTTCACAGAGAAACTGGAACCAACTTGTTATATATTTTTTCAGATGGCAGATTTAGACTCATGGGTGAAAATGGCAAGGAAGGAGATTTCAGCTATAGTCAAGATGAAATTTCTAACAAAAAGAACAGAAAATAATCTGGAAAAATGACTGACTTTTCATTGGAAATGTTTTTAAGAAGAAGCTAGTTTAAGGCAAGGACAATATATATGCAAAGTAAGGTCAGATTAGATGATCCAAAATCCTTTTTGATTGTATGATTATAATGAATGTCTGATCATGATTAATATATGTTCTGTTTTACACTTAAAACAGCCTTAGATCATTTCATAGACTTGTGGCTCAAGTCACATATTATCAAACACAAATGTGCTGGGAAATATAAAACTGCACAATTTCAAAGTTCCTCAGGTAGCTTTCTTGCTATTATGCAATAAAATTCTTAAGCACTTAAGATGGAAGAGCACAACAATGAGTTTCTTTAAAAATGCACTCAGGAGAATAGTAACAAAATAGCTCTCCAGTTATAAGGCTTTTGTGTAAATAAAGCCAGTTTTTCATTGAAAATAATTATGACAGATTTACACCTTACTACCTTTTGCTTTCTTCAAGGAACCTTACATTTTAATAGTTTCTTTATTATTACACTTTTAGTTTCATTTACCGCCAAGTGCTCAGGCTCAATCACAATTTCAGCTGGGAAACTGTGAGCATTCTAGACCAAATTAAATACAAAAATGCAAGCTAATTCCTTCCCCAGATAGATGGGGATTAACTGCAGAAAAATTGAAAACAATAGCCCAATCAAGGAATTACCAAGGAAAATCCACACATCCACCAACACCAGAAGGACAAGCTGCACAGGGAGCAAGCCCCACACTGAGTTGCACTGATGATGCTACTTGATTGGGGGCTGAAATGTTTGCAAGCAAACAACCAAACTCAGAGAGCACCAAGGACCACAAAGTACACTTTAATAGCTAAAAACACTTGAATCCATGAAAGTATCAATGGTTTGTTACCAGTTGCCAGAGATCTAATGGGTTCATTCCTGAGAAGCTAGATGCCTTCAGGCCTGCTTAGCCTTTTCATATCATCATGTCCAGCATTTTATTAGATCTTGCAAAAAAATATCTTCAGTCCTCTAAAACAAAGAGAAGAAATGTGGTTTCATCAATTATTTTATAATTTTATTCACTCTTGTCTTTTTCTTTTAATTATCCACATAAATTTATCTGTGCAACAATCAGGTTTTTCTCATGGAGTCCAAAGACATTGTTTCAAGATGTTTGTACTAGTTATTTTTATAACAAAGAATATGAAGCCAATAATGTAGCTTTTATACAGGGAATGTTCCCTTTATAATGTCTATGCAGATAACCCAGCTGTCAGAAAAGCTATTTCACTCTTGGTTCATCAGGGAGGGTGGGAGAGAGGCAGGGAAGAAGGAAAGAAGATGATGATGATTTATATACACTTTTCTGATACAAAAAGTTGACTGGGCATCTTAACATTTTAAAAAGTTACTGTAGTGTACACTTCAACCAAGAAAGTTTCTGGAGTTAAAATCAAGAGATAAAATATTATCTGAAGTCACCTTTTGTAATTTACCAAAACCACATTATGTCTAACTGGGTGTTGAACCCTGGTGTCATATAAACTAATACAATAGATAATATAAAATATATGAATTTTCATAACAGATGCCACGTAGGGTAAAGTAATTCATTCTATCTTTTCTTTACATTCCATCCTGCTGGGATAAACTCAGGAAGACTTTTGGGTTGCAGTTCATCCATTATGACTTTTCCCCCCTCTCTGATCTAGAATTGTTTTGTTTCTGTTATACTTGCTTAAGTTCAAATAAAAAGGTGAGCAAAATATCATACAAAAGGAATTTGCATGTAATTATGCATATGATTACTGAACAATGCTTTGGGGGTATTGACACACATGTCTGTGTTGCTGAGAAAGAGAAACAAAAGGTACTTATGAAAAGGAAGAGATAAATTCTTATTTCTGGAATTAATTTTAGAAATTTGAATTTAATGGATATTCAGGGCAGTTACAGGAAAAATAAAGGACATGAGGAGAATCTTATCTGCACACAAGTATACCATTCAGATCTGTTGCTCCAAGTGATAATTTTGCAAGAGTCCCTTTTCAAGATTTTAGATGAATGTTTACACAATAGGAGAATTTTACAGAATAGGAATATGTGGCAGCCAAGAATGAGAAGGAAAATGGCTGCAGCCATGCTCATTTCTGCTTTATTTGTCTCTGTCTGTTGGAATCGTAATGTATTGGGATTTACTTGAACTGCTTTCATGTGTCTTTTGAATGCTTACTGCCTCCAAAGAACTCACTACAGAACAGGAACCATGACAGTATGTTTCCCCAGGGTTCAAATTACACTTCCTGGAGTAGATTTAACAGTCCCATTGGAACATATGTGCCTAGAAATACTTCCCTTGAGGTCTGCCAAGCTCCCCTAGCTGCCTTTTAAAAGACTTCCCCACCAATCCTTAGCATAATCTTCTAGCCCAAAATAAAATTGGTTTGTTGCTGCTTTGTTAAGCTGGAGTCACAGAGCCCATTCTGATGACAAAAGGGTGACAAGGACCAATCTTGCTATTTGTAGTGGGAAGTGTTTATCCATAACCACGATGGCAGCCATTTTGTTAATGAGGGGCCCTTGGTGCTCTCTGTGCTTGCTTGTTTTCTTGCAAACATTTCATTACCCTAACTAAGTAACATCATTAGTGCTAGCAAGGAGTGCAGTTTGCTCTCAGTTTATATTCTGATGTCTTGCCTGACTGGGTGGGTGGGAGTGGTCTTAGGGATTCTTTGATTGGGCTATATACTCTTTGGCAATTTCTTGATTGGGGTATTGTTTACTTGATTATGGGTCTGAAGCTGACTTGGAGTTAATCTATGCTTTTGTGAATGTTTTGTGAATGTGCATGCTTCCAAAATCAGTAAATTAAAGGAATAACTGTTTCTATTTTTTTGTTAATTCTTTATCTAGAATATTGGTCCAGCAAACTTTTTTTACATTTATCATTTATACAGTTCTCAATGATCTATTTGCTACAATGATTTGAAATGATTATAAATCTAATTGGTGACTTACAGCTTTAGAGCATGCCCAAATTTGAAATTGATATAAAACAGGGGAAAAAAGAGAGAGAGAATGTTGGGTTGCATATCCTGCTGTTCCTAAGTTCAGATGTTAAGAAAACAGTCATTTGAAAATGACTGTTGATGCTGTCAAGGCCCTTGTATTGCTATGATATGGTGACTACCACCTCAGTTATTGTAGAACATGAAATGCCAGGTTCTAAGAGAACCCTATGGACCTAGGAAAATAAATAATGGCCTGCTGAATTGGACCCCTGACCTATCTAATCCAGCAGCATGTTCTCACAATGACCAACCAATTCCACAAGTAAGCCCACTAGTCTCACAGCAGATGGTTGTCACAGATGGCTGTCACAGAGAGGAGGGGATCAGCTTGTTTTGCAAAGCACCTGGAAGCCAAACAAGGAGTATTAGATGGAAACTAATCAAGGAGAGATTCAACCTAGAGATAAGGAATTTTTTTTCTGACAGTGAGAACAATCAACCAGTGGAACAGTTTGCCTTCAGATGTTGGGGAAGTTTCATCACTGGAAGCTTTCAAGAACAGACTGGATCGCCATCTGTCAGAAACAGTGTAGGGTCTCCTGCTTGGGCAGGGGATTGGACTAGATTACCTACAAGATCTCTTCCAACTCTGTTATTCTAGTTCTGATTCAGATGGTCTTCAAAGGTAGTCACTCTGTTTTCAGTGGTAATAGTTATTGATTCCTTTGATTTCCATGAATTGTTCCAATCTCATTTTTATAACGAGCCAAGCTATTATTAGTCAGCACCAGATGTCATGGTAACAATAAAGCAGATCTGGACACTGGAGTGCAGATGGTGTAAATCTCAGAAGATGACTGATTATGGGTTAGAGTACATTACCGTACCTATTGTAAAAGATATGAAAAAGGCATTATTTTGGTCCACTACTGCATTTTTATTAGATAACCAGTACAATGATCTCATACGGTTTGGGAGCATTTAGCAATTATCCCAACCACTGGAGTATTAGAGCCCAGAGATGTGTAGTGGCAATTCATTTGAAAGGCACCTTGAGAATAAAATCATCCAGGCTTCCAGGACCGTAGTTTATATGCTCATAATGGTTGCCATAAATAATTCAATGTCATTTCCCCATCTGGTCTGGTACTATAGGATCATTTTCACTTATGAAATCTGAGGAGATGAACAAGGTGCTTTGTAGTTGCACATCTGATCATATGTTTTCGTGAGCCCTGTCATTTCTGGATGCTTAGTTCTAGCAGAAGATTTAAGTGGAGAATGTAGAGTCTGGAAAATACATCTCTGCAAAAGTGAATGCCAGATACCTTCAAAAGTTAATATTTTGTCTGCTCTTCAAGAAAATTGATTGGATGACTTAATAGCCATTAGTTACTAATATCTTATTCCTGTACAGGAGCAGATATTCATGGAACAAAGTGTTTTCTGAACACATCTCAGTATAGATTCAGAGACTGGTTGTGATGGATAACTTTTAGTGGGTGAAGAGAGGAGAATACCACATTGTTAATTCTCAGATTTTTCTGTAGATTACTGTATCATTGAACAAGTATCCTTCAGAACTGCCTCTGTGAATTGGGAGTTGATGGCATTTTTTAAAACAGTTTCAGACCTTTATGAGGTAACTCATCTATACAATGACTCTGGATAGTGTACAGCAGGGGTGTCAAACTGCCGGCCCATGGGCCGGATGAGTCATTGGGAAACCACACCCACCCCATTGCCAGCAATGGCAAAAAAGCTCTGATACATTGTGCAATGTCACATGATGTCGCAAGTTTGACATGTCTGCTGTACAGTAAACACAAGCATACAATATATTAAAAAGATAAACCCAAATGCAAGAAAACAGGAACTAATAAAAGACAATCAAACACAGAACTTACCCTCTTTCAAAGCTTATTTTATCACAGCCAAGTTGCGGGGGAAGGGGGAGACATATCTTGGGGACAATTAAGTTTTAAAGAGCAGATGTTGCAACAAGTAGGTATTCCTAGGTCCCATCAGGTGACATTGTTTAACAGATGGAATCTGGAGCAGGGGAACTGTGCCTGATTGTTCTGGCTGGACAGCTGTCATGGAAGACAGTCATTTAGATAATTTGGTCTATTCCATTAAGGCAGAGGTGTCAAACTCATAATGTCATGTGATGTGTCAAGATGTATTGTGTGGTTTTGGCATGACACATCCAGCCCGGGGGCCAGTAGTTTGACACCCCTGCATTAAGGGCTTTATAAATAACAATAACAATAATCAGTTGAAAGGGACCTTGGAAGTCATCTATTCCAACCCCCTGCTCAGGCAGGAAACCGTATGCCATTTCAGACAAATGGCTGTCCATTTAAATAATAATAACCAGCACTTTGAATGACCCAAAAGCCTACAAGTAAGCAGTGCAGCTCATGGAGGAAAGGTGTTACATGAGCCTGACAAGGTATGTTGACAATTCGCCACTCTTCCACATTCTGGATCAGATGCAGACTATGATCAATTTTCAAGAGCAGCCCTATGGACAATGCATTGCTATAGTCCATATCCAACATCATCAAAGAATAAACAAATGCTAAAGGGCCTCCCAGACAAGGTCAGGGCACAATTGATACACAAGATGGATATGTACAAAGGCTTTCTTAGCCACAGCTGCTAACTGCTTCTCAAGTGGGAAATGTGAGTCCAAAACTTTCAAATGATACACGAGTCCTGAAGGGAAAAGTTCAATCACAGTCAGGACTAAAGATGAAACATTCCTAGACCTGGGATGGGGGTGAATCCAAAAGCCTGCAAATATTGCTAGGGTTGATTTAAGCCTGTTCTCTATGAAACGAGATTTCATTCTGTCATATGTTATTTCTACATTCCTTATTAATTAAATACTCATTACAGTTTATAGATCCTCCTAGCTATTTTAAATAGTTGTTTCCTTATTCTGCACTTTGGGTTAAGGTTGCTATATCAGCCTTCAAATTTATATTATCCTCTCCATGAGGAAAATATTTTGTTTTAGTATTTGTATATATAAATTGACTCATATTGTTTTTATTTTACTTACAATTTTGAGTCTGTGATCTTTAACAAGCACTGCCTTTAACCCAGAAAACTGAAAACATTCAAATTACAAATACAACTGCCACATTAGCAGAGGACATCAAAGCAGAGATTGGTTAATACACATGCTTTGATTTATCTTTAGATCATAGCATTCCTTCTGCCAATATATATTATTTTTAACAGGAATTCTTCTCTTCATCTCCTGCTGCTCTGGGGTTCAAATGACAGACTAATAAATAGTCATGTACTCTAGAGTCACAGCCAACCCAAGTCAACTCAGTAGAATCAGTGAACAAAAGCAGAAATCATCCAGACTTGTTAGTAAAGTTCAGTATGAAGAATAGATTCAGTAATTTGGCAGAAAAGCTTCTCAATGTTCAAGATGACATCAAGTCATTAATTAATTAATTAATTAATCTTATATGGCTGCCCATCTCATAGAGGCATCTTTGGCTAGCCCACGACACATTAAAACAATTAAAAATGTTTTCAACAAAATATAAGGCACTTACTATGGATGCCAAGAATAAGATAAAGTGATCTTCAGGACAACAATATGTGGGCCATCTTATCATCTGACCCCAGTGATAGGATTCAAATATGTGAACAAATGGTTCTCTGTGTGGATGCCACTCCCTGAAGTCCATTCTGGACCTGGACAACAAAAAATTAGTTACCGGTTCTGCCAAACTGGTGCTAACTGGCTGAATCCCACCACTGCCTGACCCTCATATTCTTCACTTCCTGATTTTCAATGCTATGCAATAGCCCAGCAGGGTTGAGGCCAATGTAATTCAGTGGGAAGGGGAATGTTCCAGAATTCAAGCACTGCAGCAATAATTCAGGAAGTTACAGCAAGAAATAGGTTCAATAAATTCAATATTCAAAGTCACAAAGTCGTGGAAGTTGTTCCAGCATTGCCCTGTCCTCATACAAAAAAACTTTTATACTAGAAGAGGCTATATCTCTCCAAACACAATGGGTTGGAACAAATTGCAGAAACCAGGCTCTTTAGGAGGAAAAACATATTCCCAAGTAGACCATCATCTTTAAGGTACACCTTTAAGCAACCAGGCACTTTTCTGCTTCTCTGTCATTTGTCAAGATTCTCACTGATTTGGAGGCTATGTTTCTGTGTCAAGATCATAATCAGAATTATAGAGTTAGGGTCAGAGGTAGCTGATTATGCTGACATTTCTGATTTGGTTTCCTGATATCAGGCTAAAATCCCCCAATTACTAATAGCAGGGGTCTTCAGACTTGGCCCTTTTATAACTGGCTGAGGAATTCTGAGAGTTGAAGTCCACAAGTTATAAAAGGGCCAAGTTTGAAGACCCCTGACTAACAGTAACAACTATCACCACTATATGTGAACAACAGGGGGAGAGCAGTGAGATCTAGATTTTTTTTCTACATAATTCACATATGCCTCTGTGAATGGCATAGGTCTCCAATTAAATGGTGGACTAATTTTGTACAGATCATTTTTAGACATGTCTGCTGATGTTGTTGTATTGGGCTATCATAGTTGGACTACAAAAGCCCATATGATCAGTATAGGAGTACAAGAAATTGGACTTCCTATCTCTCTTTATTGTCATCTATTGGCAAAATTTGCAGCCCAAAATGATAGCCTTTGAAACATAATTTAATGTTATGTGTATTAAAATCAATCATGTCACATTCTTATTACTCTATTTTTAGGGTCTACTACAGGTAGTCCTCGACTTATGACTACAATTGAACCCAACATTTCTGTTGCTAAGCAAAACATTTGTTAATAATAATAATAATAATAATAATAATAATAATAATAATAATAATAATAATAATAATAATAATAATAATAATAATAATTATTATTATTATTTAATTTTTATACCGCCCTTCTCCCGAAGGACTCAGGGCGTTAAGTGACATTTGCCTCATTTTACGATCTTTCTTGCCATAATTATTAAGTGAATCACTGCAGATGTTAAGTTAGTAACATGGTTGTTAAGTGAATATGGCTGCCCCATTGACTTTGCTTGTCAGAAGGTCACAAAAGATGATCACATGGCCCCAAGACAATGCAACTGTCATAAATATGAGTCAGTTGTCAAGTGCCTGAATTGTGAAGAGATGACCATGGGAATCCTGCAATGGTTGTAAGTATGAAAAAGTCAATTTTTTAGTGCCATTGAAACTTTGAACAGTCACTAAAGAAATTGCTGTAATTCAAGGACTACCTGCATTGTCTTAATAGAAAATACATTTCTTCATTCTTACAATTTTACCAGTACTTTAAATAACGTATCAAAGTCCCACATTTATTTTCACTAAACTCTTTATCTATCATTCTTAGATTAATACTGCCACTATAGACTTTATACAATCAGCTGATTCTTTGGCTCTAGGAGTAGACTAACAATCTCTCATAGATGTTTATATTGTCCTGAAGAGGAAGAGGGAAGGAATGGTGGACAGAATTGTGTTTTGGTGGTAGGTAAGTTTTTAACTCTCTTGTTTGCTTCTATGTGCTGTATTTTTCCTGCTTCTTTATATATTTAGGGTAATATCTGAGATAGAAAGCTAGTTCTAAATCAATACATTGAAATATGAAAAAGGACTTCTTTGTTGCTCATAACTAGATTGCCAAACAAGGTATCAGTTGGACTAGAACTATCATATCTAATGTGCAAAAATGTAGATTGCCACTAAATGATACTAGAGATTAAAATTTTGCAGTCATCTAAGGTTGTCCAAGGCTCTGTGGCCCAGATATGGTAGCCTAGCAAAACAGCACCACTGTCAATTAATCACAATTTTAAAGGTCCATTTTAAGGTTAATGTCACTACATTCTTAAACATTGTCTGCTGAAACTCCTACTTAAACATTTTTCCCAATGGGAAATGGTATTGAGGAGGACAGAATAAAAAATAGCCATAATCAGAAAAAATGTGTCTTATCTTCTTCCAATGCCTCATCTATTAGACACTATTTAATAAACAGCTCAGTGTAAAGCCTTCCATCATTATTAGACATTGCCAAGAAAGGTCTCCTTTTCCTTTGCCAAGTTCACATGGACTGAATGGATGGAGCAGACAAAAGGGCTATATTTCACTTCCTATGGGTCTTCCATCATAGCTCAGGCATAGACCTTTTGCTGTTGAGTGTTATCGCAGTTCCAGCTGCCATCATAAAGACAGAAAAATTAGGGATCCTTATGTTCTGAGATGAAAATGAGGAAACACAATCTTTTTAAACCCTTGATACCCAAAAGGCAACTAAAAAACCCCACCCCTCTGCAGATGTTTCTTATATGTGATTAAATGTGGTTAATTCTGATATCTCCTACCTACAAAACCCACTGGGTTTAGATTATAGCCACGTTAGAAGTCTGAATTAAATTTGAGGCTTTGCTGAAGCAGAATTGTTCCCTGAAAGTGGACAGAACAAATGATTGCATCCTTCAATTAGCAAATTCTGCAGAAGTTTATGTCATTTAGTGCTTAACTGAAGTTGAAAGCGATCCCAAGCACAATGAATTTCAGCTCTTATTTTAAACAAAGCTGTGTCAATTCTTCCAGCAGCAAGGCACTTTGTTTCCTTCCAGGGCATCCTGTAAAGAAAATATATTATCCACAATTGCAGTTTTTATGGATTTTATTTATATCATTAAGTAAAAATATACACATATACAAACAGTATAACACAGATACATTAGTATTATTAAACCTCACCAAACTATTTAACCTCATAGGAAGAATTTCCCCAGCATCCTACAACAGACTTGCTTCAAACTGGGAGTCTTTTCTCTTACCCAACAACCTGAGCAGTCATCTTAAAGATAGAGTATTTTCAAAAGTGTGGGCCATACGCCAACTATGCTTAACACTATCCTGCTTAATGAAACAAGTGCTGATGCCTTTGAATTCTGGTGTTGGAGAAGAGTTCCAAAAATACTGTGGACAGCCAAGGAAACAAACTGAAGGCTCATCAAACAAATCATGCAAAGCCAGGCTAGGCTCAAATTATCCTACTTCAGACCCAGCTCTTTGGAAAAGGCTGTAATACATGGAAGGAAAGAGAGGAAGTGGACAACTATCAGGAAAGTGGCTAAACTCATTTACAGTGGCAATAAACATACTATTGGGAGACCTAAAAGTACAGGATAGGGATAAGTCATCTTGGAGAAATTCATTCTATGTGGTTGCGAGGAGTCAAAAATGACTTGATAGTACATAATTAATAAATCAGTATGCCAGCAAGCATATTGAAGGCAATTTTTCTTTCCTTCTTGGAAAGTTGTCAAACAGCTGACTTTTCAAAGTCTCCATTAATAGATTTGCTCATTCTCTTTCTTCATGGCTGCTTAATCACTCCTTCATTAGACTTTTTCCCATTTGGCCCATATGAATCTAGTGTCAGGACCCACCTCAATCCACATCTTAGGAAATAAGAACTCTTGGATGCAAGTTTAGTCCAAAAGGAAAATGTTTACTAGGATGGAATCGATTGTGGCAATATGAGACGGAATCTAACAAACTTACATTTCAATCCTATATAAAGCATTCCCATTTCAGCCCCTCCCCTCATCCATTTGGTCAGGCTCCCATCATTTGCTTAGGTGTCAGGCTCTTCCGTGGGAAAGGGAACTCTCCTTGTTTTTATAGTTATTGCTTCTTCCTTTTCAGTTGTAAATGAAGATGTGATCCAGATCTGTCTCTCCCCCTCCCTCCCCCAGTTCAAACGTTTCCCTGTTGTTTGAAGATCACCTTAAGTAACCATCCTCTCCCCCCCCCTCGGAGAGATGGCAGAATCCCCAGAATAAGCCCAATGTTCTACCTATACATTTATGAAATGTGATATAAATGGATTCTGACATCTAGTGAGTTTCTTCTCTTTTCAACTCTCCCACTCTCAGAACTCCCCCACCCATATCTACTGTAATTTCCATGAGGATGAAAGTTTCAGTTTCTATCCATATTGATTGAGCTGCCATCCACTGTTCCTAAATTCTTCATGCCCAAGATACATGGAGTAGAGTCCTAGTAGAAGCCTAGATAGGCAAAGTGGGAAAAAGCATTCCTGTTTTTCTTATTTCCATTTGTAAGTAGTCTTTTTATCACCAAAGGAAGGAGTTCCCCCTCTGTTGGCTCTCAATAACCTTCTTTTCTTCTTCTTTTCTCTCCTTTCTCTGCCTTGCAACATCCAGAATCTGGACTTCCTATTTGTTTTTGACCTAAAACTTTTCCTAGTTCCAAAACTAAATCATTTTCTCTTCTACTGTACTCTTTCCTCCTACTTGTTCTTAGGGATTAGTTAGACTATGACCTGGATGGGAAAAGATGTAACAGGAAAAACAATACATCGCTAAGATCTTATTTTCTGCTTCCTGAAATTCAATTATAACCTTTTCCTGGCTTGTACCAATTTTACTGCAATTGGGCTGCATGACAATAATCATAATATTTATGAAATGAAACATCTGAGACCTATCATTACAAGAGAAATTGCAAATGAATAGCAAATGAATATTCAGAACAAGTAAAATATAAATGTTGCTTGTCCATGGCTGATAGCTTAGGCAATAAAGTTCACTACATTTAGATAAGATAACCTTTATTGTCATTTTGTTTTACTGTAGGCACAATGGCACACATCAAAAATGAAATTTAGTTGCCCGCTCTCAAAGTGAAACACATACATGACACACACCTAAACATACTATACACAACATTTGTATAGACCCACCCCCCCTACATATACATAAACAAATAAATATTAAATACTGTCCATCTTGAATATATAACAGAAGGAGAAAGCTTGAGAGTTCACAAGGTTAATGCTGTATGGAATGAAACTATGGCTGAATCTGGATGCTCTGCTACTATGAAGATACCATGAAGCCTCCTCCCAGAAGGTAACAAGGAAAACAGGTCATGAAGAGGATGTGTAGTGTCCCAGATAATCTTACCAACCCTGCTCAAGCAACGCTTCTGTGTTATGTCCTAGATGGAAGGGAGGGAACTGCCAATGATCTTTTCAGCCATCCTCACCACTCTCTGCACCGCCTTCCTGTCTGAAGCAGTGATGCTTCCAAACCAGACTGTGATGCTGTATGACAGGATGCTCTCGATTGTTGCCCTGTAGAAAGTGAACAGGATAGGGGAAGGAAGATGAGCTTTTCTCATGCGATGCAGAAAGAGCAGGTGCTGCTGTGCCTGCTTCTCCAGTTTCTCACTGTTGAGCAACCAAGCCAGCCTACTCGTTAGCTACACACCCAGGAATTTGATGCTGGTAACCATCTCCACAGGTGAATCATTAATGCACAGGAAAGTGTGGCTGTGCCTGCCTTTTCTGAAATTGACAATGATCTCTTTGGTTTTTTCTGGTATTTAAAACTAGGCTGTTTTCTTTACACCAGTTCACCACCCCCTCAACCTCCTTGTGGTGAGCTTCTACCTTGTCATCATGAATAAGGCCCACTACTGTTGTATCATCTGCAAACTTCACAATATGGTTGATGGCAAACCTAGCACAACATTCATGGGTGAACAGGGTGAACAGCAGCTGTCTTAGGATGCAACCCTGAGGAGAACTTGTGCTCAAGAAAGTGGTATTAGATGTATTTGTTCCAGCTCGCACATATTGGGGCCTGTTGGTAAGAAAATCAAGAATCCAGTTGCACAAAGGAGTATTTAAGCCTAAAAGACCCAGTTTGTCTACTAGATGCTGGGGGATGATTGTGTTAAATGCTGAACTGAAGTCAACAAACAGCAAATGCATGTGAGTATTTCTTTCCTCTAAGTGCTTCAAGTTCAGATGGAGAACAGAAGAAACAGTATCCTCCATAGAGCGATTTGGTCAGTAGGCAAATTGAAGCAGGTCAAATGCTGGCAGGAGGCTGGATGCAATAATGTCCTTTATCAGCTTCTCAAAGCATTTCATAATGGTGGATGTCAATGCAACCGGACGGTAATCATTGAGGCCTGTAATTGTGGACTTTTTTGGCACTGGCAAGATGATGGTCATCTTAAAACACGATTGGACCACTGCCTGCTACAATGAGAGATTGAAAATATCTGTGAGAACACAAGCCAGCTCATCTGTGTGTTCCCTAAGGACACATCCAGGGATGTTATATGGGCCTGCTGCTTTCCAAATGTTAACTTTCTGCAGTGGTTTCCGGACAGAGGTGACATCAAAGCTTAGCACTTGCTCATCAGGATGGGGCACAACTTTTCTAGCAGGAGTGCTATTTGATGCCTCAAATCTACCAAAAAATGTATTCAGTTTGTTTAGGAAGTCTGTGTCATCCTTGTTATCTCGATGGAGTCACTTTGTAATCTGTAATGGCCTGGATCCCTTGCCACATTCGCCTGATGTTTGTTGGGTCCTGAAAAAAGTTCTGAATTTTCTGGCAATGGGCTTGCTTTGCACCTTTCATGGCACTTTTCAGATTTGGTCTGGCTGTTCTAAGTGCCAGCATGTCACCAGATTTAAAAGCCACATTCCGTGCTTTCAGCATCTTGCAGACCTCATAAGTCAGCAACGGTTTTTCATTCGCCCTCACAACAATACTTTTCAGGACACAGACATCTTCTATGCACTTTTGGATATATACAGACACCATGGTGGCATATTCCTCAACATTTATATGTTGGTTATCAGTAGCTGCTTCCTTAAACATGCCCCAATCTCTGCACTCAAAGCACTCTTGTAATGCTCCTATAGCTCCCTCTGTCCAAACCCTCACCTGCTTTACTGTAGGTTTCACTCTGACTATTAAAAGGTTTATATGCTGGAATAAGCAGCACTGAGAGATGGTCAGAGGAGCCCAGGTGAGGGCGGGGAATATCTTGATGTTGGAATAAGCAAGATCCAGTGTATTGTCCCCTCTGGTTGCAAAGTCCACATATTGATGGCAATGTGGCAGGGTAGCTTTCAAATCCACTTGGTTAAAGTCTCCCACTGCAATAAATGCACCCTCTGGGTGAGTAGTTTGTAAGTCACTGATGGTATAACAGAGAGCCTTCAGGGCCTCTTCTCTGTTTGCATGGGGGGGGATATACACAGCTGTGATAATTGTAACAGAGAATTCTCTAGGCAGATCGAATTCTCTAGGCATTTGATGGTCAGAAGCTCCACATCTGGGAAGCACAGACTTGAAACCACTTTGGTATTATTACACCATCTGTATATAAAAACAGACACCCCCTCCCCAAGATTTGCCACTAAGAGTAAAACTCCTGTCTAGCCAAAATGCTGAAAATCCCATCAAGCTAACAGCACTATCTGGGACAGAGGGCTTTAACCAAGTTTCTGTTGGAATGATGACACAGCATTTTCTCACCTCCTGGTTTGTTCTTAAATCCAGCTTCAAGTAATCCGTTTTTTGTTCTAAGGAGCGAGCATTTGCAAACAAAATAGATGGAAAAGACACTCTGTAAGGTCTAGCTTTTAGCCTAGATGTTAGGCCTCTGCATTTGCCATGCTTACTCTTGTGGTCACACCTCCTCCTTTTCTTCCAAAGATGGTCAGCAATGGAGGGAAACTTCCCAGCTGCAATGGCTGCTCCTCCACTCTGCCCCTGCAGCCCAAAATGCTGCCTTTGCTGCTCAAAACTCTGAGCACACTGCTGTTTTCACCTCCAGCAATTTCCTTTCTTCCTCCCCGCTCCTCCAGACATTGCAGCTGATCTCTCGTCGTCCGTGTCAGCAGCTGGCATCTCCATCGTTGATCTTATCCTCCATAGTAATCCGAGGCCATGCAGACTCTCATGAACAGTTTTCTCCACCGTTCCTTTCACACTTAATTTCTTCATCTCCAATATGGACTGACATTCATATGAAAGTTTAGCAGCCCAACTCTGCTTAGTTGTCCCTATTTCTGAAAAGTGTTTCAGTCCAGATCATTCATTTCCCTCCCTAACCCCCACACTTTTGAGAGCTGAAGCAGCCGCAGCCAAGCAAGGCACCACAATTTTTGCCATTTTCTGCCATTTAGCTTGGATGCATTGCCTAATGCTGTTGGGAATTAGCCAGTTTACTTAGCTATAGTATTATCTAGCATGATGCAAAGGAATACTGCTCATATATATGTTCCACTTTCTTCTGCATCCACTTTACTCTGTAATCAACACCACTGATCTGAATTTAACTCATCCAGCTCTTAATTAAATCAGTCTACTTCATCTACCGAATACTTTGATTTTTCCAATTCACTAGCAACCTACCAATTTATTCATTTTTTCCCCATCCTTAATTATTAATTCGGTACCATTTCCTCCAGGTTACATACAGGTTCTTTAATGAGTCATTCAGGAGGAGTCTGGTGTCTAAATGGAAGTCTCTGGAAATTCTACTTTATAAAGGTGTTGTGTGAATCAAATGTAGGCCAGAAATGCTAAGTCTACATCTCCATCACCACCATCTAAAAATCATATACTGCTGTTCACTAAGAATTTATTCTAACTTCTGTTAGGCCTGAAAAATCAGTTCAACTCTATTGAGTAGGTTCATGCATTATGAAGAATTCTGGGAGTTGAAGTCCACAAGTCATAAAAGGGCCAAGTTTGAAGACCCCTGCATTATGACATTATTAACCAGCAAGCAAAACATTCTTCTAAGAAAACCTACTATTAACCCATCCAACAGCTCCTTAGGAAAGGCGATAATTAGATTTTGGGTGAATCTAATGGAGAACTGATGTTCTTCTAAAAGAGAGGAGCACGTTGCAACCACAAATCAGGCAACTCAATCTCTTTGGAGTTAAAGAGAGGTTGTCAGCTGGCTCAGGAATTCTGGGAGTTGAAGTCCATGAGTCATAAAAGAGCCGAGGTTGCCTACCCCTGACCTAGGGGTTGTGGGATTCCATCATGCTTATAGGTACTCCTATATGAATTCTATGTTCAACTATCTCAGACATGTCAGACTCGTGATGTCACTTGACATCGTGCAACATATTGGGACAGTTTTGCCATTGCCGGCAATGGGGTGGGCGTGGTTCCAGATGACACATCTGGCCCGTGAGCCAGCAGTTTGACACCCCTGAACTAGCTCATCTCTTAATCACTTTGAACTTCTTCTTTTTTTATTCTTTCTCTTACTTTAAGGATTTAGAATCTTTCAACTGATATGTTTTATTGAAATCACTGGGTGAATGTCCTTTAATCCTTAAAAAAGTTTAACTATAAGTTAAAAATTTGTATGTTAAGTAACATATAGCAAAAGAATGATTATTGTTGGCTTTGGAAAGTTTCACACAAAGTAGGCACTCAGATGGACTTGATTTAAGATTGTGATATTGATTGAAAGGATCCTTTCCCACAACAAAATCCTCTATTTACATTCTGTATATTTTGTACAGACATCACAGGGCACCAGATGGCTATTTTAAAAAAGTGTTTGGCTCATGGTGATAAGAGGTTTTTGAATACTTAACTATTTATTATCCTTGGCTGGTGTAATTGAAGAGGATCAAGCCCTATTAGATAAAACTGATTTATAGTTTTAAAAAAATCACAGTTTACAAGGAGATGGAAAAATGGATTTACAAATGAAAGATGATGGCTCAAAAATTGAAAAAAAGAAATACAAATAATAAACCAGATGAGATTTCATATATTGAGAATATAATAAAACCAGATTAATTTCTTATACTGAATTTACAAGAGGAGTTTGCTAGAGATGCTACATTGGAAATACAAAGAGAGTTTGATAAAAAATAAAGAAAATAATTTTGAGTGAAGAGAAAGGCAGATGCTGTAACTTTTTTTGAGAATTTTAAAGACTGCAAAAAAGAAAGAAAAAATATGAAATTAATTTATCTGGCCAAAGTTAAAATAATGAGTTGTTATTTTGAAAGACGTTTAATATACTGTAGTCTTAATTAGGCCATGATAACACTGGTTTTTTCTGGTAATGTTTAAATTGTTTTTTGAATGGACTGAATTTTGATTATTTGAAGACAAGAAATGGGAAATTGTTTAAAGGAAAAAGATGGATTCAGATTAAGTATAATAGATATAATTTGTAATACTTATGGTTATTTTTAATAATCTCTGTTGGACTTTTTGATTTGATGAGGTGGGTTTATAGAAACTAGGGAAAGATATAAAATGAACAAATTTTTGGTTTTATTTTAAGAGAGCATAAATTCTTAATCTTGATTAAAATTGCTGAGGATGAAGATGAAAGTTTCTTTTTTTCTTTTTCTGTCTTTCTTTCTCCCCCCCTTTTCGGCATCTTATTTTTTTTTCTTTAATTGTTTATTTTGTACTTGTATAAGTTTTCCCGGTATAATATCCCTATTTTTTTTAAAAAAAGGAAAGGTGATAAACTTTAGATGGAGTCTATCCTTCAAAATCCCACAATGCCCATTTGGAAAAAAAATCTGCAGTTTTTTGATATTGCTGATGAGATGCACACAAAAAAGAGAGGCTTGGAAGGAGAGAAAGAGAATTGTCAAAAAGTAGCAATCACATAACAAACCGCTATATAAACATTGCTCTGAATTAAACACCGAAGACATCCTAAGACCTCTTGAGATGCTTTACTAACCTCCCAGAGGACCTCTCATTTTAGAGTCTATGCTTTTGCAATTATTTTATTTCTGTGACTGAACTACATTGTCTTAATGTAGTTTTAACCAATAGAGAATAAATCATAAAAAAGAAAGAATGGTATTTTTTGATTGGATGATTTCAACCATCAAAATTCTGGTTTCAAATATAGGAAATGGTTGCTGGAATTGGGTATGTGTAGCTTAACGAAGAGAAGGGTGAGGGGTGACATGATAGCAGTGTTCCAATATCTCAAGGGCTGCCACAAAGAAGAGGGAGTCAAGCTATTCTCCAAAGCACCTGAAAGCAGGACAAGAAGCAACGGATGGAAACTAGTCAAGGAGAGAAGCAACCTAGAACTAAGGAGAAACTTCCTGACAGTTAGAACAATTAATCAGTGGAACAACCTGCCTCCAGAAGTGGTGAATGCTCCAACACTGGAAGTTTTTAAGAGGAGACTGGACAGCCATTTGCCTGAAATGGTATAGGGTTTCCTGCCTGAGCAGGGGGTTGGACTAGATGACCTCCAAGGTCCCTTCCAACATTATTATTATTATTATTATTATTATTATTATTATTATTATTATTATTATTATTATTATTACTATTATTATTGCTATTATTGCTATTGTTTTTATAGACTTTCAGAACTATTTGAAAGCAGTATTTCTGGCTATAAATTAACAGAAGAAATGTAGAGAGAGTAAGAGCTATTGTTCCATTAATTTTATTTTAGTTGTTTCATTTCTTGCAATATGCTTTTAATATTTTTTTTCTTGTTTTATTTATTTTTTATATCAAAAAGAGAAAATGAAGAAGATAAGTGTTCTATCTGTTCTATCAGACTCCATCAAACCTTGATAAAGTAAGATAATCACTTTTAGGAGTGAAGAGCATGATAATCTCAGTATGAAAATAAATCTTGTTTTACCTATTGAACATTTGTTATAAAAGGTTCATTGCCAGTTTCGTCATAATGCCTTGATTCCCATGACATTGTTATGGATGAATGAAGAGGCAGAAGACAAGAGATAGAGACAAAGAAATAAAAATAATAATAAAAAAGAAAGAGCAGAGGTTACTTGTTTATAGCCTATAATGGGAAGAGAAAATATAATAAGTAGAGAAAGAGCTAGATTTTGACAATTCAGAGTTCAAAGATCACTGAATCTGTACTAGTAATGTATAGATAACAGAAGCAAACATAGGAAATATTCCTGTTAGCATAGTTCAGCTATTTTCTCAACAGTTACTGTTAAATTCTTTTTGAATAGAAAACAATGGGACAAGTGACTAATCATTCAGGATGTTTGATTCAAACAATAAGTACTGTTTGGGGGGAAAAGTATAGAAATGCCAAAAGTCATATCTTCTTGTTATGCTGCACATAGTGAGATGCTTTGGATTAGCAGTTCTATATTACGAAGATGCTGTTTCAGAAATCTATTTCCTTTCACCATATTGGAAATGTTACTGGTTTGATTCCTGAGAATTCCATGAACAACCTAGAAAACAAACTAATAGATCACTGAACCAATCAACTCAGAGTTTTTGCTCAAGGCACAATTCACCAGGTTCAAATTATCCTGCATTTCCTGTGTCGGATGAGGAGAGCACATCTTTCTCCTTCTGTGCTGGCCACTTTTTACAGAAGCACCATTAAAAGCACTTTAACAAACTGCATCACTGTCTGGTTTGGTGGTGGCAGTGCCTCAGATAGAAAGTCCATACAGAAAATGGTAAGGACAGCCAAGAAGATCATAGGAAGCATGCTTCCTGGTATTCAGGATGCTGCTTATAAGCGCTATGTGCTTAGAGCTCAAAGCATTGTTAGAGACCCCACACACCCACTTTACAGTCTGTTTCTGTTGCTCCCTTCTGCGACGAGGTTTGGAAGTATTTCTAGTAGGGCTACCCAATTCTGTAATAGCTTTATTCCCTATGCCATCCATCTCAAGATTCATTTTTCTCACCATGCACATGTATACATAATCCAAACTAGACTGTTGTTTCTTTGTGTCATATAAAAATGTGGGTATATGCATAATTCTATATTTATTTATTTATTTATTTTGTCATATTTATGTAGTGCATATTGGAGGTGATGACCTTTTGAGAGCTGTATGCAATGAAATTTTATTTTAATGTATGCCAATTAGTGTATATTTAAAGTGACAATAAAGTTATTATTCTATTCTACTGTATATTATTCTATTCTATCCAATTTCAGACACATTATGTGAGGACTTAGCTGATTACAGCAGGGTCTAATGCTAGGAAAGATGTAAGATAGAAGAAGAAGAGGTCAAGCAGGGCAAGATGCAAAGGCTCTTTTAGGATGATAACAGGTGTGCCTTTGGAAGACCCTGTTAAGGACAGATCATCATGGAGAAAATCTGGGGTTGTAAGATTTGATACTGATTTGATGGCACATAATCAGAAAACAATTGTGTGTATAGACACATAGCTTGGTATATGTGATCTATGTATCTATCTGTCTGCCTGTCTGTCTCGATAATTAGCTATCTCTATTATTTTTCACTGTCCTCAACCCTATAACTCTGGTGTACATTATATATGATATACACAGAAAAATAACCTGACCTTGGTTGCAAAAAATAAAATAAAAAAGAACGAAGTAATTTTATGCTGTCTCTCACATCTCTTTCTTTCAGAGACTTGCTGCTTTATATCTGGAAGATTAATTTGGTTGCTATAGATTTTTCTTGGCTTAGTAAAAGGTCTGGAGTTAGAAGGAGGAATATTCTTATATTTCCAGAGCATATACTGAAAGTTAATAGTTTAATGTCAAAATAGAGCATTGTCCCATGAAATCCTTCCATCACAAGATATTCTGTAGGTGTCATTCTGTAAGGTGCACTAAATTGATTTGCTTTTATTTTCAAGATGGGGCAGTCAACCCAAAACAGATGAAATTGCTGTGATGAATAGTCTCTGTACATTCATTTCACCACCATTGCACACATTTTAAAAATCAGCCCATAAAGCTTTTGTTTTCCTATTTTTGTTGTTTACCCTTTTTCTCTAATTCATATTTTCTGTAAAAGTAATTTCTTTTGAGGTCTAATTCTTACATAGGCACACTTACAGCATACATCAGAAGCAGCTATGTTTCCTGGATTCCCCAGTTATTCGCTACAGTTTATGTGTGATACCTGAAAAACTCAATGTGTAGTTTAAGATGATCGTAATAAATGCTGCATGAATGCTCACTCATGATTCAAATTATATTTTTCTCTTCAAATTAGGAACACTATGCAATAGTAGGTATTGTGGGAAACAATGTATTTAATAAAGGTAAAAGGTAAAGGTTCCCCCGCACATGTGTGCTAGTCGTTTCCGACTCTAGGGGCCGGTGCTCATCTCCGTTTCATAGCCGAAGAGCCAGCGCTTGTCCGAGGACATCTCCGTGGTCATGTGGCCGGCATGACTAGACGCCAAAGGCGCACGGAACGCTGTTACCTTCCCACCGGAGTGGTCCCTATTTTTCTACTTGCATTTTTACATGCTTTCGAACTGCTAGGTGGGCAGAAGCTGGGACGAGTAACAGGCGCTCACTCTGCTACGCGGCACTCGGGATTCGACCCGCCAAACTGCCGACCTTCCGATCGACAAGCTCAGCGTCCTAACCCACTGAGCCACCGCGTCCCTTTGATTAAATACATTTAAATATGTAGTTGTAACAGTGTTTTAATGGACATGTATGATTGTATCTTTGATTGATTATTTTTATAAACTGCCATGCATAAAAATGTAAGATGGAGAGATATTTCTGCCTATAAAAAAATTAGGAGTACTCAGGGTCAGTCAAAAATAACTTTTTCCCCAAGAAACTAATTGAGGTCAAGGGACTTTGGGAATATCTATTTTTGACATTCCTTATCCTCTACCCAAAGGCCCAAGCATTTTTCAAATCTATGAAAGATGATGAAGATGGAAAGGATGACAGCCTATTGAATATTTCTCACTGGTTTACTAATTGGAAAATTATACTGCTCGTGTTACTTCTCGTGAGAGCTAGATCTGGAAAGGTCAGAAGCAAACTGATACCAGACTGGTCTATTACAATTTATTTATTTATAATTCACATTTTTAAGGCTGATCAGTTCACTGACAAACCTCAGGGCCATACAGTTTTAGTAATAAAAACACATTATATCTACTGGTTCTCCTGACCGAAAGTAGAGGCTTTAGCCCTTTGTGAAGCACATATTGGAGTATACGTAGAGTTTATTCTTAAATCACTGCATGTAAAGAATAACAGAATAGCAGAATAACAGTTGGAAGGGACCTTGGAGGTCTTCTAGTCCAACCTCCTGCTCAGGCAGGAAACCCTATACCATTTCACTGAAAGCTTCAACTTTTAGTTGACTGAGAGGTGTCATCTTTTAGACACCTCTCAGTATCCATTGCAAAAAAGGTCCAATTTACTATTTCAGATTCTGAGGCTCATATATTTTACTTAAGTCTACTAATTTACAGTAGTAAGATGCTATAGTGAGACAATGAGATTTTTTTTTAAAAAAGAAAGCCTTCTTCACATTTCTGTTGGTCTACGAGGAGGAGGACAAAATCCTTTTAGTAACATCATTTCAACAAATGATTTCCTTCGGCTTTCTAGAAGATCAAGAGCTGAGTTGCAGCCTCCCGTACTCATTGTCCAGTTTAGGATCATAGAACCAGAGCTGGATGGTACAATCCCAGCCCTATAAATTGCTGAACAAAGAAAATAAATGCTTAACCAGAGTTTCAGAACAAGTATGTGGGAAACGAAATATAATGGTTCTCAATGAAGACTCTGATTTATTAAATTACCGGACCACCGATCAAGTAAAGCTGAAACAAAAGCAATTTCAGTTCAATAGAAGTGAGCCTGGTGATCTTATGTGCAACGTATTATATTTCTTGTTTTCACCATCTAGTTGCATCGATGGATGAGCAATCTTATATAGGTTTAAATCTAGAACCTACCATTACTGTGGAAAAATGATTTGAAAAAGATATAAGGCTTGCTTGTCCATGGCCTGAGCCAAACTACGGTATGTAAGGCAGCAAATCTCTTTCTTTGCAGCAAAGGAAAACTATCCTCCTTGGGTTGGATTAATAGACAATAAAATCCAAGAGCCAGCACTTGCCATAGTTCTGTATTCCTCACCTGAGGATTTTTAAAACTATTATATTTGAGCTGAAAGGGCCTGATCTTGGTAATCACCATTTCATTTTATAGTCCGGTTCATCTGAAGAGAAATGGAGCTTACAGCCATTCTATGTAAAGAAATGTTATGACAAGAAAGAATGTCCTGTAGAACTGCCTGGGATTTTAGGCTGTCCATGCCAAGAGCCTTTGTTTGCCTAAGAAGTATATCTAACCTGGATTTGTTTTGTATTATTTAAAAAGAGATGCATTTTAGACACAAGCAGGCAAAACTCACTGTTGTCTGCTTTTATAATTTTTAGCAGTAGGACAATGTTGATTGTTAGCTGAACTCCTGTTATCATGTGCAAAAGTACATTTAGTCACAATCCCATCCTATTTGTTTCTATTCTGTTGTTCTTTGCTTGAGAGACCATAATCAGAGGCCCGAGTGAACCATATCCAGAGGCTTGTTTTAGCAATTTTTGGTGCAATCCTGGATAGCACTGGATAAGCATGTAGAGATTTACAGTCAAATAAAGGGAAATATTTTTATCCCAGTGTCTGAATGTCAAACTAAAGCATTAAATAAAACATGTTCTTTTAAAATTTTGGCGTAAGTATGATTTATTAGATAAAAGCAAACAAGAATGTAGCTCTGGACAAAAAAATTTCTACCACATGTAGATCAGAATATCCACAGTAGATCTGCCTCAGCAGAAACTGACTAGTGAACCTAATTATAATTAATACGTTCTAGGCTTTGTACAATCCTTTGCATGCCTCTATCAATACTGCACTGCCTTTCACATATTGGTTTAGCTTTGCTGAGCCCATGGAGAAAGAATTGCTTCATGACTTTAGGATATTCAGCTGATAGACTGAACAAAGTTCGTTCACTTCCAGTAGATTAAAAGATATGAGACCATTTCTCCCATATAGAATCTGCCCATGAATGAGAGTGTATAAGACTTTCAATTTCATAAACTGACATTCACAACAAAAGTGACCTTCGGATTCATCCCAACTTTTTATTTCCATCCATTAATTAAAGTTTGTTATATGAAAATTATACACCTTTCCTATATGTCTGCAAAAATCTTACAGACCTATGGTCATTGCTGCTGCACAGGAGCCATGGTGGCACTGTGGTTAGAAAGCAGCATTGCAGGCTAACTCTGCCGACTGCCAGCAGTTTGATCCTGACCAGCTCAAGATTGACTCAGCCTTCCATCATTCCAGTCTTGGTAAAACAAGGACCCAGATTGTTGGGGGCAATGTGCCGACACTGTAAACCAATTAGAGAGGCTCTTTGACTTGTTTCCATATTTACAGTCAGCCAATATGACCTAAAGTTAAGTGGTTCATCCTTGGAAGCATCTTTCCTATTCTAACCTTTCTAATCAGAGGATATGAGTCAAAGTGTTACAGAACACTTTATGTTCTCTCCATGCAAGCATTGCTTCTTCTAGAACCTCTCTGCAGCAGCAATTAATTTTAGGATCTAGATCCCTATGCAAAAGATATCCAGTCATTTGTTTCTGAATACCAAATCTGGAGAGTTATTGGAAAGTTATTGGAAAGGTTATTGTGGGTTCCTCTACCTCCAGGTTACTGTTGTTAAACAATTGTGTAATTGTGTAATTATTGTGTAATTATGTTAAATCTAAATCTATCAGAATATCCCAATCTATGTTTTATTCACCTCTGCTATAGGGTTTCCTGCATCCTTCACTTCCACCACTTTCTCCCGAGCAAGAGAAGCAAGCACATCAAGGAGAATCAAAAGGCAAATATCCCCTCCCATCTTCAAAAGCAGCATATATGCCTCATACTGCTAAGCTTGTAAGCCGCCCTGAGTCTTCGGAGAAGGGCGGGATATAAATGGAATTAAAATAAATAAAAATAAAAATTTTATGAAACGCTGGCCTAGGCAGCCATATGAGACCCTTTCAAATGACAAGGGCAACCTTGGTTGTCATTCTCTACAAATAACTAACCTGCCCTTTTTATTGTTTCAGTTTGAAATGAAAAGCACCCTGTTTCCCACCAAAGGATTTGCAATGACATTAAAGGTGGAAGGATGCTGGTTTCTGTCTATAATTAGAGTGCAGGATTACAGCAGAGAACCTTGTACACTTTGGATTTTGGACTCAGCATAAAGTTTCAGCATTTTTCTGATTATTAACGTTCTTTGGAAGTCCACTGTGGCTGGTTACATATATAACAGATGAAATATTGTTGACTTACTCAGCTTTCTGTTTCTTGTAAGATTGGATACCTCCAGAGCTTACAAGGATATCCAGATTCTAATAGTTAATGGAAACAAAACAAACTTGGTGAAAATGCATTAACAAGAGCATCCTCTACTAATGAACATATTAGCTGTTGGTGAACTGTAAATATTGGCCGAACTTAAAGTCTTCAGTAATGTTTCTCTCACGAGGGGAACTCATCAAATTTGTAGATGAAACTGTAATGTATTGGGATTTACTTGAACTGTTTTCACTTGTCTTTTGAATGCTGCTTAAGGTTGCTTAATTGGTATGCCTGTGTAACGGTCACTGACTTGCCAGACATGCAGTCTCCAAGAAAATCACTGGAGGATTTGGAGCAGGAATGGGTTCCTTTAAACCTAGTGGCCACCGCCTAGTGGCCAACCATATAAGTAGCTGCGCAGAAGCCTCTGTTTCAGTTCTGTTCCTGTTTGCCTCAATAAAGCAATGTTCCTGTTTGCAACCTCTCATCTCGCTTACTGCCTCCAAAGAACTCACTACACAACACTGGTGATGAGGATGGGATTCTGCTTCTTCAGAAGAGCTGAAAGTCACTAGGGGGTGAGGCCAGCATAGCGCCTGGCAGGTACTGCGTTCCCCACCACTTGGTCAGCCTAGCAAGCCATGCTAGTGACCACACCACCCTGCGGACCAGTCCCAGGGATACAGAAGAAGCAGGATGAGGCAATGAGAGGCACGAGCCATGAAGACTTCGCTACGATGGCAAACATCAGAAAGCTTGAGGAATTTGATGTTACTCACCCAGAGTGATGGTTATCCTACATATCAAGAGTAGAAAACTACCTCCACGCCAACCAAGTCTCCTAAGATGGCCTGAAGGCCACAACACTCCTCTGTGTCTGTGGGTATGCAACATTTGGCATCGCGGAGAACTTAGTTGCACCGGCGCAGCTGGAGTCCGTTACTTATGCAGACCTGAAGAAACGGCTCAGTGACCATTTCCAGCCCAAGCTGTTGGTGATTGCGTGGAGGCATGCCTTTGAACAATGAGTTCAACAACCCAGAGAGATGGCCATGGAATTCATCGCGGCGTTGAGACAAGCTTCGCGCCTGTGTCAATTTTCGGACTTGGAAGAAAGGCTTTGAGACCGACTCGTCTGTGGACTGCTGGTTCTGGACAGCCACATGTCGGGCCTGCAGGAAAACCAGCCACATTGCATCAGTCTGTAGAGGTCGCCAGAAGGACCATCAGTCAGACGATCTGATCAGGAGAGGTACCAGGGCCCCGGGGGTGCATAGAGTAGGGTTTTGCTCCAGCTTTTGGAGCGTTTGCCGTATGAGAGCTCACTGCCCCCTTAAGCCCAAACTTCGGCTTCAAGTCGAGTTGCAAGGCATTCCTTGCAGGATGGAACTGGACACTGGTTCAGCTGTATCCATTATTTCCCTGGAGACCTTCCAGTTCGTGTGTAACCACAGCAAGAGATGGGCCACGCTTAGGCCATCTGACATCATTCTCACTGACTTCCAGAATTCCTGAGTAGCCATCAAAGGCGAGGCCACCTTGGCCGTCAAATTCAAGGGGTTTGGGGGCCCTAAATGTGATTATGGTGGAGGGCCAGAGAACAAGCTTAATAGGTTTGATTGGTTTGATGCACTGGGCATTCAAGTAACTGGGATCCACAAGACACAAGCCGCAAACCTGGCGTCAGTATGTGAGGAATTCTCAGATATTTTTGACACAAGCCTGGGAGAGTACAAGGGCCCTCCGATAGCCTTTAAGCTTGATCCTGCCATAATGCCTAATAGGATCAAGCCCTGCAGAGTGCCATTTGTGCTAAAACACAAAATCAATGCAGAGCTGGACAAGCTAGTCAGTCAGGGGGTACTACAGTCCGTTGATGGGGTGAATGGGAAACCCCCATTATCACGTCACTTAAGGACAATGGGAAGGTCAGGATTTGCACTGATTACAAGTGCATCATTAACCAGGCACTACAGCAGCACACGTACCCAGTGCCAGTCATTAGCCACATCTTGGCTTTGCTGCAAGGGGATACTGTGTTTGCTAAGTTAGACTTGGCACAGGCCTATCAGCAGTTACTTATGGACAAGGGGGGCTTTTAAAGTCAAACGCCTTCAATTCGGGGTTAGCGTAGCCCCAGGAATTTTCCAAGGAGTTATGGAGCATACACTCAAGGGCATTCTGGGGGTTTGCCCCTATTTTGACGATGTGCTCATCACCGGTGAGTCCACTGTGGTGCTTACAAGGAGGCTCAAAGCCATCCTTCAACAGTTCCACAAAGCAGGACTTAAATTGAAAAGAAACAAATGTAACATTGGGGTCCCTTCCACTGAGTTGGGATTGGGATTCGATATTGATGCTGAAGGCATCCACCCTGCTGAGTCCAAGCTGAAGGCCATTCAGCTAGCACCAAGCTCTAGGTCCAAAGGAGAGCTTCAGGCATTCCTGGGTCTCCTTAATTTTTACCATGCATTCCTTCCTAACAAGGCCACAGTGACAGAGCTGTTACACCAGCTCTTAGTCAAAAACACCTCATGGAAGTGAACCAAGGTTCACGAAAATAGCTTTAGGGCAGTAAAATCATTAATGTCTTCCAATTCAGTGCTTACACACTTTAATGAAAGATTGCCTGTGTGCATTGCGTGTGACGCATCCCCTTATGGGGTGGGGGCAGTTCTAAGCCACTTGTCAAGTAATGGGACTCAAGTCCCCATTGCCTATTATTCAAGGACATTGTCCTCAGCTGAGTGCAATTATGCTCAGATTGACAAAGAGGCCTTGGCCATTGTGGCCGGGGTGAAGAAATTCCATGATTACTTGTATGGTAAGGAATTCACAGTCTTCACTGACCACAAGCCACTGTTGGGATTATTTATTATAGATAGGCAGACACCTCAAATATTGAATGTTAAGATGGTCTGTTTTTATGTTAGCCTACAGCTACAGGCTGGTTCACAAACCCGGCAAAGACATGGGCCATGCAGACAGCCTTAACAGGTTGCCATTACCACAGGTAGAGCCAGATCTGGCTCCAGCAGTGTCCATTTTTTCAATTCAGGATTTGCCTGAATTTCCCCTCTATGCTGGGGATGTGGCTGCAGAAACTCCTGTAGAGAAGGTTTTAAGTAGAGTCTTGTCATGGATTCACACCGGGTGGCTGGAAAATAGCCCTGGACCAGAGTGCCAGAGCCACTTCACATATAGACATGAGCTTTCAGCTCACAAAGGCTGCATCTTATGGGGGAGCAGGGTTATTGTCCCCAGTTCATTAAGGCACCGTGTACTTCAGTCTCTGCATGAGGAACATCTGGCCATAGTCCGTATGAAGGCATTGGCACGAAGCTACCTATAGTGGCCAGGGTTAGATAAGGCTATCGAGGCCCAAGTACATGGGTGTTACACGTATCAACAGTCCAGACCAGAAATGCCATATGCTCCTGTCCACAGATGGGAGGAAACTCAGACACTGTGGTCAAGGATTCACATTGATTTCGCTGGGACAGGTATTTTTGATAGTGGTCGACAGCCACTCTAAATGGTTGGAAGTAATTCCTATTTCAACTATGACTACTGCTATTACCATCCAGGTGCTTAGAAAGCTTTTTGCCACACACGGGCTACTGGACATCGTAGTCTCGGACAATGGGGCCCAGTTCACAGTGGCAGAGTTTCAAGCCTTCTTGAGTACTAACCTATTAAGGCATGCAACATAGGCTCCCTTTCACCAATCGACTAATGTGCAGGCCAAACAATGGGCAAGAGCCCAGCTGAGCTTCGCTGGGGAAGAAGGCTCATCACAAAACTGGACAGGTTGCATTCTGACCAGGTGGCAGCAGACACCTCATGCCCAAAGGGTCCAAGGGGATTGCAAGTGGGTGATGCAGTCAGTGCAATGGGAAGGTGGTCATAGACAGACACAGTCCGGGAGTGCAACATGGGTCTCCTGATGGGGAAAGTCAACCCAAACAAGGCAGCAACGGTGATAACTCTGGTTTTACACTGGACTTTGGTTTGGGCCGACCTGGAATGGACAGCCAAACGGACTCGAGTCAATCCAACTCTCGTGAACTCATGAGTCCTTGTCTACCCAGCCCGGTGGGCAATACCAATATAACCAAATTATCAGTTTTTTTAAAGATAAAACATAATGTGTTCATTTTAAAGATAAAAACATAATGTGTTCATTCAGAAGAACAAAACGCAACCAAGAACAGAACTACTTCAGCTTGGATTCGAATGTCATCCAAAGGAAGACCAAATAAATCCAGACAGAAGGGCATTCCACAATTTTTTGGCAACAACAGAAAAGGTCTTGTTGCCCAATTCTGCTGATTCCTTATTATTCTAGTTGACCTAAGAATACTAAGCTTTGGAAAGCACAAAAGAAAACAGAAATGTTCATGATTCCATCATTCTAAGACACAGCTTTTTAGGAAAATTGGGAACTACACTTTGAAATGTAATTGTAGCAAGGACATAAATCCATTCCATTATACTTGCATACATGCTTTGCTGGTGTGGTTCACATTCCTTGACATTTAGATGCTTAATCAGCATAGGCAAAAATCCTCAAAACTGAAAAAGTAGATAGCTTCCCACACTGGGGACCAAACTGGATCAGCTATGTTTGTAATGATGCCTTCTGACATAAATGTTTCATCTAACTTTTTCCTGGTAGAGTCCCTTTCTGGAAAATCATGCTGCATATTTTCTGGCAGCTTAGAATGGACTGACAGTCTTGTATGATTTGTGAGGGAAAAGCAGACTTACAGCTGGAAAAGAAACAGAGGAATTGGCCTCTCCTAACGTTTTCTGTCCCGCTATTTTTTTTATAGTGAGGTTAAAGTTTACAAACTGTTGCTAAAAGAACAAATAAATTGCCCCTACTTGCCCCCATATTTTGTCTAGCTACAGTCTGGAAAGGATTCTTAATTGTCAACCCTTTGAGATAGGCCATATCAAGAAATAGATACCACTGGGATATAGAAAAGCTACTTTATTGTTACACAATCTTGAAACACTGCCCAAAAGCTTCACTGCCACTTTTTTATGAACAAGATCAAGGAAGGTCTATTCCAAGTCTTTTTCTCATGCTTTATACTTTCTCTGTGCCAGTTAATCATTTTACCTCTTTTTTCTTTTTTTTTATTGAAAAGTTTTACAGTACATTTTTGGATACAAAAACCCCCCTCCTCCTCCTCCCCCTCCCCTCTCCCCAACCCCTCCCTATCCTCCCCTCCCCCCTCCCCGACTTCCCAGAGCTGAATACAGGGTATAAAAATACAAACAAGCATAATCTAAAATATGCTAACAACAATAAAACATTAAATTCTATCGCACTTTAACTCTCCATCGTCAAAATATTAATAAAATAACTACTAACTAATTATACAATATATAGATCCACTACTTATTCAAATGCTAAATGAAACTTTTTAGTCCCATATTTATTCTGAATATATTCAATCCATCTCCTCCATTCCACAATGTATCTCTGTTGCGATTGGTCTTTCAAATACGCTGAAATCTTTGCCATTTCCGCTAAGTTAGAAACTTTTAAAGTCCACTCTTCTATAGTCGGCAGTTCTTCCTTCTTCCAATATTGCGCTACTAAAAGTCTCGTTGCCGTAATTAAATTCAACATCAACTTAGTATCTATAACAGTAGTATCTGTAATAATACCCAATAAAAATGATTGCGGAGAAAACTTTATCCTTTTCTTAAATATCTTTTGCATATTCCACCAAATTTTAATCCAAAAAGCTTTAACCTTTTTACAAGTCCACCATATATGAAAATACGTTGCATCCTCACAACCACACCTCCAACATTTAGGCTGGCAGTTCGGATACATACTTGCTAATTTTTTAGGATCTAAGTGCCACCTATAAAACATTTTATAAAAATTATCTCTTAAATTTTGGGCCTGTGTAAATTTTACATTTCTAACCCAGATCTTTTCCCAAGTGTCCATTGTTATGACTTCTTGAAAATTCTGAGCCCACTTTATCATACAGTCTTTAACAAGTTCCATTTCTGAATCAATTTCTATCAATGCAAGATATATCCTTTTTATATGTGCTTGACCTTGATCTTTAATTTGTTTTACCAAATTTTCATCAGTCATCGAGAAACCAACCTTCTGGTCCTCTTTCCATCTAGCCTGTAATTGCCCATACTGAAACCAGGTTTGTACAATCTTTTCTTCTTTTAAAATATTATATGGTTTTAATTGCCATACATTCCTCTCTAAACTTAAAATTTCCTTATATGTAGTCTCATCATGTTTAAATCCCACATTTATATTTTCTATTGCGTGTTTAGGTATTGCCCAAATGGGTATCTTAAAATTTAACTTATGTCTATTTTACCTCTTTTTTCAAGACCAGAATTGAATTCCTCTACATTTATACTTGGGTTTTCATCAACTTTGAAACAATAGTGAATAATCGGAAAGAAGGGGAAAGAGAGAGTAGCAGTAGAATCTGTAAGCTGTGTCTTCACAAAGGAAACAAAAAAGGGCATATCTGATCAGGATATTTGATCTTAAGCTATTCATTTTAGAACTTACATATGAATCATTCTTTTACACCAGTTAATATAATAATGCATTAATTACATTTAGAAATTCATAAATATTCTTTTGAACTGCAATTTTCCATAGAAAGAGAGATCAGTGTCTTCTAAATTCCTGTAAAACCTCTGCCTTAAGTCTGAATCAGAATAGGGCTGGAAGGGACCTTGGAAATCTTCTAGTCCAACCCCCTGCTCAAGCAGGAGACCCATTACTATTTCAGACAAGTGACTGCCCAGTCTCTTCTTGAAAACCACCAGTGATGTACATAATGAAACATATGTTGTGATAGTATGGTGTACAGTAAGATTTGGTAATTACCCTCTTTGCCCTCCACCCTTCATCACAAATATCAGCTTTGGGAACTTGAAAATGGTATTTCTGGAGTTCACTGGTTATAGCAGACCAGTCTACTGAGACAATTGCATGCAGTTTGGTAAAGTATAACTTTTGAGTTATCCATGAAAAAATAAAGCCTACCTTTGATTTTGTTTTTTTCTCTTGTAGATTAATCCCTTTTCCAAATGCCATTAGGAAATAAGACAAGGTTTCTAGTGCAGAAATCATTTCATTATTTCTATTTTAAAACTTGTTATTTGCCAGAAGGACAGCTCTATTTTTCTGATAGAGTAAGACTAAGGGACGAATACTAGGATATTCCAAATATAGGTGGAACTGCAGTAGCTTCCATATATAGCTAGGCAATAGAAGGAAGATGGGTCCATGGGTCATAAATCAAAAAGGTTTCTGGAAGGCTAGGACCACTAATCCTTCCCTCCATGGGCCCAGATGTGCCGTATTTTGACCCTAAAACTGAGCTTTCATAAATCCCCAGACCAGTGATATAACAAATAACATTTAGCTTCACAGTTTAAAACATATGAAGAACCATTGCAGGATTTTGGTTTGGCTAAGCTAGAGAAAAGAAGGACTACGGGGGACATGATAGCAGTATTCCAGTATCTGAGAAGCTGCCACAAAGTGGAGGGGGTCAACTTATTTTCCCAAGCACCAGAGGGCAGGACAAGAAACAATGGATACAAACTAATCAAGGAGAGAAGCAACCTGGAATTCAGGAAAAAACTTCCTAACTGTGAACAATTAACTGGTGGAACAGCTTGTCTTCAGAAGTTATGTTGGTATTATCATGGTTAGGTAGAAGAATCAGCGTCCACAGATATTACCAAAAAAGAAGTAAATCTTGAACTGAGACATTATGCCAATAACTTGCATGTTCAGAGAAATAAAAGTAAGAGAGAACAAAGGTTCTACTGCACAGACAACAAAATAAACCTAATGCTGTTTCCTGGTTGAAAACATGTATTTATTTCTACAGAAATAAACAAGGCTCTTGAAAGAGATGCCCCCTTGCTTCTTTTTACCTGGATTTATCTTTTCCCAGAAACTTTCAGTCAATAAAGAATGAGGCTGTGAGAAAATGGTGAATCCCACCAGTTTCCTGTCTTAATCCAACACTTTTACCTCTAGTTTTAAACTCCCAAACTGCAAGCTTTCCCCCTCCAGTTGAAAGAATGGGTGGGGAAAACGTCACCCTGTTTCTAAATGCCCAAATCCAAGTCTTGTCCTAATGAGAATACTTTGTGTATTTAGAAATAAATGCTATCTAAGTGGCTGGGAGGCTACCTAGGTAATAGCACTAGATTTCCCTTCTAGTTCCCCAACCTAAACCTTTGCCATTGGGGCAAAGAAAGGGGAAAAAGTTTATAGGCATTACTGTAGAAGCCTCAGTAGCTTGTATTCCTGAATTCAGCATGAGGCACTATTCGACCAGTAAAAAAATAATATTGCTCTACCCAACATGAAAACAAACGACATAAATTCTCCAAACTATGATGACAATGATTAGACCCAGTGCTATCCTTGGAGTGAAAACTTGCTTTGCCAGAGCATCTCTGTAGTCTTTTTTTTTTCAAGCTAAGTAACTAGATCTGGTGGATAGACGGAGGGGAGATAATGGTCATACTTTCCTGGATGTCATTTGAACAGGGTCACTTCCTTTCTTAAATGCTGTACTTGATTGTTCATGACATCCCTAGTTGCCCAGATACACAATACAATCTCTCAGGGAGCTGTGAGACTCAGGCAGTTAGATGTGGTAATGTGAACACTTCTCTTAAATGGTTTAGCAGAACAAGCCATTCTTGCTATTAGTTCAGCTAGGGATGAACGAATCTGTCAGATTCAATTTTTCTCAGGTTCTTATTTTTATACTCTTAAATTCAGTTTGTTCTGTTTCCAGGTCAGTCTGAGTTTCTCAAAAAGGCACCACTGAAAATCTGAACATGTTTTGTTCATATTTCTATTAATATCTGTGTGGATATAAATACAGATTTGGCTAATATGTATTCATTTATGACAGTTTTCCCCTTCCTTGATGCAATTTGAATGTTATTTTCACAATATTTCTATTCCTTCTGCATATCTTTCCTTGCATTGCTTTCCTACGTGCATTTTTAATAGGGAAATTGCACTGAGACTTAAAGCTTGAAAGATTTTTGTTGTTGCTGTTCATTTATTTAGCTGCTTCCTACTCTTTGTAACCCAGACGTTGTAAAAGACACTGTGTGTGTTTCTGAGAAAAGCCTGACAATAACGGGACAACGATGTCAGGAGGACTGAATCTGACACAGAAGATAGCTCAGGGCTGGACTTGATGCCCACTTTGTCAGACAGGGTACCCTTATTTTTTTAATCAATTTCCTCTCTCCGACGTGACTAGTCATTTGGGTGGCATAACTCAAGATCATTCTTAGGCAGGGAGAAGCAATTGGGGTTATTATAGACAGACAGATATATGACGTGCTAATCAAACTACTTGCCCTTTTTCATATCCAAACATCAGCTCTATGGATAATTTACTGCAAAAATATTTCAGACTGTTAATTATGAAACTTATGAGGCTATTTGGAATACTGAATCTCAATCATGACATTTTTATTTTTGCCACAAATCAGATTGAACATGATGACCAGCTCTTCTATGTTTTAAATCATTAGCAACAGTACATCACACACCCTGAGAAATGTGAATACATGTTAACCACTAGAATTCTTCAGTTGTATCTTTCAACTGCTCATATTTCACTGATTCCAGGGAAGCTGATGGCATCAAGAATGCAGCAAACTCTAAAACCTGTATTTGTCTGAAATGGTATAGGGTCCCCTTCAAGGACAACAGAGATTCCCAGATGACAATACTACCCCTCTTACCCTGCCCTAGTGCTGGTGGAATATCCTAAACCCATCAGGCACACTTCAGAAAGGGAAACTCCCTCTTTACTCAGCTCTTGGTAATATATGCCAGGTCTTTAATGAGGTTATGAATAAGAAGAGCTATATTATTAATTAGCCTGCCATTAAACAACAACAGCTGAACGCTCGGGCCTCTGTTGGTCTGCTGAAGTTAAAATCACATCATAAGCTGCAAAAATGTACAGAGTTGTTCTAGGCTGTCTTGAATACAGAAAAAAAAATTCTTGCCTTGCAGTTTAAACAGCCTGGCAGGAGGGCGTAATTAGCAAGGAAATGCATTGCATTTAGTTTGCTTGTCAGGTCAGGCTAAGAAATGAAACTGCTTATGCTTCCTATTTTAATATGCTGCTTATTAAAAGGATTTTAAAAATCCAAAAGGCCTGCCCTTGCAGGCCTCAGTTCCTGTGAACTCAGAGAATGCTGTGGTCACTGCATAACTGAATCATTTTTGTGATGATACTCTATCATGATGCGCCTATTACTTTTTTTGATATCACAGTAGGTTGTTATCAATACCATTGAGGTTTCTCTCTTGTTTAGTTTTGTTGCAGGAGTTTTTTTAGTGTCTACATTTCATTAATGCATATTGAGTTATTATCAATTCATTGTATGTGGTATATTTTTCCCTCAGAACCCCATCTGGTATTGGTAGACTTCATAACAGGAAGAGTGTAAACTGCCCTGAAGCTGTAGCAGTCCGTAGCAAGTACAGAGTGAAGATTGTGTAGAACAAGCTTGTAAACTCTTGCACCAAGTTATATGTGAAAACAATGCCATTTTATTTCAATGTGGTAAGTGAAATCATAGCCCCACTCTGGTAATGAAAATATGTACTCATCCAGTACCCATTCATGTTTAATGGGTTGTTTATACACTTCTTGATGACAATTGCACAAAATCAGATCTGCAATAATATACTTAATATACAATATTACTTGGATGTATGTTTCTGTTTGTTTGTCTTTGCAGACAGTAAGGAAGTAGCATGAAAAAAACAACTTGTTTAATTGCCTTCCAAGGTCTTTGTCTGAAGAATTCCAAGAATATAAGCTTTTCTTTTATGGATATTAATTTTGAAAACTTCAACAACTTTTATCATTGACTAAGACCAGTGAGAATTCCAAAAAGATCAGATATAGATACGATATCAACATCAATAAGATAAGAGCCATGGTGGTGTATTGGTTAGAATGCAGTTGTCAAGGTTCAAACTGATGGAACCAAATAAATCAGAACTCCAAGGCACAATATTTTCTCAAAGAACATGTTCATTGGATACATAATGTTGGCACAGTCAAATGTGAAACCAAATCTAAAATCCCCCTCAAGGATTCAGAGTAATTCAAAGTAATAGTTCCCACCCCCCTATTTAGCTATAAATCACATTCTCCAATAGAACCACTTAACAGAACTTCCCTCCTTCTCCACTCTGGTGTGGGAATGACCTTGGTTCCCTTGAGATCTATTCATGTTTAGACTAGCAGAAATACCTCTTTATCCCTTGCTGTCTTGTGGCAGCCTAGAATGACAAAGATGGCTGCAGCCAGCTTCGTTATAGAGTTGACAGCAGTACTAACTTCTGCTGACTGCCAGCTCCCAGCAGTTCAGCAGTTCAGTTCTTACCAGATCAAGGTTGACTCAGCCTTCCATCCTTCTGAGGTCGGTAAAATAAGGACCCAGATTGTTGGGGACAATATGCTGATTCTGTAAACTGCTTAAAGAGGGCTGTAAAGCACCATGCAGCAGTATATAGCTCTAAGTGCTATTGCTATGTTGAATAATATTGATAAGATATATAACAAAAACAGAGTTTTGTCTTGTGCAGGGGTGTTAAACTGCCGGCCCATGGGCCGGATGCATCATTCAGAAGCTACCCCCGTCCCATTGCCAGCAATGGCAAAACCGTCCCGATACATTTTGCAACGTCACATGACTTACGAGTTTGACATGTCTGGTCTAGTGGTCAAGGCACCAAACTAGTAACCAAGAACTATGAATTTTAATTCTGCCTTAGGCATGAAAACTGGTTAGGTGACCTTGGGCCAGTCACTCTCTCTCAGCCCAGTTCAAAGGGTTGTTGTGGTGGGCAAAATAGGAGGAGGTATGTTTGCTGCCTTGAATTATTATTATTATTATTATATTATTATTATTATTATTATTATTATTATTATTATTATTATTATTATTGTTGTTGTTGTTGTTGTTGTTGTTGTTGTTATTGTTGTTGTTGTTGTTGTTGTTGTTGTTGTTGTTGTTATATGGGATAAAAAAACTAAAAAATAACAGAAAATATGACCAAGTAGAATATAAGATTCAGATACAGTGCAATGACAAAATGACACAAAAAAAATTCTACTGGGAAAGTGATCCTGAAAACAGTGACTATAGTTCTGTGCTTATATACTGCACCTCCAGAGTGCAGTGAGACTTATGTTTTTTCTGAACCATACACACCTACAAGGGGACATAGAACTATTCCTAGTTCTTCTCTTCTAGGCCTGATCTTCCAGAAGTATTCCAAGCAAGCAAATACAAAAATGGGGTTATTTTTTGTGTGTGAGCATCAAAAACTTAGAAAGGTACATCAGAAATATAAAAAATAGGAAAATTTGAGCCCATTTTTAAAAGCCAGGGATTTTTCAGTACATAGAGATGAACAAGTCAGTATTTTTCCAATCCATGTCCATTTCACGGATGTTATTTCATAAATATTTTTCATTCTTTTTCTGCTTTAATCTCAGCTTGTTTTCTAAAAATTCAGAGAAACTTGTATTTAAATACAGATCTTTTATGTGTACCATGCTGTTGGAAGAAAAGTCTTCATCATAGTTACATCCAAGCCGGGGATAAACAACATGGCAACTCCTTCGGGAAGAGGGTTACAGTTTATTGCAGAGGAAAGCCAGACAGGAAGATGGATCCAGAAAAAAGGACTGAACACATGTGAGTAGTGGGTTTTTATAACTCCTGGACTCTATTGTTTGGTTATTTCCGGTTCCTGCTTGGAGCTATTTCCTGAGTGTCCTGAGTCTAAGTGTGCCTTGGTAGGAATCTTGCTGTTTGTATGTCCCAGCCCCTGCTTCCCTGGGACTGGAGTATGTCTTTGTCTTTCCTAAGCCCCTGGCTCCAACCTTCTTAATGGCTCACATTTGCATGTCTATAGAACTGTTTTTCTATTTGGGGGGAAGGAGACCTGAGACTATTAAGAAAACTGGGCATGCTTTCCTGGTTCTTCCATTTCTTTTTAGGAAATATATTTTTCTTCCCTTTTAATATTTCCTTCTCTGGGGAACTGACTTCCCACAATGCATTTATATCAAAGTATGAATTTTTAGATGCATTACGAGTCAACATTCACTTGCTGACACATAATACACATTTTAAAGTGAACTTTGAGAATGTTTAGCTGAGCATTGCATTATGAAAATCTAAAGAAGTGCAAAATCTGAAGAGTAGTTTAGTCTAGGAGGAGTGAATCAGTTCAGCTTGCACCGCATCAGAAATTTTTAAAAAGGTCTTTTAATGCATCAGGATCTTTGCATTTCTTCTTAGTAATGGGGCTTTTGAAGTAATCCCCTTTAAATATTACTTCAGTGCATAGCAACAAAGTCTTTAATAAGTCTTCATTCTGCAGGAGTCATAATCTGCATTAGCACAAAGCAAAAAGGCTGCAGATGATCTCACAAGGAGGTGAGAATAAAATATAGGCACTGTTTTCTCAAGTTAAAAAAGAAGAAGCAACAGACCAGAACAACCAAAAGTAGGGATATATACCACATGGAAAAAGTGTAGAAGATGCAAAAATCTTTATCAACCTACTCATAATCTTCAAATTTTCATGTTTTACACCAACCACTTAATAACCTCAAAATGAATGTGGCACCTCTGAGAATTTTACACTACACTATCTGAATGCTAGTGGTGGAGACTGCTGTAGGCCATATCATTTAACCGAACAGCAGGTATTATTTTTACTTTTTTAAAAAAAATCAAACAACTCTATTAGTATTTTTCTTTAAGTTAGCAACAGGTATTTTGCTGTTCTTATTTGTAGATCAACTCAGAGAAGCCATCTCTTTATTCTGTACTTCATTGCATCTAGAGACAAGAATTGATTATATAATATTCAAAAGATTAGGAAAAATGTTAGCATTATATTGTTTGAATAGAACAGCTGAAAGCAACAGGAGGGAATGGAATGGAGAGATAAAAGTGGTTCTTATCTCAGTGGCCTCTAAAGCTGTTTGCTCGGAAGAATACATGGAAGAAGCACAATTCAAAACTTGCTAAGTAAAGGGATAAATACAGTTGGCATTAGGGGGAAAAATATGTTCCTAAGGGATAAGAAATCATGTGAAGAACTGCAACAATTTTATTTCTGTGTTCAAGTCCATTCCTCTCCCTCCCAAATTTCTTACAATAAAAAATTGTAAGAATAAATAAGCAACAACTACACATATATTGCACCACTCATGATCATGATTTGAGACTATATGTGTGTGTGTGTGTGTGTGTGTCATGGAAAATAGATTTTTTTTAAAAAAATCTGACACTTCTGTGTTTACTTTTAAAGTCAATAATACAATCATAACTGTATTACACTTCCCTTGTGATGGTTGTCTTATGTGTAATTGAAAGAGGAATGCAATAATTTCTGTCAGTCTGAACAAAATCTAAATACCATTAATACAGTAACTATTTGACTGCACAATTGTGGATAACCACTGGATAGAAGCAAAGAGATATAGATTTTTTTTTACTGACCTAAGTAAGCCCTGATAATGTTTTAATAAGTCTTTGATTAAAGAAGAATAGGTATGGTCTTTTACAACAGAAAAATGTCTTCACAGGGTAACTTCTTGTCATTTATTCTCTTGCTATGACTTTTTTTTGTAATAGATACTCCAACAATATAAATCAATATTTAACCATATTCTAGAAAATGTTATATTGATTTTACTGCAGAGAGTGATAGAGAAAAATTGTCCCACACTCTGAATGATTATATACAGTAACCTTTTAGTGTGTAGTGGCTGAAATATAACCAAGGGCTTTGATACTCTGGAATGTTTTAATTTATAGCAATATGAGATTCTGAACACTTGATTTCACCATTTTCAGTGGTGCTACATGCAGGAAATGAGCTCGAGAAATAAGAGGGTTATATTTGTTGAGTACACAGAAAATAAAATAATAGAACTGATGAAGTGAGTATTAAGATGTATTTGTTAGTAATGCCAGAAAAAATCATTTTTGTCTCCAATAGTCATACAGCTCATATAGTTTATATTGCTTTGAAAATCAGCTGAAGTTGAAGCTGATTTTCAGACATGGATAATAACTATACTGTCTGTTGCAAGAAATGAAAGTTTGTTGAAAAAAGGAAAAATATCTATATATCACCGTCTTATCTCCACTTTGTTATATAGAACTAGTTGGTATTTGAATAGAATAGAATAGAATAGAATAGAATAGAATAGAATAGAATAGAATAGAATAGAATAGAATAGAATAGAATAGAATAGAATAGAATAGAATAGAATAGAATAGAATGGAATGGAATGGAATGGAATGGAATGGAATGGAATGGAATGGAATGGAATGGCATGGCATGGCATGGCATGGCAGAGAAGAGAGCTGGATAGAACCTTTGAGGTCTTCTAGTCCAGCCCCTACTTAAGCAGGAGAACCTATACCAAATCAGTTAAGTGACTGTCTAGTCTCTTCTTTAAAACCTCCAGTGATGGAGCGCCCACGATTTCTGAAGGGAAGCTATTCTACTAGTTACTTGTCCTCACTGTTAGGAAATTTCTCCTTAATTCCAGGTTGCTTCTCTCTTAGTTAGGACAAAAGAAACTGAGAAGTAAATTGAATACAATGGGATTAGGGTACTTAACTATTATGTGTGTAAAAATGAAGAGATAGGATCAAGAATGAATTGGTGATAAATTATTGTGGATTGGATACAAGAATGATGCAGCCTAGCACTGTGTTGATGAATTATGCAACCTAGCACTGTGTTGGCATTTTTGGGTGAGGCAACAGTGTGCCACAGCTGCCAAAAAAGCCAACATAGTGCTAGGCTGCATTAACAGAGGGATAGAATCAAGATCACCTGAAAAGTTAATACCACTTTATAACACCTTGGTAAGGTCACACTTGGAATACTGCATCCAATTTTGGTCATCACAATGTAAAAAAGATGTTGAGACTCTAGAAAGAGTACAGAGAAGAGCAACAAAGATGATCAGGGGGCTGGCGGCTAAAACATAAAGAACAGTTGCTGGAATTGGGTATGTCTAGTTTAATGAAGAGAAGGACTAGGGTTAACATGATAGCAATGTTCCAATATTTCAGGGGTTGCCACAAAGAAAAGGGAGTCAAGCTATTCTCCAAAGCACATGAAGGCACAACAAGAAGCAACAGATGGAAACTAATCAAAGAGAGAAGCAACCTAGAACTAAGGAGAAATTTCCTGACAGAACAATTAATCAGTGGAGCCTGCCTCCAGAAGTTTTTAAGAAGAGACTGGATGGCCATTTGTATGAAATGGTGTAGGGTTTCCTGTCTGAGCATGGGGTTGGAATAGAAGACTTCTAAGCTTCCTTCCAACTCCTCTTCTTCTTCTTCTTCTTCTTCTTCTTCTTCTTCTTCTTCTTCTTCTTCTTCTTCTTCTTCTTCTTCTTCTTCTTCTTCTTCTTCTTCTTCTCCTTCTCCTTCTCCTCCTTCTCCTTCTCCTTCTCCTTCTCCTCCTCCTCCTCCTTCTCCTTCTCCTTCTCCTTCTCCTTCTCCTTCTCCTCCTTCTCCTTCTCCTTCTCCTTCTCCTCCTCCTCCTCCTCCTCCTTCTCCTTCTCCTTCTCCTTCTCCTTCTCCTTCTCCTTCTCCTTCTCCTCCTTCTCCTTCTCCTTCTCCTTCTCCTCCTCCTCCTCCTCCTCCTCCTTCTCCTTCTCCTCCTTCTCATTATTATTATTATTATTATTATTATTATTATTATTATTATTATTATTATTATTATTATTATTATTATTATTATCAACCTCTGTGTGTTGAAGCAGTTAGGTTATACAGAGAAATGGTTGAACATCAGACTGCAAAACAATTACGTGAAGGAAAAATGAAAAGATCAAGATGAAAGGAATGTTCTATAAAATTAATGTTGATGAAGTTGATGAGAGCCTTAAAAATTCATAGGTGAGAAGTTTAAAGAACAAATAAACTATGGATTGAAACAAGAACTATTCGCAAGAATAAAAATGAAGAAATGCAATGAATTTTGTTGGTCTAAATTACTTTTAATTTTGTTTCTTTTTTCATATTTTTAATTATTTTGGCTAGCTATTTCCCATTTATTTCCTGCATTGTACAGTAGATAACTTTGTTTGCCCTATAGGAAACAGTATGATAGTTCTGTCTATATTAATATATTATGTGCATGAATTAGATTTCTTTTTTCCATCATCACCTTTTTTGAAGCTTCTGGTGAATTGTTCCTAAAGCATTTTAAAAGGCACACTTTTAAAAATGCATACAATTTATTGTTCCTGACTTTCACTGACGCAAAAATAGATTTTTAACAATCATTTTCATTAGTATGCACTTTAAAAAGAGAAAGCAAAGATACCGATGCTAATTTCATCCACTGCTCTGTGTTTGCTGCTGACATGAAAAAATCAATTTATACAAATGTAGAAGCAAAATAGTGTACAACTTAACAAAATAAGAATGAATTGCAAAGATACAAATACAATCCTGGGTTGTATAAACAGAGGCATAGAATCAAGACCATGCAAAGTATTAGTAAGACCGCACCTGGAATACTGCAGCCAGTTTTGGTCACCATATCACAAAAAATATGTTGAGAGATTGAAAAAATTCAAAGAAGAGCAACTAAGATGTTCAAAGACCTGGAGACTAAAACATATGAAGAATGACTACAAAACTTTGATTTGGCTAGTGTAAAGAAAAGAAGAAATAGGGGAGACATGATAGCAGTATTCCAGTATCTGAGGGGCTGCCACAAGGCAGAGGGGGCCAGGTTGTTCAACAAAGCACCAGAGGGAAAGATGAGAAACAATGGTTGGAAACTGATCAAAGAGAGAAGCAACCTGGAATTAAGCAGAAACTTCCTGACAGTGAGGATAATCAACCAGTGGAACAGCTTACTCCCAGAAATCATGGGCACTCCATCACTGGAGATTTTTAAGAGACTAGACATTCACCTGTCTGAGATGGTATAGGTTCTCCTGCTTGAGCAGGGGGCTAGACTAGAAGACCTCCAAGGTCCCTTCCAGCTCTATTCTATTCCATTCCATTCCGTTCTGTTCTGTTCTGTTCTAAACAACCAGAACTAGACACAAATGGTTTGTAAAAAGTAGCTGGCTGTTTAAAGAACAAACCAGTCTTATGGGCCCAGAAGAAACCACCTGTTTCCTGTAAGCCAATAGGCAAGTCAGGTTTGGAGTTTTTGAGGTGGATGTAACCTGGATCAAGGGTGCTACCTCAAGCAAGGCTGGGAAATAAGGTGTTGTTTTTTTTTTTCTTGTAGCTTAAAATTAGGGATTTTGAATTTTACTGTGTATTGAGTATGTGAAAACTTTATCTTCCTTTGTGACCTTTAATACAGTGGTGTTTATTTGTTTTGTTTTGTTTTAATCCTGGAGTTGACTAGTTATCTTCTATCATACTCCTCGGCTTGTCTGAGCTATTGACTCCCAAAAGTTTTGTACCTCCTTAGCCAGTCTGAGGATGCTGTGAAGATTTCCCCCTCAGTCTTCTGGTTCCCTCATAGATCTGATGGGAAAGAGAAAAATTAATTTGCTATAACAGGGTGGTGGCAGCAAGGAGACCTGTTTTTCTAGTCATCGTTCATCCCCACATGCAAGTTACTTCAGAACCAGACTACCTCAAGATGGGGTTTGGTTTGACCTTCACATGCCTTATTACAGTATATATAGAAAAACTGGAGAGATGACTTCTCCATGTTTTTCTAGAACAAGAAGGAGTTCTCTACCAGTTTCAAATAACAATTTTTCAAAACAAGGTGACAGTAGCAGTGCTACTACTTAAAAGGGGGGGGGTTCATAGGAGGATTTATTTACTCTGTGATGTCTTTCCTTGGGATTTAATTGAAGCATGGAAAACCAGAATGTCTGCAGATCACTGGAGAGATTTTTGAAATAGGAAAGGAGAAGGTTGACATATATTCCTTGGACTTTTAATTACTAAGACCATGTCCGTACAGGTTCTCTTTGTAAGATCCAGAAAGCTACAGCCTTGCCCTTTTATAGTCATTCTGAAAAGATTTCATCATCTCTCCCTGGCTGTTAACGGATTATTACATGGAGGCAGTTGGGTTGCTGCTGATTGGTCCCTTTGGGAATCCCCTTAAGATGGTCACTTGGACTAGCCAACTTGTTTGTCTTTAGGCATGACCCCTGAGAAGAAGAAAGAGTAAGTGCTCTAATTGGGGTTGCTTGTTTTCATTAGTTGTAGCCTGGTGTTATGAGGTTTGCTAGGGAAATGGGGCCGAGCAAAATATGATATGCTCTATAAATAAATATTGGGGGAGAAAAATACAGTATAATGGGAGATTAAAATTTAACCTTTCCAGGGCAAGAAGAGATCCCTTTACATCTTCTTTTCATGTGGTGGTCTAATCAAGGAAGTAAAGGTGAGAACAAAGATGATTTCTCAGTGCAATGGTCTTGCTTTTGTTTGTTTGTTTGTTTGCCTATACAGTTGCTAATAAAAACCATTATTCAAGTGCTGACATTTCATGTATTATAGAGACCTGGAATTAATTTCTTCCAGCTCAGTATACAGTATATTAGGTTAAGGGCTGGAAGGGGTATGTGACCTGATGCTGACAGGAAGAAATCAATGTATGCACATATAGAAATATAATTAGTACACCCCTTAGTGAAATAAAAGCAAATTGTATCTGTTCCATCTATTAAGCAGAAGCTTCATCCAATAGTCTGCCAATTTTGAGTGTCTGCTGCTGTGGTTGGGATGTCACACTTATGTATATGAACTTAGTGTACTGTTCGTAGCCCTGCACAAGTGATCTAGCCATCATGATCTCTACTGTGGTCTACTTTAGGCTTCTTACTTTGGGTGGTTTCCATAATGAAGCTGCCACATGGACTTCATGTTTATTCATGGGAATCTTTATATTTTTTGGAGGGGAAAGAGGGTTAAATAATGTATGTGATGATGTCAACATGCAAATATCATGCTCTTCTTAATTATATCAGACATTGTGGTATTTCATGACAGTATCATTGTGTGTGTGCCATATTTTGCAACCATTGTAGCTTGTGACACATTTTGCTATGTTGACTGCAATGACCATAAACCTGTCACAATTTGTATTTGACTCTGCACATACAAGAAGGTACATGCTGCATCTGATATTTTGTTCAGGTGAAACCAGTAATCTGCACTGGGATTTATGACATGAAACTGTGAAGCTAAAAATACTGTTACTGTTTTTTTATTCTTTTATATTGGGTTTTTTATGTTTGTAAGCTGTCCAGAGTAATTGAAAATGAGTCGGCTGCCATATAAATCTTATTAATAAACAAATAAATGAAAGAGAGAGAGAGAGAGGGAGGGAGGGAGGGAGGGAGGAAGGAAGGAAGGAAGGAAGGAAGGAAGGAAGGAAGGAAGGAAGAACTATGGGATACATAGAATTGTGGTTACTATAAACCTCTACAGAGATAGAGGCTCTGTCAAAATTGTTCAACCTAAATACTTGGTCAAATTGGATAACATTCCAAATGTCTCAAGAAATTTCCCGCCTCAATTGTAGCAATATTATTGAAATCCTGGCTAATTTATGAAAAACAGAGATGGCACATCAATTCACTTCTAATATCTTCCTCCTTCTAGCAGAAGAGAGGCCATAATTACATTCTCTTAAACAGTGTAATTTACTGTATACTTAGGAATTGTCTACAACAGCAGTCTCCAACCTTTGCAGCTTGGCAGCCCGGCTGGGAGGTGGGAAGAGGGGAACCAGACTGTGTGAGTGGCAGGCTGGCTTGCTTGCACAGGTGTGCAGCTCAACTTGTGCGAGTGGCGGGCCGGTATGCAGTGCATGCATGCTCAGCTCAACTTGCCCAAGTTGAGTTGGGCAGACATCTGCATGTGGGCTAGCCTGCCACTCACACAAGTTCAGCTGTGCATATGTGCACATGCCGACCCACTGTTCACATGGTACAGTTGCAAATAGGCAATGGCTCAATAGAGGTCCGCAGCCTGGGGGATTGGAGATCCCTGTTCTACAAAATATGAGGTACTGTATTTAAAATATTCTTTGAATCATGCTTGAATTCCATGGATTTTTTGATAACTACATGGAGTTGTAGTTATCTTGGCAGCATCATAGAAGTAGTAATCCATTACCTTTATTTGGGATAGTTTTCGGTTTCTGGCTCTATTCTACTACACATTGATTTTTATGATTTCCTCCCTGGATTTGACCAAATTTTGTTTATCAAAATCAGCCAAAGAAAATTTAATTCATTTTATAATCTATCTTCTGGCTTTCCCAGTTTTATTTAGAAGATGTGTATGTGTGTGTGTGTGTGTGTGTGGTTTTGTCCCCACCACTCTTCCATGTTTAGAGTTTTTGAATACTGAAGTACTGTTGTATATGATGGCCTAAATGTTTACTTCCAACATTCTAAATTTATGATTCTTGGCTTTGATGACCATTCCCTTTACAAAAAATTAGGAACAGATTAGGCCAACATTTGTCAAGTGATGCCAAGTGAAATTTAGATGCAGCATTATGCAATCAGAAGTGAAATAGTTGGCTATATGATCTATATGATCTAGGCTTGGCTTGCAGAGTTCATAGATGTCATTTGCTACAGTCTCAGGCAATGAAAGTACCAAATGCAAAGTTCTCAGAATACATCTAATCTAAAACAGCAGACAATCCAAATGGCAAAGAGAAAATTGATTCTATGCACTAAATTATATAGAATACCATAAATTGGCAGTGGGAAAAATCTTCCTCTTTAAGTAATTATATATTAACATATCTTGGTTGTTTCTTCCTATTCCTTTGATTGACCAGCCTTTCATCAAAACTAATATGTTAGTGCTTCTAAGTATTCTAACCACAGATCCATATGTTGTCAGATTGTAAATATTTCACAGCTGACCTTTCTATTATATCAACTAACTAAGGCTTTGAATCCACCCTCTATTGTTTTTTATTCTTCATTTTTGGCTCATTCTATGTTTTCTTGTGCATTAAAGTAAACCATTTCCTTACGCCTGCAGGCCTATAACCTGAGTTGATTGAAAAATTCATTTACCATAGAAGTATTTTCCCCATGCACTCTTCATAATAATCTCCTTTCCTGCATGATTGCTTGGTCATAGAGAACAGATGTGTCCTTGGAATCCTGAAAATTTGGACTGTATTTCATACAATTATTACCTCTATGAACAATGGATAACTGCTATTTATAGTAGACAAGTTGATTAGCATTTAGACCTAGCCTTCAAATCCACTTAGCCACTGATTAAGCCATTCTAGCTTTTCTCTTTTCTATATTTTCATATTATAATGGGAAATTTCTGGGAAGAGTAAAGATGTACTGTTATATGGAATTCATCTCTTTTCACAGGATAAAAGTAAAATATTTCTTTTCTAAAAACCAAGAGAAGAATACAGCCTCTTACTGTCATGGCTTATACATTGTTTTTTGTTTCCATATAGCATTGACACAAACATCAATTTAAAAAAATCAAAGTTCATAGTACAATTGAACAAAATAGGAGACTATGAGTTCTAGTCTAGCTTAGCCTCGAAAGCTTTCTAGGTGACTTTGGGCCAATCACTGTCTCACCACAATGTTGGACTTGGGCAACAAGCCCAATGTCACAAGCAATAGTTCAACACGAGGAGGAGGAGGAGGAGGAGGAGGAGGAGAAGGAGATGACCTTGCACTTGTGGGAAAACACTAGAAAGAAAAATAATAATCAGAGATCCAATAGTAAAGGCCTATTAAGAGAAAGGTCAAGTGACTTGGAAAGCAGGATAAAAAACCCTGGAATTTAAATGTACTATTTATAGAACTTCATTTCTGTGGTCTGCAGTAGGCAAATCTTTGTGTATAAGACTTCATTATTTTTTTCAGCCAAGATACAAATCCTGCAGAACTGTGGCTATGAGCTTTCTGCAATACAACAATCCAGAATAAAAAGGGTAAGTGTCCAGAAATCTGATTTGCCTTTTGAGAAGTCCACCCACTTGTAAGCCAAGGGAGTGAAGCAAATCAATCTTGGTTTCATGCAGGGGAATGCTGAGGCAAAAATTGGTTACATTGAGCTTCTCAGCATTTATTTAATAAATTATGGATTTCATCTTCTCTTTCCAGGCATTGGGCTCTTGACCATATCCATTTTTGGTGTTGCCCTCAATCTGATGAAAATTGTGCTCCATTGTTGTAGCATCAATGCAAAGCATAGAGTTACTCTGAGAGCGAGATGAAAAGTACATAAAACTTTCTTCTTCTTCCTTCTTCTTCTTCTTCTTCTTCTTCTTCTTCTTCTTCTTCTTCTTCTTCTTCTTCTTCTTCTTCTTCTTCTTCTTCTTCTTCTTCTTCTTCTCCTTCTCCTCCTCCTTCTCCTCCTCCTTCTCCTCCTCCTCCTCCTCCTCCTCCTCCTCCTCCTCCTCCTCCTCCTCCTCCTCCTCCTGAAAAAGGGTTTTCTAAACAGAAACAGATAATCCAAATGTGTATGTAATAAATTCAGTAATTTTAGCTTACGATTAGATTTCTTACCAAATTTCATGTGTAATAACCTACTGAAGAGAAATTGGAAGATTGCCCACTAATAGTTTATGTTCTCTGTAACTTTCTTATTTCCTTGCAGAAACATTGACTGAGAATTGTTTATATTTTTGTTAAAAAAATGCAAATGTGGAAGGTCCACCAACAATATGAACTGTAATGATTTGACTTTGTTTCTTTGCTTGCTGCTGTAGTTTCTCCTGACAGAATATTGCAATACATTCTTTGTCACACCAGTTAATTTCTGTTGTTCTTACTGTAGGTATTATAATTCTGTATTGATTTCAAATCTACATAAATCCAGACCTCCTTTTCTGATACTGTTAACTTTGGAGCTGCTGTTTGAGTAATAATCTGGCTAATTTTAAAAAGAAATGCTTCAGATCAGATAATCATGTCATCTCATTCAGGATACTGCAAGATTTTTTTTTTCCCCAGGAAACCTTATCTTATAAAATTATGGGTATTGAGTTGCTAAAGAATGCAGTACTATTTATTTTTATCACTTTCATTTGTTATTTCAGAGAACATTTTTTTCATTCCTTATACTTTTATTTTTAGTAGATATGAATTAGAAACAAATGCTGCATTTCTTTTGGAAATCAATGTATACAATATACTTCAACAGAATTGGTATAAATCTACACCATGTAACCCACAATTACCAAATTGCAACCAGGCTTATGAAACTTTTATAAAATGAAAAGATTTCATCAATCGTCAGAAATGTTCCAGCATAGAACTGGCAAAGCAACATGCTTTGTACTGTTCTACTTCTTAAAGCAATTAGCTAAGCTGAGTGAAAAAAGCTGCCTAGCATTTCTGGAAAGCAATAGCATTGCCTTTTCTCTTGTTCATGCAGCTCATTTTCCCAAAAGAGACACTTCCTTTGACAACTCCTGCTGTGACCCCTAGGGTGTCTTCATAATGCCAGCTAACTGCCAGCTAAGTAAATCCCAATGATCAGCCCACTTTCCATCATTTGTGAGCTGCTCTGCTGTGTGATCTGCATAAGTGACCTTCAGCTTTGTAGGGCTGTCAACATCAAGGGGTGACATTTGATATAAATTAATCCCTTGCTGCAAGCTCCATGAAACTGCCTTTTCCAGTGTTTGAAGTCTATTCTGTGTTAGCCATTCCTCAGAAGTGCATCTGTGGATATTGAATAAATGCATAGGTGATGGAGAATTCTTTTTCTTGGCTTGCTTATTATATTACCAGTCGGCTGAATTCATCCGAGCTTCACTGCTGATCATTCCCAGTATGAGAAACAAATTTCTTCTATCTGGCTTTTTATAAGATCATCTTCAATACAGCTGAAGCAGGATACAAAATATTGTTTGCCTTTCCTCCCATCACACGACAAAATCTTTATAGCATTTTAGAATATAAAAATGTAAGTTCTCCCTGGCAAAGCAATGTATTGTTTCAAATGCACCTACCAAGGAAAGCAAAGATCATATGTCCCTAAGCCAGAAGACAAAAAATATTTTCTGTGAAAAACAAAAAAATATATGCGTTGTTGTTTTGTGGTAATGTGCATTTTTCTAACCCAGTCAAGCAATCTTTGTTTTTTTAAAAAAAGTCTATTAATCTCAGGCCCTGAAGTTTTTTCTTAATACACGAGATTTTGTGCAACAACATACCAGTTTTCTTCCCTCCTTTGCCACCCCTGATAGTTTGGAAATAAGATTATAAAAGTTTCATACATTTGATGGTCTCTTGCATAGCTGTAGCTAGAAATAAACATTCCACACCTGCTGCCCAAAACAAAGCCCCATGCTGAGTTTATCTTCTTTTCCTTTATAATGAGCAATAATACCCATCCACATCACAAATTGCCACTAATGTAAAGCATGTTTATGTTAAGAAAAAGAAAGAAAGAAAGAAAGAAAGAAAGAAAGAAAGAAAGAAAGAAAGAAAAAGAAAGAAAGAAAGAAAGAAAGAAAGAAAGAAAAAGAACGAAATATAAACTTGTGGTGGACTGGCCAAGGTCTCTCATTTTATATATCTCTTTTCCCCCACAAGCTTTAGGATGGATCCACATCTCATAGGTCTCTCATTAATGGATCAAATGATTTGTTCATCTCTATTAAATGCTAGTATTTTGCATACTGAATTCGAAGATCATAATGTTAACCATATGTAAGTATTCATTATCATTATCAAACCAATGGTTTATTTATGATGCAGAATATCTAGCAAACATTGAAAATGTCACTACGCTTCCTTTTTTTGAAGTGGCAGTCATATATACAGAAAGAGGATGAAATATGGGACAACTTTTCATTCTTTGAACTCCCATCAGTGCTCCACAACCGTTACCAAAATTTAAAAAATAAAAATTTGAAAAATAAATAAATGAAGTGGTCAGAATCTGGACAAAATCTCTGTTGATTTTATTTATATTTACTATCTTAAATAGGAATATGATCTTATGTTCCACCTTTTTTACATATATCATGTTAAACAATTTTGAGAAAGCTTTGGGATTTTCTCCAAAGTTTCAAAATTTCTATAATTTGCACAATTGTACCTTGAATTTTGTTCAGATAAATCTAAATTCACCCCAATTTACATGGTGCCTGCTCATGTAATGAACAACCCACTCACCAACATTCAATAATCAAATATGTTTATCTGTGAACCAGCCATTTATTTTGAGTATGCTGTCATTCAATTACTGTACATTTGGCAGCAATCTTCTCTTTTATTTTTTGTGTTATTTGATGGTCTACTCTGCTTCTGCCTGCCATATTGGCTGCTTTTTCCAAAACATATATTTCTGAACTTTGTTGCTATTCTGTGAATGCTGCCATCTTGGAGATTATATTGCATGTGTTTATACATATATTCTGGCCAAAAAAGAACACCATGATTTTTTTAAAAAAAACCAACAATAGTTCTAGGTATTTGCACAGATACTCTCTTTGGAGGAATCATTACAAAATATGATTCATTTTTTCAAAAGTTGATGCCAGAAATCTTAAAGCACTTTTCCATCCTCAGCTGGACCATCTGTCCTAGATAATGCCAGAAGATGTCTCTGAATCTGATGACTGACAAGAGAGAGATGCTCTAAGGAAAAGATTATAAGCAAAGTAAGGCAACAGGTTGTTTAAAGGAATAAGGAAAATATGTGTTTTCTCAAACTCTAGGGCAGCCTATCACCTCCAATTTGTATAGTCCCACCTGCCACCATTAAAAGAGTAAGCAATATCTGTACTTGGAATGCTTGATATTTATGCTCTTTTTGCCTGAATGTTGAGAAAATCCATTACTCAAGATCTCAGTCATCAAATGCTTCTAAATCACACTATAGGGAACTATGCAACTGTGTCTACTTAATAAATATGTATTGATATTGCTTTATCTAATTGCTTCCAGTGGGATCCTAAATAGATCCTATGGATCAAAAACAATAGGTAAGACAGGAAGGGGAAAAAATATGTATATGATTCTTGTGAGTCATGGAGAAAACTCCAGAGGCAACTTTCTTTTTATCACTTTTTTACTTGTTTTAGTAAGATGGATTGGTGAAGATGGTTAAGGAGAAAAGCTAAACCTGTATTCAAGCACTTAAATCCCAAATGCTTTTCTTTCTTTATTTATTGTGGATGGTGGGGATACAATTTAAACTATGTGATGTGCTGACTTTTCGGAAACTTTTTTCTGTTGATTTATTTAAAGAGAATTCAGTGAGTGATAAAACCATAGTGAAGCATTATGTGTGTGTATTATTCCCATTATTATATACAGGTAGTCCTTGACTTGCAACCACAACTGAGTCCAAAATTTATGTTACTAAGTGAGAAATTTATTAGGTGAGTTTTGCCCTTTTTGTGACTCTTCTTGCCATATTTGTTGTGTGAATCACTGCAGTTGTTCAATTAGTAACACCGTTGTTAAGTGAATCTGGCTTTCCCGTTGACTTTGCTTGTCAAAAGTTCACAAAAGGTGATCACATGACCTTGGGACACTGCAACTGTCATAAATATGAACCAGTTGTCAAGCATCCAAATGTAAATTACATGTCCATGGGGATGTTGCAATGGTCATAAGTGTGAAAAATGGTCATAAGTCATTTTTTCAATGCCATTGTAACTTCAAACAGTGACGAAATGAAGTGTTGTAAGTTTAGGACTACCAGAAACAGATTCTCTTCTTCAGCAAATATTTTTAAATAGGGATAATTCTGATTGGGAACTGTAATATAGGAACTCTTCTTACCTACAAACCAGAATCTTGGTTATTGAATTATGATCAAACAAAAACAGATGAGGTTCCTCCAGTGCAATCATCTATTTTACATCTTTTCTAGTTTAGCCTAGAGGGTTCTCTGGTAACAACCTCTTAGTAATTTGTATTTATTTATTGGGTGATGCTGTTTCACATTATTTGCCAAGGTCCTATTTTATGAATGTTCTAAATCCGTTGATTCCAATTCCAAGGTCTCCCCATCCTTAGATAAACATTTTATTTCCTAATTTATCTTGGTTTGATTGTACTCATAAACCAAGCAAAGCCTACTGTATCTGACTAATCAGTAAGAATGATGCTCTCATTATGTTGTTTCAGCAGCTACAAGATAATTAATGTCTATTGATAGACACATTCAAAATAGCATTAATTATATTATTAATGATCTTAATTAACTTCAAATGCTTCATGTTTTCCAATAAGATTATCTGTTTAAGAAAATTGTTTGCACAGCCTTCAATCATTCGCTAGTATTTGTTTGCAATAGATTTATCCATGAGAATGCTTTGGAAATTAACTTCAGATCTGTTTTATGAACTACTCACTTGTTTTTATTATATTTGCCAAGCAAAGACTGAATTAACAAAGAAATTATTTAACTTTGCTGGATATTACCTATCTTTTCACTCATCTCTTAGAGTGGATTTCTTTTTGAATGAATTGTTCTATTAATAAAAGGTAGAAGTAGGTATTATTTGGTCAATGTGTCTATACTCTATTCCTCCAAACAAAACTTTTGCATCTGGATTTTTTAACTTATTTATTTCTTGAATAATAAATATTCAGTATTCATTACATTGTACCTAGTACAATCTTTGCCTTTTGAAAAACATTGCTATAAACATGTATTTTTTTCCTATTAATGAGAATTTGAACCTTTTTTTTAATTTGAGAGAGTTTTGAAAAGTCTGGTTAAATCAGGAAGTGGCTTTGTAATTCTCAACGTAGTTGGCTTTCCTTTGAAATTAGAGGATCAGTTGCTTCTAGCCATAACTACAGACATGAGAAATGTTCTGAAGAAAAATATTGTTGTCAAATTCGCAGGTGGGTAGAGAAGAAAAGAAACCAGCAGTTGACAAATCTTAAAAATGTGAGGATGATAGAGGCCTTGTGTTTATGTATAACTCAAATTCACATATTCATTGCCATCCTTATGGCATCCTTACAATTGTATATAAAATGTTTGTGTTAAAGTTACTTATATTTCATGCAGCAAAGTAACATTTTATACTATTATGTACTCAGGTGGTAAATGGCCAATTAAACTGGGTATTATTACTTCTGCTATTGATCTGAATGCAAGCTGAAATCATGCGATAAACCATGATTTATTTTGTTTGTAAAAATCAAACTAACATTGGTTCTTTCCTTACGTTTATTCTACAATGGCAAAAAAATATTTCTAGTAATTTTGCATAATGTCACTTCTACAAAAAATTCACATAATCCTTCCCATCAAAAGTATTAACCATACTAAACACAAAGGGTGCATTAAAACTCTTTCCACTTTACTTGGGCTATAAATAACTTTCCATTGTTGTGTTTCTTCCATGTTAGGCAATGGAATAAATAAAGTTTTATTTTAACTAATATCATTTATGTCAAATCACATTAAACTAAAAAAAAAAATCTATGGTTCATTCTGGAGAACATTCAATTATTACTGAACCTCCACGGCCTTTGCAGAAAGTGTTTATTCATTGCTGCAGCTTACTGGTAGGGCTATGAAAACAGGAAGGCTGTACTGATACTTCAATGGCCCTGACCATGTGAAGGACTGTTTGAAAGGTATAGTGACTAATGTTTTTCACTGGACACCCATCCTGCCCTGGTCGGCAATATCTTTTGAGAAAATTGTACAGGAATAGATATAGAGTAAACAAGGATGATGCAACCAGGTTGCTTATGAAGCATTGGTTGTAATGGAAAGGAGACAGTTGAGAGTTGTTAAACAGCAAAATGTTTTGAGTTGGCAGTTAGGTTATATAGACATAATATTGTAGTCCTGGAACTAATATAGTGCTACCTCCAGTCAAATAATTCATCTCTCCTCTGCAAAAATTGTAATAAACTTTCCATTGTCTATAAAGTTAGCATAACAAGAAAAAAGATACTGTAACTCTATGAAAATCAGTGATGGAACAATTCCCACGAAACATTTAACATTTTAACTTTTGACCTTTTTTGCATGACTCAGAAGCTAAATTAAAACATCATCAATAATTTGTCATGCATCTTCTATTCAAATATCTTAGTATAATCTTCATTTTTCCAACATGATCTATTTTGTCATCCATTCTGTAATTCCTTGTTAATGTCCTTGTGTCTCTGCTGAGCTTGTTAATGTCCTTGTGTCTCTGCTGAATTCTCAGTGGTCCCCCCACTCCCATAAACAAAACTTTGAGTTGTGAGTAGTATTGTGAAGCAAACAGGAGTCTTCTAGGAATTCAGCTCTCCCTGGAATTTCTCTAACAGACATGCATGTAATTTTGTAGTATGTATGTTTGTATATAAGTATGTTCAAACTTTCCCCTCTTTTTCAGCTTCTTAGTTGATTCTGTGTCTCTCTTATTAAAAGGCAATGTCACTTCGAGTCAATTCCCATGCAGGTTCATGCATTTCTCTTGACAAGTCTTGTCATTGACTTCTTTTGAGAAGCCTTCCAATTTATTGAATTAACCAGCCCTTCTCTGCCTTTTCTGAGCTCAGGTATGATTGACAGTATGCTACCGCCTACTGAGGCTTATTATAAGAAAACCCTCTATGTTCTTGGCAAAGAAATATTCTTTTCCCCATTTAATGGATATACAATATACTAGTAGCATAATAACAAAATTAATGGGTTCAGTTCAAGTAGAACTACGTGTCCTTTTGCATTTAATAAGCAAATCATACTGAACATGGAAGTCTCTCCCTCTCCATGGAAGAGGAGTTCCAACCAATAGGAACTAGCTAATGAAAATTTAATTGTGATCTGCAATGATGGGTATTTAATAACTGTGATCTCACTGAGAACAATTTTTAGAAGAAAATATTTGGGTTTCATGATGACATGTGAGGAATAATTGTAACAAAGACCCAGAAGAATTGTTGTTGTTGTTGTTGTTAGTTGCGAAGTCGTGTCCGACCCATCGCGACCCTATGGACAATGTTCCTCCAGGCTTTCCTGTCCTCTACCATCTTCTGGAGTCCATTTAGGCTCACGCCTACTGCTTCAGTGACTCCATCCAGCCACCTCATTCTCTGTCGTCCCCTTCTTCTATTGCCCTCAATCTTTCCCAGCATTAGGCTCTTCTCCAGCGAGTCCTTCCTCCTCATTAGGTGGCCAAAGTATTTGAGTTTTAGCTTCAGGATCTGGCCTTCTAAAGAGCAGTCAGGGTTGATCTCTTCTAGGACTGACCGGTTTGATCGCCTTGCAGTCCAAGGGACTCGCAGGAGTCTTCTCCAGCACCAGAGTTCAAAGGCCTCAATTCTTTGGCGCTCAGCCTTTCTTATGGTCCAACTTTCACTGCCATACATTGCAACTGGGAAGACCATAGCCTTGACTATACGCACTTTTGTTGACAGGGTGATGTCTCTGCTTTTTAGTGTGCTGTCTAGATTTGCCATGGCTTTCCTCCCGAGGAGCAAGCATCTTTTAATTTCTTGACTACAGTCCCCATCTGCAGTGATCTTGGAGCCCAGGAAAATAAAATCTGTCACTACCTCCATTTCTTCCCCATCTATTTGCCAGGAATTGAGAGGGCCGGATGCCATGATCTTAGTTTTCTTAATGTTTAGTTTCAACCCAACTTTTGCACTCTCCTTCTTCACTCGCAACAAGAGACTCTTCAGTTCCTCTTCACTTTCTGCCATTAGAGTGGTATCATCTGCATATCTTAGGTTGTTGATATTTCTTCCAGCAATCTTAATTCCAACTTTTGACTCCTCTAGCCCTGCCTTTCTCATGATGTGCTCTGCATATAAGTTAAATAGGCAAGGCGACAGTATACAGCCTTGCCGGACACCTTTCCCAATTTGGAACCAATCAGTGGTTCCGTGTCCAGTTCTCACTGTTGCTTCTTGGCCCGCATATAGGTTTCTCAAGAGACAAATAAGATGTTCTGGTACTCCCATCTCTTTAAGAACTTGCCACAGTTTGTTGTGATCCACACAATCAAAGGCTTTAGCATAGTCAATGAAGCAGAAGTAGATGTTTTTCTGGAACTCTCTAGCTTTCTCCATGATCCAGCGTATGTTGGCTATTTGATCTCTAGTTCCTCTGCCTCTTCGAAATCCTGCCTGTACTTCTGGTAGTTCTCGATCCACATACTGCTGGAGTCTAGCTTGTAGGATTTTAAGCATAACTTTACTAGCATGAGAAATGAGTGCAATGGTGCGATAGTTTGAACATTCTTTGGCACTGCCTTTCTTTGGAATTGGAATGTAAACTGATCTTTTCCAATCCTGTGGCCACTGTTGAGTTTTCCAAATTTGCTGGCAAATTGAGTGTAGCACTTTTACTGCATCGTCTTTTAAGATTTTGAATAGCTCAGCTGGAATACTGTCACCTCCACTAGCTTTGTTGTTGCTCAGCTTTTCTAAGGCCCACTTCACTTCACATTCTAGGATGTCTGGCTCGAGGTCAGTGACCACCTCATTGTGATTATCAGGGACGATAAGCTCATTCTTGTATAGTTCTTCTGTGTAATTTTGCCATCTCTTCTTAATCTCTTCTGCCTCTGTTATGTCCCTGCCATTTTGGTCCTTTATCATGCCCATTTTTGCATTGAACGTTCCCTTCATCTCTCCAATTTTCTTGAAAAGATCTCTGGTCCTCCCTATTCTATTGTTTTCTTCTATTTCTTTGCACTGTTCATTTAAGAAGGCATTCTTATCTCTTCTAGCTATTCTCTGGAATTCTGCATTCAATTGGGCGTATCTTTCTTTTTCTCCCTTGCCTTTCGCTTCCCTCCTTTCCTCAGCTATTTGCAAAGCTTCCTCAGACAGCCATTTTGCTTTCTTGCATTTCTTTTTCTTTGGGATGGTTTTGGTTGCTACCTCTTGTACAATGTTGCGAACCTCTGTCCATAGTTCTTCAGGCACTCTGTCTATCAGATCTAATTCCTTAAATCTATTTGTCACCTCTACTGTATATTCAACAGGGATATGATTTAGTTCATACCTGAGTGGCCTAGTGCTTTTCCCTACTTTCTTCAGTTTAAGCCTGAACTTTGCAAGGAGAAGCTCATGGTCTGAGCCACAGTCAGCTCCTGGTCTTGTTTTTACTGACTGTATAGAGCTTCTCCATCTTTGGCTGCAGAGCATATAGTCAATCTGATTTCTGTGTTGACCGTCTGGTGATGTCCATGTGTAGAGCCGTCTCTTGAGTTGTTGGAAAAGAGTGTTTGCTATGACCATCGTATTCTCTTGACAAAATTCTATCAGCCTGTGCCCTGCTTCATTTTGTACTCCAAGGCCAAACTTGCCTGTTATTCCGGTTATCTTTTGGCTTCCTACTTTAGCATTCCAATCCCCCATGATGATAAGGACATCATTTTTTGGTGTTAGTTCTATAAGGTGCTGTAGGGCTTCATAGAACCGGTCAATTTCATCCTCTTCAGCACCGGTGGTTGGGGCATAGACTTGGACTACTGTGATATTGAATGGTTTGCCTTGGATTCGAACTGAGATCATTCTGTCATTTTGAGGATTGTATCCCAGTATTGCTTTTCCTACTCTTTTATTGACTATGAAGGCTACTCCATTTCTTCTGAGGGATTCTTGCCCACAGTAGTATACCTGATGGTCATCTGAATTAAATTCACCCATTCCTGTCCATTTTAGTTCGCTGATACCTAAGATGTCGATGTTCAGTCTTGTCATCTCTTCCCAGAAGAATAACTTATCCTTTTTCTTCACCGTATATCTCTATCCACTAATTGCTAAAGCCAGGAAGCCAGTAAGAAAGATCTTCAGTTGTATTTGACAGAACGAACCATGAAATATACTAATACATTTAGTGAGACACCACTTGGTTTCTATTTCATCCAGTAAACAAATATGAGAGGATGTTTATATGTAAATAATTCAGTTCCATGTCATGAACAGATGAACTAACCGTCAAGTAGTGAATCAAGCTTCATATGGTTTGAAAATAAAAGTAGCAGCCAATCTAACAACAAGCCCTCTTCAATTATGTCCCTGTATGCAGCCTTTATGTTTACCCCACCCATGGAGTAGCAAAATTATAATTGCCCCAGGATAGTTCTATTGATGGAAATAATTCCATTGGCAAAGGGGGTTAATTGGATATGACACAATAGTTGTGCAGATATCTGAAGAGGTGCTTCACTGCAAAAAGAATTTGAGTAGCTTGGTAAGTGTGATAATGTTCTTTTTTTAACCATCTGAGTAAAGACTACTTTCATTTTTTGCTAAAGCAAAGAAGCCAGTGGAGGCAGATTATATTTTGCCCCAGTGCTTTGCAGAGGTCAAACATTTCATTACCATAGAAGCACTCCATTGAGATGGGTTGTCTGTGATCCTCTTACAAACCTACTTAGTGCCTACCATCTTTCCGTTTGTGTTTCATATCTATTAAAGCAACATAAAGTGATCTTCAGTGTTGTAAACTCAGCATTTGCTTGTGTGCATGCAAAAATCCAATTCACCATAAGTTTCACACTTTTGTAATTTTCTATCAATGCCTTGAACAACCCAAAACTCATTCATGGTAACAGAATAACAGAGTCAGAAGGGGCCATGGAGGTCTTCCAATCCAATCTGCTGCTCAAGCAAAAGATCCTATACCATTTCAGACAAACTAGAAGGAAAAAGTCATCCCAGCAGGATCACTGTGTACCAGGAAATGGATTTGGTGGCAATGCCAGGCAGGATTCAGCCCCAAATTGCAGCTTGTTCTAGAGGCCCATCCTGCATGTCAGGGAACAATTGGAGAGAGATACATTATTTTTAAATATTTGTTCATGTGTCATATCTCTATTGTATTTTCTGAGCACATACAGTAATATCATTACATTAGGTACTAGTGATAGGTCCAAGACATTGCAGACTGGACAGCCACAAAATTCAGGATCAGACATATTAAAAAATAAATAAACAGTAAAGGTCCTGCCTCCTACTCCTGGAAGAATAAAGGAGTATTCCAGATTTGATTGGAACTTTGCTACATCCTCAAACCCTTTAATTAAATATTTTGATCAGCATCCACTTAAATTAATGCAATTTAAGTAGTCAATTTTTAACATTCCAGAAAATTCTGGAAAGGAAAAGATTGGACTAGGGAACTTTAAAGTTCCTTCCAGGTGTGTGATTACCTATTGCACTGAGATAAAATAACCAAAGAATTTGCTTCCTTTCTTTTTATTTTACCTGTGACTGATGCTACTTTTTCCGTAGTCTGACAGGAGGATGAATATGTGAGCCTATCCAACCTGCAATGTATGAAAATTAAATCCTGCTGTTAGGCACCCCCAAAGGCTGGGCAACTTGCCAAGGGGTAACAAATTGGAATATGAACCTGTTTCCAGGCTATTTCCAAAAGCTTGCACAGGTGGGAGGTTGACAGGAACAACCTGTCTTCCCCATCTTGTTTTCAAGTAAATTTCTCTCTCTTTGGGTCTCTCTTACTGTGATAGCATTAAGTTGTGATTATTTGGGCTCAAAATATGGTTGTTGTGGGAATGAGAGAATGGCTGAAGAAAAGCTGGAGCTGAAATGGAAAACATTGCAAAATGTTATCACAGGATTGAAATATGCTTAAGTGTTTTGTGGTGGTTTTGCTCCTTATATTTAGGACCGTTTATAACATTTGATTTAATGTCATTTTATTGATTCCCAGGATCACTGATTAATGATAAATAAAGTATTTGGTGCTTTGGGGGAAAAGTTGCATTGACACATTTATAGCTTTTCTAGGTCACAATACATGTTTTATAATATTATAATACATTCATTGTAAGACCAGATTTAAGGCCAAAACCAAAATTATATGCAAACAAAACAATCCAAAGGCAAAGCAATACTTAAAAAAAAAGATTCCCTAACTAGCCCTTAGTCTTCTAATTCCCAGGTATTTTCCTATCCAAATGCAACTAGGACCAGGACCAAGAAGGGACAATTCAGGGATGCAGGAGAACTTCCTAGTTTCCATCTCACAGAGGATACAAACATTCTTAGTAATCATTAGTTAAGAAAAAAGATACCAAGTTACCAAGAAGATAAGGTTCAGTAGTTGTCACAAGTACAAGTAACTCTAAGAATAAATAAGAGCTGATACTTTTTCCTTCACATAAGTATTACGAGTTCAGAAGCATCTACAGCTCTTATCACCTATCTTTTGGGCAACTTGTCCAGTACCATTATTAATTTTATATAGTTTCTGATACAGCAAGCCTTTTAAAATGCTTTCCCCATATTATTAATTTGGGGCTTTACTCTTTTTAATTTGAGATAATAGTATCATTTGCAGAGTAAAGTATACTCTGTATAATTCATAACAATCTGAACTTTCAGAGTAAATGTTAATTGGTATAAAACAATTTTCTTCTTCCACAACATTACAAATAATATATCCTACTGGGAAAATCTTGCCTATTCCTTTCGTAGGGGCTATGTTAGTGAATAAAACCTTTCTCAGTAGTTTTGCTAGTGGCTTAGGAAGTCATAAAGACATAATGGTGCAAATTATGTAATCACGATTTAAATGGCATACAGTTTGTCATTTCTACCGTTTGCTTGATGATATCATGATCCATGTCAGATTACGCCCTCACCATTCTTCTGCAGATGGCCACATCCCAGCCCTAATGGAATGGAACCACGTATAGCTAGACAAGGCAAGTAAGAAAGCGAATTGCTATTAGACATAGTGAGGCAATGACTTCATCATACATTAGCATTTTTCCTGTGCTCACATGGAAATATCAGATCAACAATCTCTATTTAGAACTTAAATAGGGTGGACTAGTTTTGGGCTCCAAAAAGTCAGATCACTGTCAGATGGCAGCAAGCCACTTGAGTTTTCAGTATCATCTTGTTTCCATTTACCAGTGGCCTGGAGTTTTGCAGCTGTACTATCAGATGATCTTTAATGTGCTAATTAACAACCAAGGGCAACTGATATGTGCTATGCAATACATTATAGTGAACACTCTATTCAGTCAAGTCCAAAAACTAATCCAATCCTATTTCATGTCTTTACTGAGCAACAAATCTACAAATAGAATTCAAAGGGAGCACATAGTTTTTCCCTACATCCTAACATTTATTCATTGCAACATTGGTAACTAATATGATCTAACTAAGACATATTATTCTATTTTATTATAATGGAGTTTGCTCTGGGGGGAAAAACTGTACAAACACTAGAAGTGATTCAGAATATGGCAGCCAGATAGTTAGCCAATAATGAACACAGAGAACATTCAGTGCACAGGTTATTTTTTTTTAATTCCATTTATATCCCGCCCTTCTCCGAAGACTCAGGGCGGTTTACAAGCTTAGCAAGCTTAGGTTTGTTTTTATCTGTGGAAACTCTCTTTGTTGTGCATCCATGAACATTACCTTCTCCTGGAAATATTCATGGATGTAATTCCAACAAAGATAATGTTAGCCAAGGAAGGCTTGGTATATATATTATCACAGATGTGGGAATCAGGAGTTAACATATATTACTTAAAAAAAATAGCTTTTGCAGCTTACAAGCCACAAAGTTTATTCCTGGCTCCTTTCTTTTTAATTCCAAAATAGATGATTTGTTAATTTCTTCTAATATGTTGATGTAGTTTAGGTTGCTGTGTGATTTCACAGACAAAACTCTATAAATGTTTGATCTTCTGGTTTGCCAAATCGTCAAGGTAGAAAGGTTAATACATCCATGACATCCATTTGCAAAGAACAAAAATACTATTGTTTAGTTACAGAATACTCTGACCAGGAAATTCAGGAGTTAAATATTTCAAAACTAAAGATAACCTATAGGAAGTGCTCAATATTTGTGAGTGAGAAGAAAGAGTAATACTCTGATCCCTTAATACATATAGATTAGAAAATCATGTTATTTTTGTTGTTGTTTGGGTTGGGTCAGCCTTTTTTTCCCCTGTGGTTTTGTTTTGTTTTTGTTTCACAGCCAATTCATCTATCCAATGCTAGTCAATGTAGCAAGTGAGAAAATGAAGTTATGAAAATTTTATATATGAAAAAGAGGGTTTTTTAAAGCTACTTAGCAGGATGCATGGAATTAGTGACAATATATTTGTTTTTAAGTTACAGCTCAGAAGGCTCAACAGACATTGGAACTTGGAGGTAGCAGTATTATTTATTTTGTAACATTTTATTTTGCCCTCAAATTACAAGACTCGGGACAATTTATACAGCAGATCAACAAGTGATTAATAAGATTGTACATCAACAAATGCCCATAAAACCAAGTTCAAATTAATAGCAAATTAAAAATATATTAAAGGTCATCTAATACTCATTAGTAGGCATCAAAAGTCTACTTAAAAATACAGTTTTCAGTGCTTTCTGAAATATCAGAACTATGTGGACTAAGCACACCTAAGGAAGCAGCTTATTCCAGTAGGACAAAAACAAAGATGATCTCTTGTTATACCTGTCCTCTCTCATGGAGACAGAATTTTCAATAGTTCCTTCTGTCTATGCAGAATGAACAGAATCATTTGGTTCAGGCATAGCTGTAAGGGTAACTGTTGCAAAAAAAAAACTGGGCAAAGGTCCTGGTCATAATTTCCACCTGCTGTGAGACAAGGAGGACCCTAGATCCCACCTAAAGTTAATGTTTATTTGATTTGATTTTATTTGATTTCTTTAAAAAATAACTCTGGAAGGACCACAACAGCAATAAAACCCAGAAAACAATAAAAACCCAGACCTGGCACCTAGAAAAATGATATGTTTACAACATCTCTGTCTTGTCATTTAATGTGGGTTTGCTTCTCTCCATCTAATCCCTCATACCTTCCAGCTATCTGTTCAACATTTCTACAACATCTCCAGCTCAGACCAGACCAGTGATATTATTGATAGCACCTCACCCTAGATTGACAGATGACCTCTTTCAAAAGTACGCTCCCACAGAGAGGGCCTCCTCAGGGTGCCACCGGTCAAAGAATGCCGACTGGTGGCCCCCAGGGGGAGAGCGTTCTCTGTGGGTGCACCGGATTTATGGAACCATCTTCCGGTTGAGCTCCGGATGGCGCCCGATCTCCGCTCCTTCCGGCGCGATCTTAAAACTTATCTCTTTAAACAAGCTGGCCTGGCCTGATGGGATGGGGTGGGATTTTTATAAATGACTTTAATTTTAAATTTGTATTAATTTATGGGCATTGTTTAATCATGTTTTAATAATTTTAATTTTTGTATCTAGTTTTTATGTATTGCCCTGTTCACCGCCCTGAGTCCCTAGGGAGAAGGGCGGTATACAAATTAAATTAATAAAATAAATAAATAAATAAACATGGAGCAACAAAAGTCTCAGTGCCCCAATACTATTAAGTGGAATTGCCTCTTCAGACAGATGTGAAGCTATTACTAATGTGCCTCCAACTCCCAATTCTAAGAAGTGGTCTAGAAAGATATCATGGTTGGTGACAAATCTATCAAGAAATCTAATGGGACTAGAGGGATGCACAGACACACATACAGAGAGAGAGAGAGAGACAAAGACACACATTTCTTACCCTTATAGATGGTCTTCTTCAGTCTTGGGTCTTCTACCATAGCAATGGGGGTTTGGGGGTTCTGCGCAGGATCTTAGCTGTACCTAGCACTGCACCCTTCTGGACAGAAAGTTCTGATGTCATTCCTGGGATCTGTTGGAGCCACTCTCCCAGCATAGGGGTTACAACTCTGAGTGCTTTTACCACTACTGTGATCAAGTTGATCTTTACTTTCCACATCCTCTCCAGTTCCTCCTTCAGGCCCTGATACTTCTCTGGTTTCTCACTCTCCTTCTTCCTGATATTGCAGATATTGAGATATCCTATTAGTGGCTGGAAAGAACTTGACTAAAAGACAGCATTGAGGCACTGATCATAGCAGAACCAGAAAAGGCACAAAGCTTAGAAGCAGGGGTCCACCATATTAGACAGGACCCAAACTGCAGATTATGCAGAGAGGCTTCAGAGACAGTCCATATAGTGGCATGGTGTAAGAAGCAGGTAGGAATAGTATACACATAATGGCACAACCAAGTAGCTGGCATTGTGTACAGGAACATCTGTACAGAATATGGGCTAGACCCTTCTAAGTGTAGATGAGAGATCCCATAGAAACCTGTAGAAAATAAGATCCTGTGGGATTTCCAAATTCAGACAGACAGATAGGTACTGGCCAATGAAGCAGACAGTGTGGTAGTAGGCAAAGACTAGAAGACAGCAATGGTGATAGATGTAGCAGTGCCCAGTGACAGCAACATGAGGAAGAAGGAGTGAAATTGTTGGTAGTGTTGTGTCTTGTTTTGCCATGCCACTTCTTCTGCTTGAACTTTCTCCCACATCTGCTGCTGCCTAGGCATTCTCTCAGCAACTCATCTTTGAGTGCCATCTTACTGATGTAATTGTGGATGCTTTTGTTTTGTCCAGGATGGTGGCTTTGACACTCATCAAACTCCCCCACCTTCTTTCCACCTTGTCTACAGTCTCTAGGTGTTGGACCAGGGGTGGAATTTGGCTTACTCACTGGCAGATTGTACAAGGTAGAGGAAAATATTTTCCTTTCTCTTCTCTATGCTTTTAACTAGGGTTATGGCAAATGTGGAAGAGTCCTATATTAACTTAGATTTTCCAGTTTTGAAAGGAAGACTGCATAAAATATCAAAAGTTCTGAATTATCTCTATTTTTCTTTGTAGCATGATGGAAGAGTTAAAAAAATAGAGAGACAGAGAGAAAGAGAGTGATGATCAGTAACTGTGACAGGAGAAAAACCATAATTTCCTCCAACAAATTTTTTCATCCAGCTTAGCCTAGGGTATTATATCTGTGATTGCTCTGACCTTCAAAAATATAACATATCACATGCTTATTATATCCTGAAGTATACAGTCAAACTTTTTGTCAAGGCAGGTCAGCTAGATCATGAGCAGGTTTGACAAACATGTCAATCACTAAAATTGCAAAGATGAATGTTTTTAGCACTTGCTTCTAATGGCTGACAGCAGAAAAGAAGAAACCACAAGTGAAGGCTTCATTATTGTGAGTGAGGATCAAAAAAGACTGAAACTTTTGAGATGGACTGTTATTGCCCTGGACCTTCAAAAATGATAAGAGGGGTAAGAAAAAAGTTTGGAGCCAACAGGCACTACAAATTAGCTTTCCATAATATAACTGCATTGTGTGGTGATATGAGAGGAATGTGTGTTCCTGCCAATTGTACTTTAGAATAATGGAGGCATTTCCAATGTTTACACCATGGAAATGCTGGCTTTCTTCACCTGATGTGAGAGGCCGTGGGCTGGTTGTGGAAGGAGTAAAGCAGTGAGTGAGTTGGTTGGCAAGTTATCTCATAAATAGCTGCTCAGCCCAGGTAGGGAGGGATTTGGAAAAAGATATTCAAACAAATCCTGTCTTCATTTACGTATTTATTTATTGCTTTTAAAATAATAACAAAAAGGGGGGGAAAATAAAACACAAAGATAATGACAAAAATACATAGTTAAAGAAAATGAAAATGAAAAGAAAAAATAAAAATATGAAAAATATAACGAAGAAAAAAGTATAATGTATTAAGAGTACAGTAAGGTTAAAAGACACAATAATTATATAAATGTATTAGAAATACATATGCACTTGAATGGTATTTGCATTAGGTAAATACATATAAAATTATAACTATTTACTGTTAAAAGAAACTTTGTCTTAATTTGTTCACTATAAATGAGACTTGAAAATGTCTTTGACAGTTTCCAAGAGTCTTCCTTTACTCCAGACTAGCATTAATGATACTGTGCTGAAATCTGTGTAGCTATTGCTTTCTTTGTCTTGCCTGCTGTGTGAGGCTTGATACACGATCAAGAAACCTTTAAAAATATCATCCCCAATTACGCAGAGAAAGTGTTTTTCTCATTTAGTTTTATTTAAGTCTTTTCTGTGCTTCATAATTAATGAGATGTTGGCTATTCCCTACCTCTAAGTATTAATGCAATATCTGAAAAGAGCCTTGAAATTTCATTTTAATTACTTTTGAAAGAAAATCATTTAAGCCCTGCCCAACCCAGAACAGTTGATGCACACAGAAGAACATGAGGCCAATGAAAAAGAAAGCAGTAGACAAGCAGAGTTACTTCTGTTTTTGCTAGACGTAATATATTTGTAGCTTTTCCTTGTGCAGATTTTGTGATCCTTGTGACCCTGCATACAGTGTGAATGACAGAAAATTTCTTAGAGCATGGCAATAACCATCATTGTGAATTTTCTTCAGTTATTCCATCTCACTATGAGTCTTCTCTCTGTGAAGGTGCATCATGTCTCTTCAATATTGCACTTTAGACAGATTTAAGGTGCTGGTACTTACCTTTAAAGCCCTACATGGCTTAGGCCTGAGATATTTGCAGGACCGTCTGCTGCCGGGAACGATCTCCCATCACCCAGTACGCTCACACAGAGAGGGCCTCCTCAGGGTGCCGTTGGCTAGACAATGTCGGCTGGTGACCCCCAAGGGGAGGGCCTTCTCTGTGGGAGCGCCAGCCCTATGGAACCAACTTTCCCTTGAGCTCCGGATGGCCCCGGATCTCCGGTCCTTTCGCCGCGGCCTTAAAACACTTCTTTTCCATCAGGCTGACCTGGACTGATGACAGGGATTTTAAAATGTTTTTTAATTTTTAACTTCAATTTTAATTTATTTTATTGGGGGCTGTTAATTTAATTCTTTTTAACTTTGGTATCATTGTATTTTATTGTTGTTAGCCGCCCTGAGTCCTTCGGGAGATAGGGCGGCATATAAGTCCCAATAATAAATAAATAATAAATAAATAAATATTCAAAATGCTTCTCTTCATCCAGATATTAGCTTCTAGATAGCCTCTCGGTTTACTTTTGTTATTTTGCATTTTATTTATGCACAAACCAGCCTTCAATGCTTTGTATTATTCTTACAATTCTTATTTATATTATTCCAGCTCTTTTAATCATGTATCACAAATATTGGTGTCTAGTTTTCTTCTTCATGATTTGAGCCCTACACAAGAGCTTGGGAATTGAAAAAGTAACAGCTAATTATGTATGAAATACTCCAAAGTGATGTTGTTTGAAGCTTTGCTATTGTAATTTCTTCTGGATTTAGACAATCCAAATTCATCCTAAATCACTGTGATATTGTTCCTGGTTTCCCAATAAGAATGGTTACATTGTGACTTATTTTAGTAGTAGTGACAATAATGTCTAGTGTGTTGTTCCAGGTGTTAATAAATTATTATTTTTTTTGTTCGATCATTTTTATGACATCTGTGATTTTATGTTTCCAGTAAACTGTATTAACTATGAATCCATGCTTTTCACATAAATATGAATAATTTACTGGTCTTTCCTATTTTTGTATTTATATTTGTGCATAGAATCAGAATCAGAATCAGAATAGAGTTGGAAGGGACCTTGGAGGTCTTCTAGTCCAGCAGGAGATCCTATACCATTTCAGATAGGTAGCTGTCCAATCTTTTCTTTAAAAACCTCCAGTGATGAAGCCCCTACAACTTCTGAAGGCAAGCTGTTCCTCTGGTTAATTATCCTTGCTGTTAGGAAGTTTCTCCTTAATTCCAGGTTGCTTGTCTCCTTTATTAGTTTCCATCCATTGTTTCTTGTCCTGCCCTCTTGTGCTTTGGAAAATGAATTGACCCCCTCCTCTTTGTGGCAGCCTCTCAAATACTGGAATAGTGCTTTCATGTCCCTGCCAATCCTTCTATTCTCTTGATCAACCAAATCCAAATCGTGCAACCTTTCTTTATATGCTTTAGTCTTCAGGCCTTTAATCATCTTAGTTGCTCTTCTTTGCACTTTTTCCAAAGTCTTAACATATTTTTTTTTAATGTGGTGACCATTGGTGGAGCAGTGGGCTAATGCCTCCTTAAGTAACACCAGCTGCCTGCAATTAGTGCAGGTTCGCATCCCACCAGGCTCAAGGTTGACTCAGCCTTTCATCCTTCCGAGGTAGGTAAAATGAGGACCCAGATTGTTGGGGGCAATAAGCTGACTTTGTAATAATGCTGCTTGGGGGGGGAAAGCCCTAATAAGCAGGCATCTACATAGAATGAAGGCTATTGCTAAGCACATTGGTTTGTGCTTAAATTGTAAGCCGCCCTGAGTCTTCGGAGAAGGGCGGGATATAAATGGGATTAAAAAAAAACTGGATCCAGTGTTCCAGGTGTGGTTTTATTAAGGTTTTATGAAGCGGTACTAATACTTCATGAGATTTTGATTTTATGCTTCTTTTTATACTAGCAAGGATTGTATTAGCTTTTTTGACTGCTGCTGCACACTGCTGACTCATGTTTAAGTGATATTCCACTAGGATTCCAAGGTCCCTCTCACAGTTACTATTTTGGAGCCAGGTTTTGCCTAATCTGTACTTGTACCTTTGGTTTTTCCTGTCCAGATGTAAAACCTTGCTTTTCTCTTAAATTTCTTTCTTTCTTAAATTTCATGTTGTTGGTTAGGGCCTATTGTTCAAGTCTGTCAAGATATTTTTGGGATGTTGGCTATTCCTGCCAGCTTAGTATCATCTGCAAATTTGATGAGTTCCCTTTCTATTCCCTTGTCTAAATCATTTATTTAAAGCTATCAACCTGCTATCTTTATGCAAACATGCTGGTTTCTTCTTGAATTTCTTATTTTTATTTTTTAGTGGTATTGTATTGGACTGGGCTTTTATGATCATATTTTTCAGGGTTTCTCACGCTTCTTGAGGTTTTTTTCCCCTTTAGGATTTTTATCCATGGAATTTTGCTTAGACTCTCTCTGAGCTTATTAAAACCAGCTCATTTAAAACTTAAGACACTGGTTGGATTATATTGTATTGCTTGTGTTTGTATTATATTAAATTCCAATATGATGTGGTCACTCTTGCCCAAGGTTCCAGCAACTTCAACTCCCTCTATCATTTTTTTCTCTATTAGTAAGAATTAGGTTTAGTACAATTTTTCCTCTAGTCCCCTCCTTGGATGACAAAGTTGTCAGCTAAGTGGGATAGGAATCTGTTTGATCTCCCATTTGCTACAGAGTTTATCTCCCAATTGACATCAGGGTAGTTACAGTCTCCCATTACTACTGCAGTATGTTTCCTACATACATTTGTTAATTGATTAGCAAAGAGTTCATCTACTTCTTCTGCTTGATTTGGTCTAGTGATTAAGGCATCAGGCTAGAAACTTGGAGACTGTGAGTTCTAGTCCCAATTTAGGTCTAAAACTGGCTAGATGACCTTGAGCCAGTCAGTCTCTCTCAGCCCATGACATAAAGCTCAGGGAACAAATCCTGTCAGAACCAACAGGAAACCAAAATAACAACAAAAAAGCAGACCCTGCACTTGTGTAAAAATACTATAAATAAAAAAATATGCATAGAGCTTGTTCTTGCATAGCAAAAAGCACTCTTTCTGTTTCCATTTTTAATATACCATTCTCAAGCCATTCCCACGTCTTGGTGTCATTTTATTTTTCTTCAGTATCTTTTTAAAAAATTCCAGATAGTGTTTTGGTTTTCCATTAATTTATAGTTATATCTAGATTCCTTCTTGCAGATAGTTCTACTTTTCTGAGATGGGCTATTCAATGAAGTTCCTTCACTTGTCTTGGTATAATCATACACCCTTGTTTTTCTTGCAGTTCAATGTGATTTGTCTGCAAAAAATGTTTGCTTCTCATTCTTCTTTGGAAGATACAATCTACCAGCATCATTTTGACAGTGTAGAATATTAATCCTGCCCATCAGTTTTATGGCTTTTCAGTCAAGATTTTCAAGGTCTGTCTGAGTCCAGCTGACTATTCCTGAAATATATTACTCACAAGTTGATGACTCTAACTTCCACCATTTAGACTTTATGATGTTCTTTAATTGCTTGCAATACTGTGAGCTTATTCTTCTTTATTTCATTGTGCAAAATATGTTTTCAAACACATGTGATGTTAGCAGTTTTCCATTTATTTAGTACAATTATCACTTCCCTGACACCACTGGCTCGTTGCCTTGGAAGAGTGAGGAAGATTCTCAGGGATGACTCACACCCTGGATGGTATCTCTTTACTCTCCTACCATCCGGTAGGAGATATAGGAATATAGCCAGCCGTACCAACAGGCTGAAAAATAGCTTTTATCCGTGGGCTGTTAGGCTTTTAAATGGGACATAATCTTATGCAGAATTGACTTGGGAGGCCGGTGTGTGGTGTAGTTGGTTCACCTGGTGTGGTAGGATGGAGGGTTTGTTGTCACTGTGTGTTGGGGAGAGAGAGCACGGAGGAGGCTCAGCTAATCTCAATGTACACATGTTGTACTTTGACAATAAAGGTTTATTATTATTATTTATTATTATTGCAATATAATATCATTACTGAGTATCTGATCAGTATTTATTAAGGTCAATCCCTAAAGTAAAGAGCAAGATGGCATGGTCTATCTCCACATATACTGAAACTGACAAGACTGGCAACTAAATCTTTATTCATTCTTAGCAGTCTGAGAGTTGTTATTAGAAGTCTTTTTTTAACTCCACAAGCCAGTTCAAAAGTTCCAACTAAAAAGCCTCATACATAAATGCAAATGTATGCACTGTCATTTTTATCACTCAAGAAATTGTTAATTCTGAACAATGAAGAGGGATTAATTTGCTCGACTCCTTAGAAAGGTTTGCTCATCTTCAACTGAGATAGCTGCAGTTCTCATTTTATGTATTTAAAATTTAATTCAAACTTTCTGGTTGATAATAAATAGCAATAAGGATCTGTATTATGTCAGAATCTATTCCCTGGACACTAAATTGTATATTATTTTGGCAGTACTTACAACTATTTTTTTTCTCCTATACAGTTCTGTTCCCCAGATATATATACATATACACACATACATTACTATGAAAAATTCCACACAAAGGCTGTGTAGCATTTTGTTATCATGTGTGAGAAAAAAATCATTTCAGAAGACATCTCTCAACTGAATATTTGTATATTTTTAGTGTTTTTGCAGGGCATAGTAATGCAACTGTTAAAAATTATGTCCTGCCAGCTGATTTGTAAATATTGCCACCCTTCTGAGATCTCTCAGCTTTTGAGGCTGATGGACCTCATCAGGAAAATGCAGCCTGATACACAGCTGCAGAAATTATTTTGCACTTTTCATTCTTCACATAAGCTACATGGTGTCTGAAGTCACAAGAAAAGGATTAGAGAAAAGCTGGCAATGCTTTGTCTGCACCAAACACCAAACACCCTGCTTGACACATTTCTACTAGACATGCTTCTGTAGCTCACAGAAGGTCTTTTGATTTTTCTCTTCTTCCCCCTTAGTTTGTTATTTTTACCCCTCCCTGTTTAATTTATTTTCCTTTCTAAAGAGCTGCTTTAACAGCTGCATCTCCAGCTGTCATGTGAATAATTCAGGGGCAATTTCTCACTATTACGTGATTGGTCTACAAAACACATTAAACAGTCTTCAAGGGGGGAAAATAAGCTTCATATGACAGCTGTGTACACTTAAAAGAGGGAGAAAAATGCTTTTATTAGAGAACAATGGAGCCTCACACAATGAGCATTCAGATTTTACTATTCTTTCTGAATAAAATATATCATGAAGATATTAACTGAACTGACAAGGTCCCTGCTGCACACTTTGTGATTTTCAAAGTTTTTCCTTAACTGAGGCCTAGGAATCTTCTTCCAATTGATGTAGAAATAGGACTTCAGAGTGACCCAGAAAATACTTGGAATGAATATGCTGCAGCAATGTTGTTAAATGCACCCAACTCTAGATCAAACTGAAATAATATATTTAGACTTTAGCAAGGCATTCGAGAAAGTAGGCTACAATCTCCTTCTTGGTAAACTAGAAAAATGTGGGATAGACAGCATCACCACCAGATGGATTTGCAAGTGTGTGACAAACCATAATCAACAAGTAGCCCTTAATGGAAGGAAGAAAGCAGTGGGGTACTACAAGATTCCATCTTAGGCCCAGTACTCGTCAATATCTTCATAAATGACTTAGATGAGGGAACAGATAGGGAACTCATCAAATTTGCAGCTGGTAGGAATAGCCAACATCCCAGAAGACAGGCTCAGGATCCAAAAATATGTTAACAGACTTGAACAATAGGCCCTATCCAACAACATGAAATTTAATGTGGAGAAAAGCAAGATTTTACATCTAGGGAGGAAAAAACAAAGGCAGAAGTACAGAGTAGGTGAAACATCGCTCAAAACCAGTAACTGTCAGAGACACCTTGGAGTCCTAGTGGACGATCACTTAAACATGAGCCAGCAGTGTGTGGCAGCAGCCAAAAAGGCTAATACAACCCTTGGTTGTATAATCAAAATCACATGAAGTATTAATACTGCTTTATAAATCTTTAGTGAGTCCTCACCTGGAATACTACATCCAGTTTTGATCACCACATTACAAAAAAGATGTTGAGACTTTGGAAAAAGTGCAAAGAAAAGCAACTAAGATGATTAAAGGCCTGCAGATAAAAACATATGAAAAATGGTTGCAGGAATTGGGTATGGCCAGTCTAGAGAAAAGAAAGACTAGGGAGGACATGATAGCAGCATTCCAGGACATGATAACAGCATTTGGGAAAATATGCAATGGTTTTTTGCTCTTTGTTGTTACATTTTCTTCATTTCCCTACCCTTCCATATTTTATCTGGAATTCTTTTCTTGATTTATTTTAGTGGACAAATCAAGGACTCAAGCATAGTGGGGGAAATGATAACTGATCATTACCTCTTTCCCTGTACCGTGCCTTACCCAAGCTGGAGGCAAGAGAAATCATTGTTTTATCGATTCTGATCATTATTCATATAACAAAATAAATAAATGAATCCAGATAAATATGCTTTCTAAACCTTGTGAACTAATTATATCTATTAATCACACAGACCCTGGAATTTGTCCTTCATGGAATAAGAGTATTTGTCCTTCATGGAATAAGAGTCCCTGCAGTCACTACCTCTCTTGTTATCTTTGGTCTTTTCAACAATTGCTTCACCTTAATATTTCATTATCTTTTTCTAGGGAATCAATTAAAGCATCTGACCTAATGTTCAGATTAATTAAAGAGCTCAGGAAAAAGAGTTTGTTTGGTAAACATGAAGAATGGAAATAAAATTATTGGTGTAGAGACGGACAGCATTCCCTCAATCAATACTCCACACCATTACACTCCATTTTGGGACTGCTTAAATCAGACATGTCAAACGCCCGATGTCACGTGATGTTGCGCAATGTATCAGAACTTTTTCCCCATTCCTCATGACACATCTAGCCCGTGGACCAGCAGTTTGACACCCCTGGCTTGAATGTTGAAAAAAAATGGGGCAGAAATTTTAAATAGGTAATGTTTTTGTTTTAGGATTCTGACAGCTGCAGCAAAACTGAGGAACCAGGGCTGCATTTTTTCCTGCTTTTTTAGTGATTTGATAGTATTGTTTTAGGGTGAATTAGTGCTTTAGTAAAATTCAAGAGGTCTACTCACCTCATTTTTTTTTCTAAAATACTTTATTGCAGTATTTCCCAAACTCTTTCCTTCATTACCCAAAACTACTTATATGAAATTGTGGATGGGAAATGGATTTGTTTGTCATTTCCTAAAGAAACATCACTTTGAGTCAGTTTGGGGTAATTTATCCCAAGCTTGGGAACCACTGTTTTATTGTCATTAGTTGTGTTGGCCATAAATTGTCAATTTCCCACCAAACGAATGATGAATTAACTGTATATGAGATCCTTTTTGCTCTACTGTTGTGTTAAGTTGCAAGCAATCCTGATACTGTAATATCATTTAATGACCCCAAATATATGCTATTACAACATTGACAAAGGGTATCAATAGAAATAGCCCACCAGTTGCTACCGCAAAGGAACAAACCACTATTATATGCTTTTTAATTGATTGGTAATAGCTAAAGTTGTCTCTGAGCAGCAAATATGCCTTTTTAACGTACCAGATTTTAAAATTATTTTTACATTCATTATTCTTTCTTACATCGAATCTGGCTAATCCTTGCAGTTCAAAAGTGACTAATTGTTCGTTTATTTAGCTGTAGGAGCAAATGAAAATGCTTCTTTGGGTAAGAAAAGGCATCAAGCAAAACCAAGACTTCTGATCTGTCAATTGTAGCTTGACCTAAAAACAGTTTCCATGCATTATGTTGCCTTAATCTCTGCAATTCCACTTGTTGCTTATATGTATATTGCCAGTACGCCTCATTCACATGCTTACCTTCCACTGTCTTCCCCAGGAAATGTGCTTTGTTCAAAAGAAATAATAAGAGGCCCCATTTGTTTAATTATATTTTAAGCTACTGAATTCTAGAATCAAATATCTTTGACTGTCAATAGGAGATATTAAATTTAATTTAATTTAATTTATTAATATTTCTATACCGCCCTTCTCCCGAAGGACTCAGGGCGGTGTACAGGGCAAGAATAAAACACAGAAATTTACAAAAAATAAAAGATAATTAAATACATGCCCGATTAAAAATACAGTTAATACATGGTAAAAAAACCCCAATAAAAATAGTAAAAAACCCCACCAATCCCCCCTCAGGCCAGGCCGGCTTGCTCGAACAAGTATGTTTTCAGATCGCGGCGAAAGGAGCGAAGATCGGGCGCCATCCGGAGCTCAACCGGTAACTGGTTCCATAGCTCCGGGGCGCCCACAGAGAAGGATCTCCCCCTGGGGGCCACCAGTCGGCATTCTCTGACCGGTGGCACCCTGAGGAGGCCCTCTCTGTGGGAACGCACAGGGCGGAGGGAAGTAGACACCGGCAGCAGGTGTTCCCTCAGGTACTCCGGACCCCTGCCATGTAGGGCTTTGAATACCATTACTAGTACCTTGAATCTCACCCGGAAGGCAACCGGTAACCAATGCAGCTCGCGGAACAGAGGTGTAACGTGGGAGTATCGGGAGACTCCCAACACAACTCTCGCGGCTGCATTCTGTACCAGTTGGAGCTTCCGGGTGGTCCTCAAGGGCAGCCCCATGTAGAGAGCGTTGCAGTAGTCTAGTCGAGAGGTCACGAGCGCATGAGTGACCGTGCATAGATCATCCCGGCTTAGATAGGGCCGCAACTGGCGCACCAGGCGAACCTGGGCGAAAGCCCCCCTAGTCACAGCTCCTATGTGGTCTTCCAGGGTGAGCCGTGAATCTAGGAGGACTCCCAAGTTGCGAGCCCTATCTACGGGGGGTAATAGTTCGCCCCCCATAGCGAGAGGTGGAATGTCCAAATAAACCCGGGATGAAGGTATGCAAAGCCACTCGGTCTTGTCAGGGTTGAGTTGAAGTCTGTTCCTCCCCATCCAGACCCGAACCGCCTCCAGGCAACGGGACATCACGGTGAGGGCATCACTGGGGTGGTTTGGGGTCGAAAGAAAAAGCTGGGTATCATCAGCATACTGATGATACCCAACTCCAAAGCCACGAATGATCTCACCCAGTGGTTTCATATAGATGTTGAACAGGAGAGGCGAGAGGACCGACCCCTGAGGAACTCCACAAACGAGAGACCTCGCGGTCGACCTCTGCCCTCCTGTCAACACCGACTGCAAGCGTCCCTGGAGATAGGAGGAGAACCACTGTAAAACCGTGCCTCCCACTCCCAATCCCCTGAGACGCCGCAGCAGGATACCATGGTCGATGGTATCGAAAGCCGCTGAGAGGTCTAATAGGACTAGAACAGAGGAATGACCCCTGTCCCGAGCCCTCCAGAGATCATTCACCAGCGCGACCAATGCCGTCTCCGTGCTGTGCCCGGGCCTGAAACCCGATTGGTACGGGTCTAGATAATCCGCTTCATCCAGGACCAAAGGGAGCTGATGCGCCACCACACTCTCAACAACCTTCGCAAGAAAGCGAAGGTTGGAGACCGGACGAAAGTTGTTCAATACAGCTGGGTCCAAGGCAGGCTTCTTGAGGAGGGGCCTCACCACCGCCTCTTTCAAGACGGCAGGGAAGCTACCCTCACTCAAAGAAGCTGATATAACTGCTTGGAACCAGCTGCGTGTCCTCTCCCGGGCTGCATAAACCAGCCAGGAAGGGCACGGGTCCAATAAACATGTGGTGGAGCTCAGTCTCCCCATAATCCTGTCCACTTCCTCCGGAGTCACAGAATCAAACTCCTCCCAGGTGATATCGACAAGACCGCCCGCGTCCTGATCGCCAGACTCTGCCCAGTCAGAGTCCAGACCGGTCCGAATCCGAGCGATTTTGTCCGACAGATAATTGTTAAACTCCTCGGCACGACCCCGCAAGGGTTCCTCCCTCACCTCCTGATTAAGAAGGGAGCGAGTCACCCTAAACAGAGCGGCCGGGCGATTATCTGCGGACGCGATAAGGGTAGCGAAGTGATTAGACCTCGCCACCCTTATCGCAGCGAGATAAGACCTAATGTAGGTTCTTAGTCGCAATCGGTCAGATTCGGATCGGCTGGACCTCCAACCGCTCTCTAGGCCCTGTCTCCGACGCTTCATCTCCCGGAGCTCCGCGGAGAACCATGGAGCTCGACGGGATCTGCATCGGGTCAGGGGCCGCAAGGGTACAACTCGGTCAAGAGCCTCAGTGGCTGCCCTTTCCCAAGCTTCCACTAAGGCATCTGCCGAGCTGTGAGTGGGGGAGGCAGGTGGGGACCCCAGCGCTGCCTGGAACCTCTCGGGATCCATTAAGCGTCTGGGGCGGTACCATCTAACTGGTTCCACACACCCACGGCGGGGGGTAGCAAAACGGAAGACCAGCCGCAGGAGATGATGATCGGTCCATGACAGGGGCATAATAATTGGAGAGCCCCCACCAAGATCATCTAACCACCGACCAGATAAGAAAACTAGGTCAAGGGTGTGGCCTCCCTCATGAGTCGGTCCTGAAATTACTTGCGTCAGGTCCATGGCCGTCATGGAAGCCATGAACTCCCGAGCCAACTCAGATGATCCTCCCAGAGATGGTAGGTTGAAGTCCCCCAAAACTATAAGTTTCGGGAACTCAACCACCAACCCAGAGAGGACATCGAGGAGCTCAGGCAGGGCTGCTGCTGCGTGACTAGGCGAAAGGTACACCAGCATATTCAACAATTGTTTGGATTTCAGTTTCAAAGGCACAAATAAGAATTTTGAGAAAAAGATGAATTGGAGAGGATAAATCCATTTCAAGTTTTATTCTACCCATTCCTTCATGTCAGCAATGGTTCAAGATTGATCAATGCTGTATATAGCTAAAAAAAGTCTTATATTTTTCACTACAGCTGTGGAACACAGAAAAAGTTCAGGTGTAGGAAGTTATATATTGGTGATTTCATTATAACTTTCTAATTTTCACTGAGTTTTGGGAAGGCAACATTAACAGGTTATCTTATTATTAAGATTTTGTTTATTGCAGTCAATAATATATACCCATAACTTTTCAGAAAGACATAAAATCAGTGTTATTAGCAGGCATGTTTACAGTAAAAAAAACACAACTTTTTTCAGTCCAATGTCACTGAAGTATGTTTCATTTCTTTGCTTTGCCACTCAGAAATATTTCAATTCAATTGGAATATGAGGTTCTTTTGCAGTAAAAGCAATTTCTAAAAAATAATCAGGGTATCCTGTGAAAATAAATCTGATTACTTGGCACCCATGAAACCAATGAAGGTCAATGTCGCTTCTGATTAGGTTGTATAATGTCACAAAACTGAGCTCAAAGAAATAGTGTAATAAAACCAAATGATGGGTTATAAGAAAATATTTCAAGTAATACTTTAGCTTGCTAAAATCAATCATGCAGCATTAAAATAAATGCTGTAATGTCAGCTTCCTAACGGTTTGGTAAAGAGACATACAAACACTGGTGTGATTCCCTTACACAATGTTATACAAAAACATTGAGTTCAAATGATATCCATTATAACTTTGCCTCCTGTTTGGAACACATGATATGAATCAGGACAATAAAATAATAATGCTTAATACTTTGTTCCTGTCCATAAACCTTCAGGATTACTCAATTACTTTTGTATAGTAATAACAGCTAAAATAGTATGTGTATGAGATGACACGAGAGCCAGCTTAGTGTAAGGCACCCAGGAGAACATGAGTTCTAGTTCCACTTTAGGCACAAAACCAGTGATGTGCCAGTCACTTATTCTCAGGCTTAGGAAAGAGGCAATGCCAAACCACTTCCCTAAAAAACTGCCTGGAATGCAGTGCCCAGGAGTCAGTGCTTGACCCACTCTCTCCTAAAAAAAATGATAGTATATGCAACAAGGGAGAATAGAAGGCACACATATAAGAATGAAAGAGAGAACTCTTCAAAAGATAGGATTTTTAAAAGTGCAGATCTAACTAGAACTTAAATTAACCTGCAAGACAAAGTCAGAAGAAGCAGGAGGTACAAACAGAAACATTCTCTCCTACTTCCAAATGAATTGGTAGATGTTTTGGGTGCTTTTTCTAATGGTGATGCACACAGTTATTCATAAATGTGCAGTAAAATCTCGCTTTAAATGAATATTTGAAGGAAAATGATATCAATTAAAGCCACATATCACTAAATCCGCATTTATTCCATTTCTGTCAACCATATCATTATGCAAATGACATTCATTGATGCGGATGATGTCAAAACATCTGCTGCTCATTACGCAAATGTAAAGGCAATTCTTTGGCCTGCTTCAGAAGCAAAGTAAAATTTCTCCACTTAATCTAAAATTTGTTGGGAGGAAATAAGAAAGATAGATGATAGATAGATAGATGATAGATAGATAGATAGATAGATAGATAGATAGATAGATAGATAGATAGATAGATAGATAGATAGATAATGTCTCTCATATGCTATCAAAGTATATCATAGTTTATCAAATAAACAAATAACCAGCTTCAGCCAAATGAAATAACTAAAAATAAAACTGTCTTCTTAAACCAAGTTTAAGAAAGTTTAATACAAAGTTATTTAAAAAAATCACCTCCCACTTACAAACATGCTACAGTAAATGCATAAAACCTATTGCACAAACTCTAAATCTTTTAATTCATTTGTTTAATTTAAACACATGGGTCATGTACAAAATGGAAACAAGAAAAAGACTAAATAAAGCAACCAGAAAGTATATTAAAACTTAAGGCAGGGGGGGGGGAGCTGAATTACATGGAAAGAAACTTTAGGAATATATGAATAAATTAAGTACTCTCCCTGAAGGTAAATGCAGAACTCTTTCACCAAGCTTCTAATTATACATTGTTTTAATCCCTTCTTTTAGTTTGTTGTTTAACTTTACTTGTATTGATTAACTTATATTTTAGTGTTTTTTTATTGTAGTAGACCATCCCCAGTATCAATCAACCCACTGAAGCAGTTAAACAAAGGAATGCAGCCCCATGCTTCCCAACAAAGATGGAGTAAGCATATCTCTTCACTAAAAGGGATTTCTATACATTTCCAGACCTTATAAAGGAAGGTAAATCATCCTTGCATCAGGACATTGAACAGAATGAGCACCTTGATCTGTTTAGGTGTTTGAAGCAGAGCATCTTATAATGATATCATTTTTCATACCATTAGTGCATAGAGTTGGGGGTGCGATAGTCTAGATTTGAGACCCAAGACCCTCATGATGGGATAAGCTCCAGTTATTTGCCCCAGCTCCTGCCCACCTAGCAATTCAAAAGCATGCAAATGCAAGTAAATAAATGCATACCACTTCGGTGGGAAGATAACAGTGTTCCACATGCCTCATATATAAGTCATGTTGGCCACATGACCACAGAAATATCTTCAGACAACTCTGGCTCCCTCGGCTAAGAAACAGAGATGACCACCACTGTCTAGAGTCCAAAACCTTTACCTTTAGAGCATAAAGAATACATTCTTTAAAGCATAAAGAATGTATGAGAAAAGTGGTCTTTAAAAAAGATCTACACAGAGGATAATTGTAGTTTCCATGAGACAATACACTTTGTAGAATCTGTTCCTGTATTGCTGCTATATCTTCCATTAGCATGATTTTGTTATGTTGTCTAGGAAAAAGCAAACAATTACTTCCGTGTATCAGGGCCAATTTAGAATGTTGAATTGGGTTACCTATATCATAACCCTTCTAGTTTTAATATGCATATTTGTAGCCTGAGAAATTTTTATTTGGAAATAAATCCTGGTTACACAAATTATAAGGAAATCTGGAGTGAAGCTATAATGCAATGCATGTTTATGTGAAATTGTGTTGGCCAAGTGCTGGAACAGTTATCCATCTTGTTTCAGATTATATTTTGCCCTTATTTCCTAGCAGTCTGATTACTGAATACTTGATAAATTGTACCCCATTTCTTTTATGCTTAGAGAGAAAAGAAACATTGCTTCTACTTCATTACACTTTACTGAATACACTAATCCTACCTTATTTTATATAGTTATTTGGTGGTATTTTGCTTTGTATTTTGATAACTTTCCTTTATATTAAATTTCTTGTTTATAAAGCATGGTTCCTTGAAAACTGCAGTGCTTTGCTTCTGTGAAGAATGAATGAAAAAGCACCAGTGTGGGAAAATGAGTTCATTATTGCTTCAGTCTCAAGCAACCAGCTCAAGGTCATTTTAGTAGAGAAAAGAATTCAGACCCGGGTCGATAGAGATGCTCTGAACCAGCCAGGCAGCCTCGTCTCACCCAAAAACTCCCTGAGCAACTGCCCGCTGAACTTTTGTTCACCTCCTCTTTCTGAATACCAAATACAACGTTACATAAACCCCATCAATCTAAAAAAATAGGATACATAGTGATAATTGGATACTTAGTGAGAACTACTCAGGTGCCTATGAGATCATTACAAAAACAAGATACTAAAAGATATATGTGAAAGCTTTATCATAGTGTTTCCCAAACCTCCCACATGCCATCCTGTGCGAACCAGGAGAGTGTGCTCATCACTGTAATTCACGTAGAGGCCGATAAGAAATGTTTGGGAAAGCTGAAGTTTGAGAGGCCAAAATAAATGGTCGTTCCCACAATTTGGCTACCTCAGATTAAGAGACTGCTTGCTTTGAAATGTAATTCAAAGAAGGGTTATCAAAACTCATCTGCAGAACTCTGGAAAACTGCTAGATGGTAAGAAAAGGATATAGAAATGTTGGCTCTTGACTGCTACCACATGATCATCTAGATTATTGTAGGCCAGAACTGGTAGCCTTTTCTTTTCTCTTATCTATAAAAAAAAGAGGAGGGGAGAAATACTTTCAGTCTTTCAGTGTTCATGTTAATCCTTTCAGGTAGTCCAGACAAGAAACACAAATAGGAGCATCCACACTATGTTTATTGTAAGATTAATTTAAACAGAATCTTACAAAAGTGAAAGTATTTCCCTCCTCCACTGTTTTTAGTTTCTGGAAAATTAGGGAAGGGAAGGTCCCTTCTGAAACCCTTCCCATTCTTTTCCTCACCTGCAGGCTGGGCTGCCTCTTAACAGATTGTTAGCTAGGCTGTGGTCTTCCTCTTATCTCCCAAGGTTATTCCCACATACTATTGCAAAGACTAACAAAATTATTGAAGTTTTCATTAACTAAATCTGTAGTTCTCAAAATATTCATTTATGAAGACTACTACATCATTGCAGACAGGTTTTGAGGTAATAAGGTTTTGAAGTAATCAAGTTTTACTGTATTAATCAAAACCAACAAAGTATGGATGCTGTGACATATGTGACTTACCTTCTAATAGTTACCCAAAATAGGTAGAAGTGGTTTTTTTTAGGAAAATTGTCACTATTTGAAATGGTCCAGGTTTCACAAGGTGGCCAAATTTCACAAGAGTTGGATGTTCTTGCCTGAAGGCTCATGTTATTAATGCAAAAATATTTTGGGATTTTGTTAATAAAAAAACAGAAGTACAAAAATTTTATAAACAAACATAAATTAATAAAAATAATGTAATTTTCAACCCTTTTACCCATGATGAACAGGTTCCAGGTTGGAACACTGTGGACTTACATTTAGTTCACTGCTTGAATAAATTATAATCTTCACTTGGAAGGTATGTTATCAGACTGAAGGAATTATTCTCATTGTTTCATAAATGTGTATCTATCATGTTATTTCAGGTAAGTAACAATATGAACAGTGCAGGAAAGCAAGCTGTAGTAAGCAAAAAAAACTAGAAATAAAAGAAAAAGAGAAGAACTCTAGCTAAATCTAATAACTCACTTCATATAAAATGTCCTACTTTAAAATCAATATTATGTTTTATTTTTTTTTAGAATTCAATGAACCAGAATGAACAGCTGTTACTAAGAGTGAAATTGGGCTATGTTCTGTGTTAACACCTAGCATATTTTCAGTATTAGTTCAAGAAAAAAAATCTTCCACTCTCACTCCCACTGGTGAAAATTAATCTTCAAAAATAAAAATGAATTTATTATCTGATTCTCCTCCCTCTTCACCCCAATTTAAGTGTCATGATTTGATCCAATTGACTCCATGTCTAGTGAAAGCTGAATTCTATTTGGGCTTATTTGAATTCTCAGCTGTTCTTTGTTATTTCTATGTTTGGTCTGGACACACTTTGCTTCCTTGGTAATAAACCTCTTAGTCCCTCTTCAGATACAAGGGGAGATTTACATCATTTACAAAGATACAACTGCCTATTCACCAGCATAATAACCTGCAGAATTGATCATTCTAACAATGGTGCAATATCAGTAAAGTATTTACACTAATATTTTGAAAGAGGATCTGACTGGGCTAAGTTGATAAAATAGCTAGTATCTCTATGTCTTGTTCTCTCTGATATAGACTACTGGTATCAAGGTTAGGAAAAAAAGATAGCAGATTGGTCAACTCCAAAAATCTTTACTTGAAAAAAGATAATGAAATAACATCTTGCTTAAAAGATAATTCATCAGGTTGGAATGAGCGCTTAGAGGTATAATTATAAAAGTGTTGTCTGCATACCACATCCATGCTTTTGAATGTATGTATGATAGAGCTATAGTTTAGAAATAATACAATAATAATATTCTTCATTCACATTATGTCATCACAATTAAAAAGAAAAACTAGAGAAGACACATGAAACTATCAGCATGGTTAAAGGAATGACAACACACTATCATTCCTTGATATCATCAGTAGCAGAGGAATTGGTAGTAGCTAGAAATGCAAGTCTAACAAAAGAACAAACCACACTAACCAAATGCTCCATTAATGAAACAGTATCAATAAAGCAACAAGAGGAGTGGTACAGGAATATTATTCAGATGGTACAAATGCACCGCAACACTCCAGAACACAAGAAAAAGGAAATAGACCATCTATTCAACTATGTCCAACAAAAGGGATATCCACACAAGTGTCAACCCCCTAGAAGACAATCAATATAAGGTATGAAAATGATAACACTACAATACATGAAAAACATTTCAGAAACAAGCAACAGACTATTATTACTACAAAGCTTCACTATAGCACATAAACCAACTCAAATCCTCCAAAATATCTAAAGTAGCTAATATAGTTGAGGTAGCTAAGAAAAAACAGGAGTCATCTACAATGTGCATTACAAGGATTACAACAGCTACTATGTAGGATAGACCAGCAGAGCACATCTGTGAACACCAACTAGCAGTCAGAAGACACAATGAAAACTCCTTAATCTGACAACAAATGAAGAGACTCAACCATAGTTTCAACTGGGACAATCTGAGACCAAGCTAAATCCAAAAATCCTAGAGAATTCCTGGACATTTGGCATGGTAATAAGAAATCAGTCATCAACAGCAACATAGAAATAGACCATATTTATACACCATTTAAAGGAGACAAACAAAAAAGTTAAGAAGAAACAAAAGACCAGAACACCTCCTTTCCAGCAGCCAATAACCAGAGAAGTATAATCCTAACATCAGGCATACAATCAAGTCTATCTTCACTAGTTTTCTAAAAATGAAAAGATGATGCTGACCTGATCTCAGGGGGCATGCTGATTACAACTAAGAATGCCATTTTCTGCATTCAATTCCACTTGATCTCTCACAAGTTGGGTCCCTAAAGCACCGTCTATTAGAATGCATAGGAATTTGATGGATCCAAAGGTAGCAAGATGTGTTAGTTCTACAATTACTGAAATCATCAGGGAGTTTGTTTGTTTGTTTGATTGATTTCTATAGTTGCCCTTCTCTGCAAATGACTCTTGGGTGGCTATGAGTGACTCTGGTTAGCTTTATGGAAGGCTAACAATATTGGGACCATTCTAATCTCCAAAGGGAGTAAGAACTGCGGCAGAAAAAGCTCATCTTCTATTCTCCATCAGCTGACATTCTTTGGCCAACAGGATCTGCAGCATGGCCATCCCATTTGATCTAATTGGATGGGTAGAAATTCTTTGAAGAAAGGTGATTCCTCAGATACCATTGTCCCAACCCATGTAGAGTTTTAGAGGTAATCACCACCACCTTACATTCCAGCCAGAAACACGCTGGTAACCAGTGCAGCTCAGTGATTTGCAGCAAGTTTAAAAAGGAATTATGTACATCAGGAGGCAGTGTCTTTCAAGAATTATTGCATTATCTCAAATGATTGTGCAGGTTTTCCTATTACCAAGATAACATGGAATCTCATGTTATCTTGGTACTCTCAGGCAAAAAATTCCATACAAATACTGAATGTTGTGTTCTTGAAACATGGTTTATCTTATGACATTTCATCCACTTAAAATTTTGAATTGGGGATTGCAACCACAAATATAATATTTCTGACAATAAATGGAAAACTTCTTTGTCTCATTAATTTAATAAAACCATGATAATTTTATAATTTTGTGTCCCTTTGAACCTGGTTTGGTTGTGTCCATTCCTTTCAGTGACACAAAAGTAAGATTCTGGCTTTGAAATTTGAAATGGAAGTAAATATTTTTGCTATTTTCTTACAGCAATATCAAATATTTCTTGAAGAACTTCTTGCAATTGAAGGACTGCAATGTTTATCAAGGAAATAGACAAAATATCTGGAGGATTATAGCTTCAATAAAAAAGAACAATTTTCATTCCTGGCAGAAAAAAAATGATGAAGAAACAGATGGGGAAAGGAAAATATAGTTTCTTATCAGATGTTGAACCTCATCAATTGAATACAGGCTATTTTCATTTGGGATTATCAAGTGATAAAAATTGTCAGTCTCTTCCACTTCTGTTTCCTCATATAATCCTACTTTATATCAGTTATAGCTTTTTGCTAAAAAAATTACATCTTGTGCTTTTCCTTTATTTTCTGACTTTGCATTTCTATTATATCAAGTATTTTAAAGAGCAACATTTTCATTTTAAAAGGTTTGGAAGGTGGGTTAAACAAACCCTAGGAAAAATGTAAAATATTGTAGAAAGACTCTGATATTTAGCAACCAATTTTGTTTTAGCATACCCACTTTTTTAAAAGCCCAACAAGAATGGACATCTGATTGTTAAATAGTGCTTTGAAAGAAAAGAAAAGAAAAATAAACCTGTAGTAGGAGAAATTGAGAGAAATATTCAGCATAGGTTACATTTATCAATAATATAGTTCAAAAAAAATGTCACGGTTATGATTGGGAAGTATAAAATGACTGGGCCTCAGAGATTTCAATGTTAAAAACATAAGATCTAGAAGGAATTATGAAAAAGCAGAAATTCACAAGAGTCCTTTCTTAATTTAGTTTAAATCTAAGAAATGACTAAATACATCCTTAGAGCTTGGCAAGCAATTTTCCAATGGAACTCAAAGGTTTTACCTATATAGGTATCTCACAGTTTTACTGAGCAAGGTACAAAATTTGAAAGACAGCAATATGAAAAGGCAATATGCTTCAGTTGAAGCAAGTCTATCAATATTTCAAATGAAGCTATGAGCCACTAGTGAAATATATATGAGTTTAAATACAAGCATTGCCATATATTAGCAATGGTAGTTTTGCCTAAGCATGTTAGAATTTGGGGTAAATAAAAAGAGTCTGCCAAGCAGACTAATACATCATGTTTACAGTAATTCTTGGGAAACTTGTACCCTTCACTTTCCATTTTTGTCCAAACAGAATACTTATCCCCAATGAAATGTCTCTCTAGACAAACACACCTAGGGTTATCTTATTTGGAATGTTAAAATTAAAAGTGTACATTTTTGAAACATCTTAAGATAAGATTTCCAATTAAGCAGAATGAAATATACATTTGATCTACAAGATATAACACAAAATCCATCAGCAGAATCAGATATGTACATTTCCAAATACTATCTTTCATCCAAATGATCAGCTACAAGCTTTCCTTTATTTTGCCTGAACCTTATTAACATGCAATATGACTGTGAACTTTGTTTTATAGTTGCAATTAATATCTTTAAACTTTCTAGTATTGTTGTGTAAACTTCTGGCCGTCTATTAGTTTAACCAGGAAATACATGCAACCCATATTGTATTAAGATTTCCAGTGGCAACATACAAGCAACATCTAAGGGCCAAGAGATATTCCAAAAAATGTAATGAGAAATCTATTGCCTTTATTAACACCAGCTGCCTGCAATTAGTGCAGGTTCGAGTCCCACCAGGCTCAAGGTTGACTCAGCCTTCCATCCTTCCGAGGTAGGTAAAATGAGGACCCAGATTGTTGGGGGCAATTAAGCTGACTTTGTAATAATGCCGCTTGGGAGGGGTGTGAAAGCCCTAATAAGCAGGCATATACATAGAATGAAGGCTACTGCTAAGCTTGTAAGCCGCCCTGAGTCTTCGGAGAAGGGCGGGATATAAATGGAATTAAAATAAATAAATAAAATATTACTGATCCCTCCACCCACAAGTCCTGATGTGCTGCTTCATTGGACCAGAGGAATGCTGTAGATATAATTTACTTGGACTTCAGTAAGGCATTTGATAAAGTAGATCACAACCTACTACTTGATAAGATAGAAAAATGTGGGTTAGATAGCATCACCACCAGATGGATTCGTAGCTGGCTGACAGGCCGTACTCAGCGTGTGGTCCTCAATGGAACCGCATCTACATGGAAGGAGGTGTGTAGTGGGGTGCCCCAGGGCTCTGTTCTGGGCCCAGTGCTCTTCAATATCTTCATTAACGATTTGGATGAGGGGATAGATGGGGTACTCATCAAATTTGCAGACGACACCAAGCTGGCAGGAATAGCCAATACTCCAGAAGATAGGCTTAAGATACAGAAGGATCTGGACAGACTCGAACACTGGGCACTATCTAACAAAATGAAATTCAATGGTGAAAAAAGTAAGGTTCTACATTTAGGCAAGAAAAATCAAATACACAGGTATAGTATAGGTGGTACCTTGCTCAATAGTAGTAACTGTGAGAGGGATCTCGGAGTCCTAGTAGACAATCACTTCAATATGAGCCAGCAGTGTGCTGCAGCTGCCAAAAAAGCCAACTGCATGCTGCATTAACAGAGGGATAGAATCAAGATCAAGTGAAGTACTAATACCACTTTACAATGCTTTGGTAAGGCCACACCTGGAATACTGCATCCAGTTTTGGTCACCACGATGTAAAAAAGATGTCGAGACTCTAGAAAGAGTACAGAGAAGAGCAACAAAGATGATTAGGGGGCTGGAGGCTAAAACATATAGGGAACGGTTGCTGGAATTGGGTATGTGTAGTTTAACGAAGAGAAGAGTGAGGGGTGACATGATAGCAGTGTTCCAATATCTCAGGGGCTACCACAGAGAAGAGGGAGTCAAGCTATTCTCCAAAGCACCTGAAAGCAGGACAAGAAGCAACGGATGGAAACTAGTCAAGGAGAGAAGCAACCTAGAACTAAGGAGAAACTTCCTGACAGTTAGAACAATTAACCAGTGGAACAACCTGCCTCCAGAGGTGGTGAATGCTCCAACACTGGAGGTTTTTAAGAAGAGACTGGACAGCCATTTGCCAGAAGTGGTATAGGGTTTCCTGCCTGAGCAGGGGGTTGGACTAGATGACCTCCAAGGTCCCTTCCAACTTCTTCTTCTTCTTCTTCTTCTTCTTCTTCTTCTTCTTCTTCTTCTTCTTCTTCTTCTTCTTCTTCTTCTTCTTCTTCTTCTTCTTCTTCTTCTTCTTCTTCTTCTTCTTCTTCTTCTTCTTCTCTTTCTTCTTCTTCTTCTTCTTCTTCTTCTTCTTCTTCTTCTTCTTCTTCTTCTTCTTATTATTATTATTATTATTATTATTATTATTATTATTATTATTATTATTATTATTATTATTATTATTATTATTATTGTAAGAAGGGTTTTTGGTAGGGACGAACAAAGAATGTTCGGAATGTATGCCAAGAACATATACTCCTAGCAGCAGCATGCAAGGCAAAAATAGTCATCCTAGATGCTCAGGAAAAGGAGGCAGGAACATATATTAGGCAGCAGTGATGTAGGAAGATTCTGGAGACAGTGACAGTGACAGTGACAAAAGCATCATTTTGTACTGCATGGGAGGAGGCAATGGTAAACCACTCCCATATTTCTGTATTTTTACCAAGAAAACTTGATGGATATAAAATCTAAAGTAGAAGATAAGAAAACAAACTAATGGAGCCTTGAACAAATCAGTCCAGAGTTCTCATTCAAGGCAAAAATAACCAGGCTCAAATTATCTTACTTTGGGCACATTATGTAAAGACTTCACTCAGGGAAAGACAGAAGGATGAACAACAGCAGTGGATGAACTCGGTTACAGTGACACTGAATGTTGTGTAGAAGACACCCGTGTGCAAAGTGGATATGTTCAGTTTTAGTGGTGACCACCCAGCCTGTAGCCCGTTGTGTTATTCATCATTTCAGATATATTTCCTTACCTAAACAGAGAAACGGAATGACCATGGATGGGGGGGGAGAAGCACCAAGAGTGGGACAATGTTCTAATTTCCTGACAGTTTCATCATTTAGTTTCCTTCTGGGAGCATCAGAAAATTTTTCTTTCTTTCCTCCCTCCCTCCCTCCCTTTGTCTCTCCCTTCTGTCCCTCCCTTCCTCCAGAAATTTAGCTTTCTTTCTGGCCTTTATCCTGCAATTCCTCTTTTGTGGATGTTTGATAGTGAATAGATTCCATAGTTTGCACACTTATCAATGAAGTAAACATCTTTTAAATATGAAGTAAGCAATTTTTAATAAAAAAGCTATTTATGAATATTTAAATTGCGCCTAAATTATAACTGTCTTGTGAGAAAATTGCTTATAGTCCTTAAGTGGCTCTATTGGGCTGTGTCTTCAATGGTCATTATAGAATGAACAGAATGCCAGCTGTCCTCTCAAACCTGGGCAGAATGAGGGTTAGCAATTTCAGTCCTAGCTCTCCAAGGCTTTTCCAAGAAGGATGTAAAGAATTCCACTATGACGCTTCAAATGGAATGTTGGCATTCTGCTTTCAGGGACATCAGGGCTGTACAAAGAACATAGCATTTATCTTTCTCCTTTAAAACATCTGGCTTATTATTTTTAGATATTATGGTGTTTGGGGATATTGCTTATTTCTTTTTTAACTAGTAAAACACCCACATTTTCATTACATTGCAGAACACTTCAGTATCGTTTAAAACAATTCCACGACTATGCAAACAATGAAAAGAGTGATGAAAATTAAGTATAAATCCCAATAATGATGTTGTTCAACATCATCATAGAATCAAACTTCCTATTCATTTTATTTTTATTAACAGCTAGTGATTAGGGGCACAAAGTTTAAATTCTTTCCTTACCTCAGGAGGTTCACTTAAGGTATTTAGAATTCAGTATCCAAAACAACTAAAAGTGACTGTTGAATGTGACTGTTCACAACCCCATATATGTGTTTTTGGATAGATAATTCACAACCAATTTAAGGAATCATAGAACCTAAGAACATGTTAAGCCACTGTTTGTGTTCTCTTAAAAAGGCAAACTAATTAAATTAATGCAGCCATGTAAACAAAATGCTGTGAAAATCATCTGTTCACTGCATTTTCAGTTTATTTTGATTAGATATTGTAAATTTGAATGATTTGACCGACTATGCATAATATAATAAAGAAGAAGATGGAAGTAGTAAGTATTGAAATAGTAGGTACAGAATAGTAGGTACTGAAACAATTGTAATTTACTCCTCCTATAAAGTACTATTTCTTCAAAAGGGCTGTCCAATAAGCCCATCTGGAAACAAGGCAAGACAATCCAGATTATCATATAAAGATGGGAATAATATCACGTTTGATCAAATGACTAAATAGCAGTGACATCTTCTGACTTGAGTCAAACCCCACATCAGGTACTATTTGGGGCATCTGAGACAGTTTTTTACTTCCTCTCCCCCCAAAAATATCAAAGTATTTATTTGTGTAGTGCCATCAGTGTGCTCAAAACAGTACAAGATGAAATGTTCATGTCCAAACAATTTGGAAACTCAAATTCTGTACATGAAGGAGAGACACCATGGGTAAACAATATATAATTATAGATACATGTGCTTATTTGGCTTGGGTTCAAGTTTCAATACAGGAAGGCAGTAATAGCAGACTATAGCCTTCAAGCTGTACCCAACCTATTGGTACCTCTGTACCAATGCACAACCTTTTTTCTACCAAATTTACCAATCCATAATAATAAATTTCACTTGTCTTCTTTTAAGACAGTGGGAACACTTTGCCCTGGCCACCACCATGATCTCTCCTATTTTAATACCAACAGTGGTGACCACCACAAGAGAAGATGAAATAGTGAAGGAGGATTGGCAGAATGATGATTAGAACAGAACACCATATGCTAAGATTCGGCATCTAAGTTTATGCTTACTTGCACAATGGAGTGTTAGATACTAAGGAAGTGTGCCAGGTGAAAAATCTGATAACCAGAGAGAAGAAAACTGCTATTTATTTCACTCGATGCTGCCTGAAAATATCATTTCTAAAAATTTTGTAACTGCAATCTTATTTTGACTGAATTAGCATCTCTTGCCACTAACATACATATTTGATAAAGATGACAATACTGTGAATCACAGAACAAAAAAGTCACTTTGAAGCACTCAGACTTGGGAAAAAGCTAGCTTTAAACAAAAGTTACATCTATTTACTATTGGAGGAAATAGGATGCTGTGGAATTAGATTGTATTAATTTTAGTTTAATACTGATGGTAAACTTTGTGGCTTTAAACAATTTTATTTTGCTTATTTGAAATATACACTAAAGACATTAGTTAATATACTTACATAAATTATAGTTTTATAAATTTAATTATAAAACATTTTTTTAAAAAAAATAGAAAACTTTTTTATAGTTTGGATTTGAATCTCTTTTCTCTCTCTCCATGAAATCAAAATAGCAATAGCAATAGTACTTGGAGTTATATATTGCTTCACAGTGCTTTACAGAGTCAGCATAATGTCCCCAACAATCTAGTTCCTCATATTACTGATCTCGGAAGGATGGAAGACTGAGTCAACTTTGAGCCGGTGAGACTCAAACTGCCAAATTGCTGGCAGTCAGCAGAATTAGCCTGCAATATTGTATTCTAACCACTGCACCACCATGGCACCACCAATGGAATCGATAGGCATCTCTGTTTTACTATATCACAACAACCAACCTACACAGTAACTAGGCAGAGATAGGTTGCCTCCACTGCAAATGTATAAGCAGGAGTCCACTATAGAAATGCATTGTGTTGTATTTTGAGGTGAATTTGGCTTCAATAATCTGTATACTGTCTTCATTGATTTTAGACTAATTAGACATTTTATGTCTCCACACTGATAGATTAAAATTATAATTTCTAAGTATTTCCAGTCTTTCTCCTTAATAGGATGATACATGTAGTCAAAATTTATTGTTCACAATTGTTCAATTGTTTGAAGAAATAATCTGTCAGTGACAAATTGCACTGGCAGTTCATATAGTGTATGAAAAGAAAAAGTGACTTATAGTTAGGACGGCTCAAAGACTCAGTGGATTATTATGCCAGATGTCAAATGAACAGACTCAAATGCTGAATGGTGTTTATGAAGAAATCAAAAGTGTTGGCATTTTGTTGAGAGGTACTTTGCAGATAATGTAGTCCAATATTATATGAAAAATAACCTCCAAGGCCTTTTATGCACACAATTCTTTTTTTGATACTCAAATCGCTGAAAGACCTATTGATCTTTTCCACATATTGTCCCCAAACATTTAAGTTGGAATAATTTTATCTTCCCTCTGGCAATTTTGCTGCTCTCCACAAAGTATATTCAGATATCAGAGAAAAGACAATGAAATAGTCTGTTACAAAATGAAATGTATATGTGGAAAAGTGTTTTACACCTTCCAATCTTGTCTAGATATTTACTGTGCCTCTAAATATATAATCCAATGCATGTTTATTTGAAAAATATTCTCTCGGTATTCTGCAACGGTTTCTCCAGAAAGAGAGTCTAGAAATTATGAACAAACTCTGTTACTCTCAAATACAAGGCTATTCTTTACCTGGAATTAAACTTCATTGATTTTACTGGAATTGTTCTAAGGAAAAAAAAGATGTTTTCATACACAAAAAAGACTTTTGCATAGCATAACATTTCTGAGCCTCTGTTTTATTCTAATAATCAAAAATGCATATGCAAATGTAATTATCCATTGGTAGACAAGTTTGGAAGTTTCTAAATTGTCTACATCCAAAGAAAGTTGTAATACTTTGAATCACTTTTTCCTATTCCAAAATACAGAAGACCAGGGCTTTTTTTGTCATAGAACGCTCAGAACGGAGTTCCGGCACCTTTTTTAGATGGAACCTTGTAGGGTAGGCAAGGCGGGTTGTATGACATGTGTGAGTTCTGGCACCTTTTTCTTTTGCAAAAAAAAGCACTGCAGAAGACTATTGATAACTTGTTAATAAAGCTTATTTAGTTAAAAATGCAGGAAGATATGGAGAATACAGGAACTAACAACATCATCTGTTGAGGTTCTGAATCTTCCTAGTTCCATGGATATGATTTTGCCAGGACTATCTTGTCAGAAACAACTCTGTTGAGCATTTGTATCAACAGTGATAATATCTACGTACTTCATCTTTTTTCAGCTCCTTTTCCATTTTATTTTTCCAGGCATCACAGTTTTTCCCAAGGTCTGCCTTCATATTATTTATTCAAAATATATAAGCTTTAGCTTATTAGTGCTTCTGGGGAGCAGTCTGGTTTTAATGCTTTGGTGATGAATGTTTTTTTTTCTTACAATACAAGATGTTCTCAATTGTTTTTTCTAATATCATAATTAAAAACATCCATTTAATTTTTTTCAGCTTTTTGATGGTCTAGTTTTCAAATCATATGCTACAACTAAGAAAAAAACAGTTTTGATAACAATTCTCTTGTGGTCGATGTGAAGACACTGTGCTTTAATATGTCATCATGATCTGCTATAGTCTTCTTCCCAAGTGGCAGGTGTTTATTTCATATTCACAATCCCTATGAATTTTTGAAACAGGAAATTGTCTACAATTCTCATTTCATTATTGTTGAAATGCAGATTGCCAAACCTTGGGCATTATTTTACTATGCCGACCTAAATTACCCCAAATGTAATTCCTCTGATTTATCAGCACAGAAATATATACAGAATCTAGCAGTTCCATTGACTTCAAGGAGTTAGTTCACACTTTAACTTGGTGTTAAATTGATGGGATGTTTAACAAAGTTTCAACTGGCAAAGTTTTCATAAATGCCATGACACCATGAAATATTAGTCCAGTTCCCCAGTGCAGAAAAAGTTATTTGTGTTTCAGCCAACACCATGGGGCATATTTGACAGAGGAAGGCAGAAACTGATGCTGCAAAACTTTTGCTGCCTCTAGTAAGAAAGGAGGAAAATAGAAAAACAAGACAGTGGAGGAATTTATGTTTTTATTATTATTTACAATTTAACTATGTACAACAAATATTTACAACAACACAATCCTGATGTTCACATGATGTCAGATTTCCTCCTCACTGCCAGAGACTCCTTCCAGCTTTCCTGTTCTTTCCCCTTTCTCTCCAGTGGCTTATCAAGAAAGAGAGTGAAAAAAAGTACTGGATTTAATGTTGGGTGCTCAGCATGGCTTGAATTTCTCCTATATCTGCTTCATTGAATACCTACTCCTTCTCTACCGAGGGAAGAACCTCTTTCAATGACCTCTGCCCAGTTTTTCCTTAAGACTAGGGCTTGTCTAATGACCAACAATAACCTCTTTTCAAAGTCACTTAGGTGAGATGAGTGGTGCAATGTATTTGTTTGTTTGTTTGTTTGTTTGTTTGTTTGTTTGTCTTCCATGAAGATGCTGCCTTTAAGCAGCTGGATCTTTCCTTCTGGTCTTGGCTCTTGGGTGAAAATGTTCTATTTGTCTGTTTTCACTTCCCTTCTTCCAGGGATGCTACTCATGAACCTTTCATCTCTCCTCCTAACCAGGAGTTAGCCAGTATCCTGCACACACTTATAACTTTGCTCTCCTATTTTTCTCTCCAGCCTTTTTGTTTCATCCAGTCTTTCTCTCCTTCTCACTCCCTCTCCAATTTGAAGTCAGATTGGCAGCATGTGCTCCAGTAACTGAAAGTCCCCCTTTTCCTATTAGGTATTAGCATTATTCATTCTATTACCTAATTTGTTTACCTATTCTCTAAACTTCATTCCCACTTTGGCTCATGACTTGATTCTGGCTAAAGCACAAATAAAATGTCATTTAAAAGGTCCCAAGGATGAGCTTTCCAACCTTAGGTTGTTTGAACATCTCAGCTTCTCCATTTCAATGGCTGATTGTTGAATTTTAACAAGACAATGACATATTTAGCAGAAGGATATTTGCATTAAGTATGTCTGGCAAGTCATTTTGACATTTAAATTAATAAGCAAATATCCACATTTTCTGACTATCCTTTGTTCATGCCCAGAGGAAAAGCCATTAACCATAGCAGATACTGATTTCTATTACATCTATTTGTGCATCTTCCATAATATAACCTTTCTTTATTTATGCCTTTCATCATTAATCTTTCAAGTTTCCTGCTGGAACCTCATTATTTCATAAACATACCGTACCTTATTTTATTCTTTTGAGTTTATACTCCAGATACCTTTTAAAAAATTCCTTCCTTCCTTCCTTCCTTCCTTCCTTCCTTCCTTCCTTCCTTCCTTCCTTCCTTCCTTCGGAAGCCCCCCCACTCCTAGAGAATGAAATATTTTGGGGAATATTAAAAGAAGCAGAATATTATATTTCCCCTAAAGGAGAAGTGAAGACACATGTTCTTAAAGGCAGAAAGCAGCCCCAGTCTTCCTGCTATAGGAAAAACAGCCTCAAGCAGAAGCCTGAAGTCTTTAGAAATGAATATTTTGTACCCATTAAGAAAGCCTGGCCACCCAATTCATAAACAAAACACCTTCAGCCACAGCTCCCACAGAAGACTGGAGATGATGGGATTAGAAAAAACATCTACATTTAAAATCTACATTCCTCACCTAGCTCCAAGGACAGGGCATGACCTCCCAGCCACAATGGGAGTCAGGCAACAATAATTAGAGTACTAAAAGGGCACACTCAAGCACAGATCACAGTACATTTCACAACAAATAGCCATCCCAATCACAAAGCACCAAAGAATGTAGAAAAACACAACTACTCTCAATTCTGTTTTGTCAGCTGTTCCAGAACTGCATGCTATTGTTGCTTCTGCTCACCAAACAGACATTTTCTTTCTTAGCAGCCTCCATTTTATTTTCAGTGTCTGTCTCCTGACTTGGAACTGGACCTGATTTTTCTTTCTACACTTCCCTCTCCTTTTTTTAACAGCAGAACAAACAGACAGTACCAGAATCAATCATTTTTCAACCCATTAGGAAAAGCTTATGATCCTTCTTGGTGAAATATATAGTCTGACTTCCTTTGTGATAAAGTCTAATAATATTTCTCCATGAAAAAAGTCAAGGAACTTTGGCTTCCTGGATCAAATATAGGCAGTAAAGACAACTGCCAGAAACTTACTTCCCCACTTTTAACCCCTGAGAGCTTTCTTTATTAGCCAAAATCACCTCACAGGGCTGTTGTTATGAGGAAAATAGGAGGAAGAAGGAGCATTAGGTATGTTTGTCACCTTGAGTTATTTATGCAAAAAAGGAGGGAAATAAATAAATAAAAACTTCTTGGAAGCAAAACATAATTCAAACTTGCTGTGATCGAGCAAGTTATGAATGTTGCGCATAAAGGTGAGTCTGAGGTGGGATATCTCAGGTTTTCCTGAACTAAACACAGATGAATTTGGAGTATTTAGCACCTTTCTTCCTTGTTTATACAAGTTGTATGCTAAAATGTTTCTATTATTAACCCCAGTGTGACAAGTGAATTTACTGAGAACAGATTGCAAAGACGTCTGGGCTGTTATTTTGTTAGGTAATGAATTTATATCATACTCTTGAAGGACATTAATGAATGCAGAAGATGCAGATGGCCAGGCACCATTTTAAAAAAGAAAATCATTTTTTTTTCCTTTTCTATGTGGGGTACAGTTATGCACAAGCAATCATTTTGCAGTTGTCAATACTGGGAAGAAAGAATTGGTCCTGGACAAGACCAATTCTTAATAAATCAGCATGTCATGAGGAGCTTTGTCATGAAAATCACTGTGTGAATAGGCAAATGATTAATAAATAGAAGTCCAAGGTGACAAGTGTTAATTACTGTCCTAGCATGTGATAATGGGATTCTAATACCATGCAGTGCTGTAAGACCCCACAGCCATCAGACAACGATCCAGCAAAAGTGACAGATGAAGTAACCAGGAGGACACTGACAAAAAAAGGAGTCAACCATTGTCATCATTACAAAAATGGCAAAAGGCAGTTTCCTTATGACAGCATAGACAGTAATGGCACTAGCAGAATGGAGGTAAGCAAAATCAGCTAATTGAAAAAAGCCATTCCTTCTTGGTCTGTACTTCTGACAGTAGATGAATATTGTCATTCCATCCCTGTTCTTTGAATGTCTAAAGCTTAAACACCAAAGCAGCAAATTCAAGGATATAGATAGCATATTAGACCTGCCGGGGCGATCAACAATACTCAAAGGGAGGTTTGAAAACATCCTCTGCAACAGTGTTTCTCAATCTTGAAAAGGTCAGCATGCTGGCTAGGTAATTTTGGGAGTTGAAGTCCACACATTTAAAAGTTGCCAAGATTGAGAAACACTGCCTAATAACATTGCCTTCTGCTTGCATAGATCAAACATAATCAAGGATATCACCCCACATTTGTTTCACTGCTTTATTTCTGCAGAACAATGAAAAAACCTCAATAATAATAATAATAATAATAATAATAATAATAATAATAATAATAATAATAATAATAATAATAATAATAATAATAATAATAAAATAATAACCACCGAGTTGCTAAACTAACCCACTGGGCATTGTGTAAAAAATACGACTTGCCTGTGTCCGAAAAGTCATGGGAACATAGGGTGGAAAAAGTTGTTGAGAATGAGACAGATCGCCATTTGGAACACAACATGCCAGATATCGCAGTCATAGAGAACTGAAGCGTACAGTTGATTGATATTGCTGTACCAGGAGATGCCAGAGTCGAAGAAAAAAAACTGGAAAAAATTATGAGATACCGCAACCTGGCCATCGAAACTGCACGATTATGGATGAAATGTGTAACAGTGATACCCATTGTCATTGGGGCACTGAGAACTATGTCCAAAAACTTTACAAAATACTTCAAGAAATTGCAGCTTCCTGCAATAACTCTAGCAAAGCTACAAAAAACATTTTAAGGAGATACCTGGTTGATACCTAGGATGTTGGCAGCAACCTGTGTCAGCCATTAGTGCCAGTCAATTTGAGTGTTCAGTTGACTGAGTTTCATGTTTAATGAATAAAAGTTTAATAATAATAATAATAATAATAATAATAATAATAATAATAATGATGATGATGATGATGATGATGATGATGATGATGATGATGATGATGATGGAAGGGACCTTGGAGGTCATCCAGTCCAACAGGCTCAGGCAGGAAACCCTATACATTTTAGACAAATGGCTGTCCAGTCTCTTCTTAAAAATTTTCAGTGTTGGAGTATTCACCGCTTCTGGAGGCAGGCTGTTCCACTAGTTAATTGTTCTAACTGTCAGGAAGTTTCTCCTTAGTTCTGCGTTGCTTCTTGTCCTGCCTTCAGGTGCTTTGGAAAATAGCTTGACTCCCTCTTCTTTGTGGCAGCCCCTGAGATATTGGAACGCTGCTATCATGTCACCCCTCGCCCTTAACTTCATTAAACTAGACATACCCAATTCCAGCAACCGTTCCTTGTATGTTTAGCCTCCAGTCCCCTAATCATCTTTGTTGCTCTTCTCTGTACTCTTTCTAGAGTCTCATAATCTTTTTTTACATCATGGTGACTAAAACTGGATACAGTATTCCAAATGTGGTCTTACCAAGGCATTCACTGACTTGATCATTACAAAATCACATTTGTGTTGTCATCAACCAAAGGAAAAACAGTAAAGGCTTCAGCTGTTTCGCCTAGTCTGCAGCTAAATGTCAAATGAAATTTCTCCATGCTAGCAGCTGTAGGAAAATAAATATCATGCTTGTTCGCAATTATTTTATTAACTTGCTACATGTGGTGTTAGTTATTGTCTTAGTCATTTTCCTTATGTATCTGCAAATTTTTTTTACAGATTAAGTGCTATACAACTGAAATTGTGCCAGAGAAATGTTTAAATGTACTATGCAAATACTGTACATATGACTTCTGCTACAACAATTGCTGCTTTTACTTTACTTTAAGGCAAAATTTAAACAGTTATTGAAAGAGTTAATCATGAAACCAGACAATGAAAACTACCAAAGATTCATGTATCTACTTTATGCAATGCAAAATAAAAATAAAAAAGAGGATTATAAAAAGAGTGCTAGAAAACCAGACAAAAATAAAACCAGGGCTACAGTTAAGAACTTAAACATTGACAACAAAACAAATGTAGCAACCTGACTGCTTACAATTGCCATGTATTGTATATAGATGTTCCAAGGATCAGTTTCCAACTAAAAGGGGAGTGAGATGCTGCAATGCCAATGCCAATTAGAGAGAAAATACTGTGCTAGGTGGATCCACAGTCTGATCTGGTTCAACAAACCTTTCTGTTTCCACCTTTTCCCTATTTACCACAGCCCGAAGCCACAAAATCCAAGATACCTTAGGATATTTGCTTCCTTATATACTGTAAGGTCTAGTGCGGATTCTCGCTTAATACGAGTATTATTTCAATGAGTTGAGGGAATTTTAAAATCTAGAGAAATGGCTTATTGAAAACATTAGTAGGGCTTTGACCAATATTGTTTTGAAACACTGGTGAGACAAATGTTTGCAAGCTGGATATGAAGAGCTTAATCCCTTAACTAATGATTATCAGAATGGTATCAAATTCCTCTGAAATTTCTAGTACAATTTTCATTTCTTTTCTTTTCAGATCCATGTGAACTTGTCTGCCCACCTTCCATTTTTATTCCTTGCACTTTGCCTTATTAGCCCCTTGAGTTTGTTGTTTTGTTTTGTATTCATCTAACAGCGTAAACTAGCAATAGAGTTCCATTTAACATTTAGTGAAGAATTTTTCAGACTTTTCAGACTGTTAAAACCCCCACTCAAGAAGAAATAATAGATAAAATTTTATTCTCTGCCAAAATGGACAGGTTAACCCTAGAGATTAAAAATAAAACTGAAACAGAGTATTATGAAATTTGGCAAAATTTGTACGATTGGTTAGAGACAAGGAGGATTGCTGAGGTGACTATTGTTTGATTAGTTGATAAAGTAAAGGTAAAGGTTCCCCTGCACATGTGTGCTAGTCGTTTCCAACTCTAGGGACTGGCCCCTAGAGTTGGAAACGACTAGCACACATGTGCGGGGGAACCTTTACCTTTACTTTACTTCATCTTTACTTCATCTTTACTTCAACTTTACTTCATCTCCATTTCAAAGCCGAAGAGCCAGCGCTTGTCTGAGGACGTCTCCGTGGTCATGTGGCCGGCATGACTAGACACCAAAGGTGCACGGAATGCTGTTACCTTCCCACCGTAGTGGTCCCTATTTTTCTACTTGCATTTTTACGTGCTTTTGAACTGCTAGGTTGGCAGAAGCTGGGACGAGTAACAGGCACTCACTCTGTTACATGGCACTCAGGATTCGACCCGCCAATCTGCTGACCTTCTGATCAACCAGCTCAGCGTCCTAACCCACTGAGCCACCACATCCCTTTTGTTGATAAAGTAAGGACTTCTTATTAGCACCTATATCAGGACACAAATGAAAGATATGTAAATATAACACTGATGACTGAAAGACAGTTTACCAAAAAATTTACAGATGTTATATGTACAGTTTGTTATAGTCTGTCCTGTCATAGAATGTATTTTAAGTTTTTGTTTTTTCTTTCTGTAACATATGGTAATACTAATAGTAGTGTTGTAGCCAGGGAAGTTGAATCATGTCCACTTTTGTTTTTAAATGTACATTTAATAAAATTTTCTAAAAAAAATAAAAGCCAAATTTAAAACCATAGTCAGTCCAGGCCCGCTTGTTGGAACATCCATGTCTTCAGGTCATGGCAGAAGGACCGAAGGTCAGGGGCCATCCACAGCTCCAGAGGCAGTTCATTCCAGAGGGTCAGCGCACCCACAGAGAAGGCTCTCCCCCTGGGGTTCGCCAGCCGGCATTGCTTAGCCAACAGAACCCTGAGGAGGCCGACTCTGTGGGAGCGAACCGGGCAATGGGAGGTTGACAATGGCAGCAGGTGGTCTCGCAAGTACTCTGGGCCTAAGCCATGTAGGGCTTTAAAGGTAATTACCAGCACCTTGAATCGCACCTGGAGGGCAACCGGAAGCCAAGTTACGATCCTATCTCATGATACTAAGGACTTAGCATTCAGGTTGCCTTGTTAATCCATTGCCAAAATGAGCCAGATGACATATTGGATATTTACCTTCTATTTGCTGTAAAAGCAACATCCAGATGCATTTTCCTATTGTGTTTTTAAAACACTATTTTCCTGAGTGCCCCTTTCTGTTTTGGCGGAAGAGTTTTATTGCTTTTCAGGCTAACTCCAAAAGTTCATTAACTATTTCACAGAGATTAAATGTCCCCCCTCAACTGAATTCTTTGTTGTCCTGATTTGTAATATCTTTTAGACCTTTATTTTAACAGTAATGCTGAAATAGCATAGTGGTTACTGCTTTTGCTTAGCAAAGAGAAGGCTCTGGTTTGAAACCTGCAGAATTTTTTATTACTATTTTTTCCTCTGAGTTCACTGGAATTTTCCTGTTCTTTGTTTTTTAAAACAAGATCCAGATATGTGTTGCTTCACCATTTTTCCAAACATTTTATCTCAAGTGAATTGGGAAATACCGAAATGAGACATCATAGATATATTTTTAAAAAATGTTGAGAGGAAAAACTAGCTGGGAAGGAAAGTGAATGGCAGTTTCTTTTTTAGAAAATAAGGTGGGAAGGCAGAGGAGCAGAAAAATCTTTCATCCCTGATTGAATATGTCAAAATCTACCACCAATGTGTCTCACTTTGGACAAAGTTATCTTCAGCTCACTTAGAGTCAAGCCACTATGATCATAGGACAAGATAAATTTAAGGCTCAATTCAGAGTAAAAAAGCACACTCTTTCCCTGCAAGATATTATATAATTTTCAGATAAGGTTTTCATTTGAACTAGTTTTACATTCTAACTAGGTCTTTATAGTAAAACCCTACATGTACTCTATACTTATATAATAGCAGTTAGTTGCAAGAAGAGCAGCAAAGATGATAAGGGGTCTGGAGACTAAACTATACAATTGAGGGAGCTAGAGCTAACATGAACAGGAAATATTGAACCACTAGTAGGTTTTCTTTCCTTAATTTAATTCTTTTGTCTATTAGTGTGGCATCAGCACATCGTATACACCACTACATATTTTATGAATTAAAAGGTTGCTTATTAAAACTTGATCCTCACTTATTATTCTAAAAACAAATGTTACCACAAAGCTACATTAAGCCATTTCATTTGTAATCTTGCATCATTTTAAATGCATGGTTTATTCCACAAGAAGTATCCTTTCTCCTGATGAACTTTTCTCATTCAATGATCAATCAAACATTCTGATCTGCTATAAGCAAAGTTATTATATACATGTCATATGAACATTGCTGAAAAAATGGCAGCATTGAAGAAAATGCTTTTCCCAAGGTCATGCAAAGTATCTGTGACAGCATTGGGAACAGACTCTAGTGGGCCCTCATTCTAACTAAAAGCCAAATCTTCCTTGCCTGAAGGAATGCTGAAGTGCAGAGCAGGTTCTTAGCAAATGGCAAGAATAATATTACAGAAATGACAACTTTTTTCAGAGTTTGAATTGCAAAATCATGATCAAAGTCAAGAGTTTTACTTGGGAATTGATGACTAGCTGGGAGATTTCATTGCTGGTAGTGTTGCCTCAGGCCATTAGCCTCTTCCACTCATTATTTCCCACAGAAAATATCTTATGCCAAAGGATGTCATTGCTAGAACCCATTTGGATTCTATTTTTATTTTCCTTTACAATAAAATTCTATTATGATTGTTTCTGCCTTGATAACACAAGTGGCACAAATGATCTGTTTCAAGAGAAAGCTCCTGAGGAATTACGTTAGATGTTATGTGATGATCGAGGAAATATAATTTGCATCTATTAAAAGGAAGGGATAAATGTAAGATTCCAGACTATAGATGTTGAACATGAAAACTAGTCATCAGTCTTGCTGGTGTATTTGAGCAGAACTGCAAATAACACATGATGAATGAAAAACAAAAACAATTGTTCATCATTGGGATTGCAATCTCATACTCTTATGTGACAATAATTTTCACTAAACTCAGAGGACCTTAATTGGTAAAGGACACGTATAATTTAGCAGATGCTGCAACTGTAAATCCTTATATGCTATAAGTCCACTGAAGTAAATGCAGATTGATTGTACTGCAGAATATTCTGCTATTGAGGGGTCCTTGGTGCTCTCTGATCTTGGGTGCTTTCTTGCAGATGTTTTATTACCCAAACTAGGTAGCATCGTCAACGCTGGGGCACTGACGATGTTACCTAATTTTGGTAATGAAGTGTCTGCAAGAAAACAACCAAGATCAGAGCACGTCAAGGACCCCTCATTACAACCCCGAGCTACAAATATTTTCCTCTATCAATACATTCTGCTAAGTTTGTTCAGCTTATATTTGTACAGCTTGGGTGCTGAATAATGTGGATGTTGCATGAAATGTGAAAGGTAGCCAGACACCTGGCCTCTACTTTTTTCTGATAGGGAGGAAAAATTCTTCATATGTTCATTTCAACATATTTCATGTCCATATTTTCAAGATGAAATGCTTGGGAAAACCCATTTAAGATCAATAAGCTCTTTAAAAAACATTACAAGTAGTCCTTGATTTATGACCACAATTGAGCCCAAAATTTCTATTGCTAAGTGAGACATTTATTAAGCAAATTTTACAACTTTTCTAGCCACAGCTGTTAAGTGAATTACAGCATTTGTTAAGTTAATAACATGGTTGTTAAGAGAACCTGGCTTCCCAATTAACTTTACTGGTAGAAGGTCACAAAAAGGGATCACATGACCTCATGACACTGCAACCGTCATAAATATTAATCAATTGCCAAGCATCTGAATTTTGATCCCAATATCCAAGTAGCTTCTTCAGTTACTTGAATAAGTAGCAAATTTGTACCAATATGAAAGAAAAGAATCCTAGTTGTCATGAGTCATCCTCCAAACAATTTTACCTGGATGACTGAGAATCTTCATTGACATAGTGGTGTGGACAGTTGTATAGGTCCCTCATGTGGCACAAATAACACCACTGGCTGCCAATTTGCTTCCAGATCCAATTCAAGATATTGGTCATCATGTTTAAAGCCCTTTATGACATGGGCCTAGAGTATCTGAAGAAACATCTCACCCTGGTTTAACTAGCCTGCCTTACTCATTCTAGTGGAAAGGGCCTAGTTCAGATCCCTTTAGCCAAAGAATTTTGGCTGGTGGTATCCAGAAGCAGAGCCTTTTCTCCTATGGCCCTGCCCTCTTGAACATTCTTGCACTGGAGGTGAGGTCTACCCTAATCTCCTAATCATCTTTATTGCTCATTTCAGCACTCTTTATATATATATGTATGTATCTCTGTGTGTATATGCATCTGTGTGTATATGTATTAAATGTTATTGCTTGACACACATATATATCATATATATCACATATATCACTCTTCCAAGGCAACGAGCCTACATTAGGCAGTTGTTTTTACCTCTAGGCCACAAGCTCTATGGCTGACTGATGAAAACAAATAAGTTTGAAATGCATATCAGTCTCCCTTTAATTCTTTGTTAGCAATCTAAAAAGTTTACACAAATATGAGCTATCACTGTTGTGACTACTGCCTGTCAATGACCTTCGGTTAGGCTGAAACAGGAAATAAAGATTTGTCCCATGTTTGGGGCCTAGAAAGGTAATCTAAATAGTTAACAAGCATTTAACATATATATATATATATATATATATATATATATATATGTATGTATGTATGTATGTATGTATGTATGTATGTATGTATATATATATATATATATATATATATATATATATATGTGTGTGTGTGTGTGTGTGTGTGTGTGTGTGTGTGTGTGTGTGTGTGTGTAAATTACTAACAAAGAATTTAGGAATTCTTTGTTAGTAATTTACACAAATATATGAACTGTCCGGTGTTGTTTTTTTTTTGTTTGTTTTGTGTTTTTTTCCCTGGCTCCCAAGATGGCGGACGCGCTGAGGTGAGCTCCGTGAGCCCCAGCGGTAAGGCATCCCCCAGGAGCCCCTCAGGGATGCCTTAGAGCCCCTGTGTTGGGGTCAGAGGGACAGGCAATCGAAACAGGCAATATTGCCGCAATGTGCCGCCCGTTGCTTCTCCGGGCCAGCCATAGCGTCACCATGACATCTCCGAGCCACTCCCGGGCCGTTTGCGGCCGTTTCTAATCAATTGCCGACGTCCCCCTCTGCCTCAACCGTCGCGGACCACTCTTGGCGGCGGCGGCGTCTCTGAACGATTTCATCAGAGGAGACGCCCGCGGACCAGCTGGGAAGAGGAGACAGCGGCAGCGACAACGACGACAACATCTTCGGGCCGCTCTCGGGCCGTTTTCGGGGCGCTCTCAACGGCGACGGCGGCGGCAGCATTGCATCCCCAGACAGCTCCCGGGCCATTCGCGGCCGTTTACAACCGATTCCGACGCCTTCTCGCTGTTCTGAACCTCCTCGGACCACTCTTGTCGGCGTCGGCCTCTCTGAGCTACTTCTATCGGAGGAGATGCCCGCGGATCAGCTGGGCAGAGGTGGCGGCTACGGCAGCGATGCACTCGGGCCGCTCTCATGCTGCTTTTCGGGCCGTTCTCGGGACGCTTGCAACGGCAGCAGCAGCGGCGGCGGCATGGCATCTCCAGGCAACCCCCGGGCCATTCATGACCGTTCATAGCCGATACCGACACCTTCTCACTGCTCTGAGCCTCCTGGGACTGCTCTTGGCGGCGGTGGCGTCTCAGAGCTGCTTTTACAGGAGGAGACGCCCGCGGATCAGCTGGGCAGAGGAGACGGCGGCGGCAGCTACGGCAGCGATATGCTCGGGCCGCTCCTGGGCCGTTTTTCAGGCCGCTTTCGGCGGCATCGGCGACGGCGCCTGGGCCTTGCTCGACCCGCTTTGGTGATCAGCTATGCCGTTTCCCGACTCCACATCCCCCTTGGAAGACCTGGGACTCCCGTACCTCTGGGAGGCCGCGCTCTGGACGGTCCCCATCCAGTAGGGGCCTATGGAGTTGCAGCCGGGAACGACGCCAAAAATATCAGTGCGGAGAGGGAACTGTGGGGGCAATGACCACCGAAACCGATACCAAATAAGAACTCACCACCTTGCGACTTCTGCCTGCATATAAACCTTCTTGCCTGCCCTCTTTCCCCATAGGACCAGATGGGCCTGGGTGCAAGCCACAGTGGCAGAGTGGCTTGATCTTACACCTGCAGCCCCATAGAGGTGGGAGCTCTATGGGGTATGCTTCACCCAGATTACATTTTCTGGACTATCCCCGGGAACAGAGTCACAACCCATCGTGAGAGGATGGGGAGTGGCCTGCTTCTGGGGTTCACCCGGCTAAGTGGCAGTGAGGCCGGGTGATGATCCAGATACCCACCTACCCTCTGTCTCAACCCTCCTACTGAACCACCATCTATGGGACTGCCTTCCCTGGATCCTCTTTATGCACTTTATGCACCTGCGCTACTCCAGCACAGACCTGTTCGCCCTCAGGGGTGCCCCCCTCTCCTGGGTGCGACCCGCCTTCTCTGCCACCTACAATCTCGATGAAGGGCCCGACTATTGGGACCCTGAGAGATGGCCGGGCAGGGTCAGGGGCCTCCAACATAAATCCAACAAAAGGCCCCTGGTTAACTTTTTAATAAAAAAATTTATGGGGTTAGGGAGGGGGGTGGGGGAGGGCTGTAGTTGTTTGACGAAGGGGGATTGTCCAACAACCGTTGTTCAGGCCAGGCCTGGGATCTATCGCGAAGGGGAGGAGCGGGGTTCAGTCACCACCGAGGCTCGGAATCGAACCGTGGGACTACCAATTCCCAGGACGTTGAGGAACGGCAGAAGGTGTGCGAACAGAGGGCTGTATCGACACCGGGAGGGTCATCTCCGCTATCTACAAGCGGTGAGATGCTCCGACCCTCTGTCTCCTCCCCGAGGACCCGGGATCAAGGATGTGCAGCCTCCTGAGCTCCGACTGGTCTACCTGAATGCCAGGTCCGTTGCTAATAAGGCTCCCCTTGTTCGAGATCTAGTTGAGGGTGAGCACGCGGACCTGGCCTGCATCACGGAGACTTGGTTGGGCCCAGAAGGCGGTATTCCTTTGGTTGACCTTTGCCCACCAGGTTTCCGGGCGCTACACCAGCCCCGGCCTCATGGTAGGGGCGGAGGAGTGGCAGTTATTATTAGGGAGACCCTAAGTCCGCGGGAGACCACCATTCCTCAGATAGTCGGGTGTGAGTCTCTCTTTTTGAGATATGGTCCTGGAGCGCAGTTGGGCCTGCTGCTGGTGTACCTTCCTCCTAGTCGTGCAGCGGCAGCCCTGCCTAAGCTGCTCGATGTCCTCTCGGGGTTGGTGATTGAATTCCCCAAACTTATAGTTCTGGGCGACTTCAATCTACCATCCCTAGGAGGATCATCTGAGCTAGCTCGGGAGTTCATGGCTTCCATGACGGCCATGGACCTGACGCAAATAATCCTTGGACCGACCCATGAGGGAGGCCACACCCTTGACTTGGTTTTCTTATCTGGACGGTGGCTTGATGATCTTGGTGGGGGCTCTCCAACCGTTATGCCCCTGTCATGGACCGATCACCACCTCCTGTGGCTGGACTTCCGCTTTGCCACCCCCCGCCGTGGGTGCACAGAGCCAACCAGATGGTACCGCCCCAAGCGCTTAATGGACCCTGACAGGTTCCAGGTAGCGCTTGGGACCCCACCTGCACCCCCTGTGTTAGAATATGTTGTTGAAAAAATGGTTTGTTTAACAGAGTATTATTAATACACAGTGGAAGTTGTACTGGGACTTTTAGGCAAACAGTAATGCACTAACACGAGTTTTATAACTTATTTTTACTCAGACAACAAAAAGAAACACAGTAAGAAATAGTCCAAGTATCAATCCAGTATCATGCACATAAAAGTCAGTCCATAAAAAACATAGTATCAAAATACAAAAACTGCTTACCAATATCAAAAACAATATACACTGTAGCAAGCAGTTGATTCTTGAGAGAATAAATATCAAGTTAGCAAACAAGAGAACAAGAGGTATCCAAACACTAACATCAAACACATATACAAGAGCAACTACGTGTAACATCTAACTCTCTTTTATGTGGAATAATTACAGCCACACCCTAAGGCCGTTTAACTCCTTAAAGGTGCTTTTACTCCATTATATAATATTGTCACCCAAATCAAATTTAATCTCTAACAATCTCCCCTTTTGGGTGGCATATTATACACATATTTTTACAATCTCAAATTACACATATCACAAACAGATTTATGCTTTATAGCACCCTGAGCTTTAGTAAACTGGTCAGCAATATTATCTTCAGTTGCACAATATTCCAGTTTAATCAAATTATCTTTAACACATTGTCTGACATTTAGATACCGTAGATCCGTATGTTTTGATCTAGTTTTCACTGCAGCATTAGTTGCTAATTTTATAGCTGCTTGATTGTCTTCATACACTTTTATTGGTTCATTACAATTTAAACCCATATCAAACAATAATTGTTTCCATACCAATAGCTCAGTACATAATAAAGATAAACAAGAAAATTCGGATTCAGTTGTTGATAAGCTTATATGCTTCTGTCTGTTAGACCTCCATCCTACTAAAGCGTTTCCCAATAATACAACCAATCCTGAAGTGGATTTCCTAGTTACAGTATCAGATGCAAAACTAGCATCTGCAAATGCTTTTAGTTCCAATTCCTTTGTTGGCTCTAGATATAGAGAATAATGTATGGTGTGCTTCAAATATCTTAAAACTCTTTTCGCACCTTGCCAACATCTGGTTGTAGGATTCTCACAATATCTAGCTAAATGATTAACTGTAAATGCTATGTCAGGTCTTGACCAGTTACATAAATACATCAAGCTGCCTATTAATGATTGATATATCTTTTTATCAAAGACATTGCTGTTATCTGCTGAACTCTCAAAACCTTGAACCATAGGTGTTTTTACTGGTTTACAGTTTTCCATATTATAACGTTTCAGCAAACCATTAATTTTCTTAGCTTGAGACAGTTTAAATCCTTTACTAGTCCTGACAATATCCAGCCCTAGATAATGACTAATAGCTCCTAGATCTTTTACTCTAAATTTTCTTTTTAACCCTGAAATTATTCTTTCAGTTTCTGTTTCATCTTTTGCTATAATAGCAATATCATCAGTGAATAATAATAACAATGATAATTCACTATTTTGCTGTTTTATAAATAAACAAGGATCTGCAATACTAGCTTTAAATCCCAAACTATTTAACTCTTTTACTAAACATCTATTCCACTCATAACCTGACTGTTTTAAACCATACAAACTCTTATTCAGTTTCCAACAGTACCCTACCTTACTTTCTATTCCTGATGGAACTTTCATATATATATCATGGTTTAATGTTGCATGCAAATAAGCAGTTTCAATATCTACATGTTTTATACTATAATTCTTATTTGCTGCCCAAACTAAAGAAGCCCTAAGAGTGGAAGCTCTTAACGTTGGGGAAAATACTTCATCATAATCACTATTATTCTGTGCAAATCCTTGAGCAACTAATCTTGCTTTATGTATTACCTCTCCTGTAACACTTTCTTTCAGTTTAAAAACCCATTTACATCCAATTAACTTTTCTGTTTTAGGTATTTTAACCTCTTGATAAACATTAAGATCTTGCAAAGACTTTATTTCTTTATCCATAGCTACTTTCCAATTCTTTCTTTCATTCTCAGGATACATTTTTATTTCTTCAACATTAGAAGGTTCAATGTCTATTTGACAAATTAAACCTGCCTCGAAACGATCAGGCTGTCGTCTTTCCCTGTTAGACCTTCTGAGAATTATTGGACTTATAGGTACATTTACATTATTATCTTCTTCCTCTCCTGTCTCCACTATCAGTGGTTCTTGTTTGATCTCTCTAGCAGGTTCCTCCTCTTCTTTATCACTTTCATTTGAGGAGTTAGTTGAATCTTGTTGAGGAATATATACAATATCTTCTACCCTTTCCCAGCCTGACTGTTCTTGAAAAACAGCGCTAGAACTACAATAAATGTTTTTAGTACCTTTCTCCCAGAACCGATAAGACTTATGGTTTAACTCATAGCCAACAAAAAATAATTGTTTAGCTCTATGTTCTCCTTTATTTCTTATTGAACTTGGAATATGTACCCAAGCAGGTGTCCCAAATGTGTGAATATAAGTAAGATTTGGTTTTCTCTTATACCATAAGGTATAAGGAATTTTACCTGTAGCTGAACTAACCACATTGTTTAAAATATGATTAGCACATTTTGCTGCTTCTCTCCATAAACTATCAGGTAAACCAGAATCTTCAATCATAGATCTAATCATAGCTTGCAATGTTTGGCCCCTCCGTTCAACAAATGCATTATGCTGAGGTCTATAAGGAGCTGTACGTCTATGCTCTATTCCCTCTGAAACTAACAGCTCATTGAACTGTTTATTAACAAACTCAGTTCCATTGTCTGTTATTATGGTTTTTACATTTAACTGAGTTTTCCTTTGTACAAACTTGAGCCAATTAGATATTGTTTGTATAGTTTCAGTTTTTGACATAAGGAGATAACAGAACCCATATCTGCTATAATGGTCTAGAATATTTAATATGTAGCAAGCACCCCCTAAACTGGGTTTCATAGGACCTATCAAATCCATAAATACCAGTTCTAATGGAGTTGTGGTTTTAAATCCATCTAACCTATTAGCTGGTGATGCCCTGCTCTTTTCTCTACCACATACGTTACACTGCAGATATTTCTTACAAGCCTTTAACTTAAACCCATTAGACAAAGCTACAGTTCTTTTTAGTGTATTAAAATTCACATGACCCAATCTTCTATGTAATAAATGAATACATTCATCATGTGGTTTTTGATTTGTACAAGTAGTAGCCATTATAATAGGATCATTGCTAATTACAAACAAACCGTCTTTCATATTAGCTATTAAGTTCACTTCATTCTTTTGAATAAGACATTCCTCCCCTTGGAAAGTAACTTTAAAACCTGCTTCCAATAATGCCTTAACTGATAATAGATTATAATCACATCTGGGAACATATAGCATTTCCAAATTTTGTTTTAAAAATGAACAGTAAACCTTACCCTCTCCAGAGACCTTGACTCTCCAGCCATTAGCCATAGAAATATATTTTTTACTAGACCTTATATTCTCAAAATCCCTTTTTATTTTTGAAATACAGTGTGTAGCTCCACTATCTACCACCCACCAATTGTGGTTATTAGTAGTTCTATTAGCTACAGCTACATTAATCAGCTTTTTATTCTTTCTATGGTTTTCCTTTCTCTGACAATTACTATTCTGACAAAACTTAGCAATATGTCCCTTTAACCCACAATTAAAGCATTTCCTTAAAATATAAGCAGATTCAGTCTTCTTTATTTCTTGTTGCAATGGCTCTCTCAACTGTTTTCTCTCCATACGACATCTTGATTCTTCCAACAACCTTCCAGTTATTGAAGAAACAGTTAGGTCTTCTTTGGACAAAACCTCCAAGGACGATACAAAGGCATCGTAGCTCTCATCCAATGATGATAAAATGATGTAAACCTGGTGAAGCTCTGAGAAAATAAGTTCTTTTTCTTGCAGTTCCAACAAAGTTGCTTTTATAAAGTTAAGGTGAGCTAACATATCGCCATTCTTTTCCAGTCTAGCTCTAAATAGCTTTCTGGTAAGATTTATATGAGCACCAACACTGTCCCGAACAAAAATCTTTTTCAACTTAGCCCAACATTTAGCAGCAGATTCTTCTCCACGCACATGGACTAGCTGTTGGTCTCCTAATGTTAGCCCAATGATAGATAAAGCCTTATCATTGTCTTTATTGAAGTCTACAATCTTCTTGTTATCTTCTTCATTAGTTGGATCCCAGGCAGTTACATCAGGAGGATTATGGACTATTTTCCAAAGACCTTGATTTTGTAATAACAAACTACATTGTGTAGACCAGGATACGTAGTTTGACCCATTAAGCCGGGTAATGCAGAATGGATTGAATAGTCCTTGTGCCATTGTCTGAATTTGAAAAACTCAGTTAGGAAATATAAATACAATACTGTGCCTGTCCTCAGCACCACACTGGATCTGGGCCCATAACCATTGTTAGAATATGTTGTTGAAAAAATGGTTTGTTTAACAGAGTATTATTAATACACAGTGGAAGTTGTACTGGGACTTTTAGGCAAACAGTAATGCACTAACACGAGTTTTATAACTTATTTTTACTCAGACAACAAAAAGAAACACAGTAAGAAATAGTCCAAGTATCAATCCAGTATCATGCACATAAAAGTCAGTCCATAAAAAACATAGTATCAAAATACAAAAACTGCTTACCAATATCAAAAACAATATACACTGTAGCAAGCAGTTGATTCTTGAGAGAATAAATATCAAGTTAGCAAACAAGAGAACAAGAGGTATCCAAACACTAACATCAAACACATATACAAGAGCAACTACGTGTAACATCTAACTCTCTTTTATGTGGAATAATTACAGCCACACCCTAAGGCCGTTTAACTCCTTAAAGGTGCTTTTACTCCATTATATAATATTGTCACCCAAATCAAATTTAATCTCTAACACCCTGCTCACAACTCGGCAGATGCCTTAGTGGAAGCCTGGGAAAGGGCAGCCACGGAGGCACTTGACCGAGTCGTACCCTTGCGGCCC